>NC_139603.1:36730139-36995139 GCF_964270895.1 Podarcis filfolensis | reverse complement strand
CTGACCTCCCACCACCTGCACCTCCCCTCTGACTCCTCAGTAGGCAACAGCAAACCTAGTAGCTCCACTTTTCTTCAGACACAGAGTGGCACTGGGGAAGGGAGAGTAGGAACTGACCCACTTTTCCCCTGAATACAATTGAATGGGGGGATGAACAGCTGAATAGGCCACAAATGGATCCCATAAGTGATGCTTTTCATCCACATGACCCCCCTTCCCACTCCTGCCGCCACTGCCAAATTATCTTGCCACAGTTCAACAGAATTCTACATTGGCATACCTGATGTGAAATGATTTTCATTATGAAATGAAAATTCAATAAAATCCAAACCTAGGACATCACAAAATTATCACATAGAGCGTTTAACCTAGTTACTATGGATTCTTGCTGAAGTATGACACTAGAACAATGTGAAAATATTCAACACCACTGTGAAGAAATCCTGTTTCTTTAAAATGCATTTTAATAGACATTATACACTGTATTATGTCATTTGTTGCATACCACCTGAATCTCCAAGTGATGTAAGATTCCAGGGGTTCCAGCCACTCACCCAAGGTTTGTGTTTCTTTTTGGCAATGAGGCACAGCAGAGACTGAGGTGTCTTTATAATACAGTGGTACCTCTAGTTACGAACTTAATTCATTCCGGAGGTCCGTTCTTAACCTGAAACTGTTTTTAACTAGAGGCATGCTTTCGCTAATGGGGCCTCTTGCTGCCGCTGCGCTGCCTGCACACGATTTCCGTTCTCATCCTGGGGCAAAATTCTCAACTCAAGGTAACTCTTCCAGGTTAGCGGAGTTTGTGACCTGCAGCGTTTGTAACCTGAGGCGTTTGTAACTCGAGGTACCACTGTATATGTTTTATTTACACACACGTATAACCTGAGCCTATGACAGAGGGGTTCACAGCTATATCTGACTGGGGATGTACCACATCATCCCACAGTTACCAAGGCTATTGGGTGCAAAGAATATAAGTGATATTAAACGGTGTCAGTGGTATGTGCTTAGAAAGCTCATTGAAGTGGAAGTTGGGTTTTATTAATAAAATAAGGAAATACCCCCCTTTCAAATACCCCCACCATCAAACAAGCTTTTTCACTTTGGAACACTCTTCTTATTGAAATCAGACGGGCACCTGCAATTTTGTCACCTGCTGAAAATGTTTCCATCTTGCCAAGCATTTTTAGTGTTTGGTCATTTCTTCTATATTTATGTTTTTTATAATGTTATGATGTTTTAAAGATTTGATTGTACATCACCATGACTTTTTAATGAGCTGGCAGTTTAGAAATACTCATAAAAAATAAAACTGTGCTAGTGCTGCTCACATGTCATTCTTCAACCTATGTACTTGCATAGTGATGATAAATAATTTTGTATCAGTATGAGATTGGTCCTTAGTCCTGGTCTTCAGGATCACCACCCCTATGTGTTCATTACTTCCTCCCTGCTATAGCTCCACTCCAAAAAGACAGACTGTCCAGTAGCCTACAAAGTCTACTTAGCGACCCTGGTGGGGAGCCATCGCGGCTGCCCCCCTGCCCACGCTGGGCACCACGCCACGCTCCCAGGACAAGTTGACAATGGCTACAATCTAAACAACTGAGTGTGAGCTGGGGCTAGAAATAAGGTTGCAACCATGTCATACACAGAGTGGACTCATTGAAATCAGTGGACTTAAGTTAGCAATGATCGACATCAGTCTATTGATTTCAGTGAGTCTACTCTGAGTGTGGCTTAGTTGGATCCAACCCTAAGTATCTGCCACTTCTCCATTTCCACCAGACACGGATTGGTAGAACTGCAGCTTATTTGACAAGGCAATTTATGTGCAGCCTTGATGATTGTATCATCACAACTGCATTATGGTCCCTACTTTTCTTGTTAAAAGACAAAAGTAAAAAAGTCATCTCTCAACATACAGAGCTTCCTGATATACAAAGTCAGACCATTGCTCCATCTAGCTCACTCTTGTCTGAACTCATAGAGGGTCTATGAAGTATCAGACCAGAATATTTTTCATCTCTGGCTAGAAATGCTAGAGATTGACTCTGGGGCCTGTTACATGCATAGTTTGTGCCCCACCACTAAGCTATGGATTGTTCCCCATCTATGGAATTAAAGCAATGTGTCTGTTGAGCTTTGCAAAAGTTTTAGTACTCACTTTGAAATACAGAAGAAATATTATACATTGTTGTATGACTTAAGCTTTAATCATACTACTTTATATCTATACTGTCCAATGACATAGGTGAAGGAGACACCTATGGTGAATGCATATCTTGTTGATGACAATTCCTGTCAAGCATAGGTTATATTTGGAAGATTTAATTTAGAAGAGTTTTCCATGCTGTTCTTGCCACATGTCCGGCGGTATACAAAAGCAGTGGCCCCTGGCTAATACTTTGGGGATCTGTTGTAATACGAGCAACACATCACTATAGCAAGTTCTCCTATATTGTGTATTGGCTTCCATTGAAAAACACAGTTATAAATGATGTTGAATAGGGGAAGCCTCCCAAACTAAGGCGATATAATTGAGATTATTTAAGCTAACTAACTTCCGTTCTGTTCGTGAGGGGTGTTGGAATGAGACTATTGTAGAAATCTACAAGAGGGCTAAAGTTTGACATTTGATTTGCCCTGTTCTAGGATTTTAAACTGTGATGTAAATTAGTTGGAAACAGGTCTTTCTTCCATTTTCTCCTTTCAAAATGTAATACAGTTAAATGACAGAGATTAATTACTGAAGTAATTACTGCTGGAAAGCAAGAGGACAGTTGGATGAGACATGATGATCTCTCTCATGATGACCAAGTCTTTCTTGACAATTGTGCTTTAATTCCCACAATGATTATTCTTTGTGGCAAAATCTATCTGAAGAAGGGCACCCTTGCATTGACACATTCTTGCTCAATAAGGAATATTAGAATGAGGTAATTATATTTGACTAAGACTTTCAAGCTTTCCTTCTGGGTCCATCACTAGGTTATTTTTGTAGGGATATAATGCCCCTTAAATCTGGCACTCTGGTTTGTATCCACTTTTGTTATAATTTCTGGCACTTCTTATCTTTCCCCCCTCTTCTTATGGTTTCTTCCTTTCCTTCTGTTATTCACCACCAGCATGCATGCGCTAAAGTTCACATTCATGTGACCACAGCCCAAACCGTGCTGATTGGTGGTGACAGCAAGCCTCCCTTGCCAATGAGCAATCAGAAGCTCGCCTTAAGATCCCTTGATTGCCCCTGCTTTACTTCCTCCACACATGAAATCACATATGATGTTAAGTGTGCAACAGTTGCACATGGTTTGGGGGAAATTGCCTTGCGGGTCAAATTGGGACCTGGGCCAGGCTTAATTAGTAGGGCTCTATCCAGCCCTCATCCGCCAATCGGTGGCCTCCTGGATCATGCCTATCAACTTTGTGCTACCCCAGGGACCAGCCATCCCACTGTGGACCCATGCCTGAAATAATTTTAAATGGTGTTTTGTACATCATTTGCAAAGGAGCAGCAATTGGCATTACATAGGATTGGATCTTCTCACTTACAACCTGGTAAGCACCTGCATGGTGCTGCTTCAGGGGGCATATAAGAATAAGGAGATGCCAGGCACCCCCACCTTCTTCTGCAAAGATGCAGTCACCTGATAGGTGTTTACTTTTCATGGTTTCTCTGCCTGCTTCTCCTTCTTCGATGACTTCCCAAGATCACTCAACCTGACCTGTAGCAATCCGGGGCTGTCTCAGCCCAACTCAGCCAAGGCCTGGATCCCTCTGAATATGCCTGATTTGGCTTGACCAATGTGGCCAGTGGCATGGAGGTTCCTCACCCCTTGTTTGTGTGTAGTGGTCTGGGTCAACCCAAAATGTTTTGGCACCTGAGGTGAACCCACAAAAGGGCACCCAACTCCCCACCAGGGAAGAAGGGGTGAGTGAAGATCTGCATCAGGAACGGACCCTGCCAATGTAGATAAAGATCTACATTGAAATCTGCTGCCCCTGGGGAACCTGCCACCTAAGGCAGTTGCCTCACCTTGCCTTATGGGTGTGTAGTGGTTCTCAAAGCTAGCTTTGGGCACAGGAGTTTTTGCTAAAAATATATATGAAGCCCTGCTTGTGAGAGGCTCCAATGATTCTGGTTAGCAGGGTTACAACAGGAATTTTAGTAGACCAGCTAGGTATGCTGGACAGTTTCATTTGGTCCGCATTTTTCAAGTGAATGAGAACACTGGAGTGCACTTATTCTTTGGATTATATACACTGTGGTTGTTGCCTGAAAAATACCAAAATACACATTTTAAGGGGAAATGGGTCAAAACTGGTACTTTAGGGGAAGACTATCACAAAATGCTTTTTAAGGGGAAATGCATACATTTTAAATACAAGTTGTGTGTGTTTTAAAGAAATTTGCAGAAAAATCAAGCTGCAATAGATATAGGATTGAACACATGCAAAACTGAAACAGAACAGAAACAGCCTGACCCATTCATCTCTATCAGTGACACTTTAAGCGTTTCAGGAAATCGGGTTTACTAAATGCACTTTCTGCTGAGAAGTTCTTTAAGACCTTAACATCTTCATGACACAGACACTGAAGAACCTGAAATGTTGGTTGTAGAACTCAGATCACACCTTACAATATTTGGCTTCTCATTGTGTGCTATTAATATTGTATTTAATTTTCAGGATATTCTTCCTTATTTACCTTACGCATGTATATGATTGGATGTGTTTCTTGAAAAATCTAGGCTTTCTTTTTCTTGTGGAAGACTCTGACTTTAGATGCATCGGTTAGGAAGTTCAAAAATCTAGGCTCAACCTGAGACCTGCCAGTTTCCTATTTGGTAATCTGGCACTGAGCACAAGCATGCAGAAAGACAGAAGTGAGCTTTTTTCATCTTCTCTCTCTTTCTCTCTCTGACTTGAAACTGCTTTTTAAAGCTGTTCTCTCTCTCTAAAAACAACACAATTTTAAAAGAGCAGTTAGCAAAGTGATAGGTGTGAGGAAAGAGTCACGTTAGTTCTCTTGCCATCCATCGCTGCCACGATAATGGCCACATAATTTTATGTAAACAGATCAACTGTTTATCTCCTTTCTTTACCACTTGGATTAGAAACTGAGCCAAAATTCCCAAAAAGATATCTTTTCTTTTTCTCACCACTCCCTGTGTCCCTTGAATATCCCATCATTTGTGTGCATGCATGGCAGACACCATTTTCCTCTCATGATACTCTGGAATAATGCACATTTGGAGGCTCTGTGGAAGAGTACTTATGGTGTCAACACAATTGCTGTTGCTATCACTTTAGTGACAACCCCCCCGCCCCCCCAAACCACCCTTGGTGGGTGGGAAGACACTGTGCTACTGGTACCACTGTTGAAGGTGAGGCCCACCTCCTGAAAAACTGCTGAGGAATTTCAGTGAAATGGTTCCCTCAGGTTTTGTGCCCAGAAACAAGGTGCAGAATTTTGAGAGCCCGTTTGCACATACCACTCACTCAGGTATTTCGGTATTCCTTTAGCGCTCCTATAAGAAAGCTAGTTGATGCCGTCTCCTAGTGACCTGAAAAAGCTAACAGCACCTGTGTGTGCTTACTAGTGTGCTCACACACAAGAGATTCTCTCTCTCTCCCCTTCTCACTCTGTCTTCAGGCTCTAGTGCTTCCTTCCAGGTGTCTTCGCCTGCATGATTTCATCTGTGAACCATAATCAACTTCCTTAATGAAATACGTAATTAACATATTATAATTGTGGTAAAGATGATTTTGACAGAAATCATTTTCCATATCTAATACTATGCTAATTTAATCTGTTCCTCGCTCCCCAACATGACCTTTAGTGATTAAGTTTCATGGCAGGTTTTTTTCCCCTTGCATGTGTGATGGATTGATTTATCCACAGTAGTGAGACCCTTTTCTAGACATGGCTGTCATCCCCCCCCCTCTCCTCTCTTTTATATGAAAGAAGAACAGAATGGCAAATAAGCATATGGCAAGAAGAAGGGGGCGGGCGGGCGGATTCAGGCCTACTGTATGTGCCTCTCTCTGTGTGAGATCCAGAATCGGTTGAAAATATAAGAAAAACAAATATTAAAGCTGATCTGAGACTGTATGCTGTTGACTTGATAATGACAGGCATGTGTCCTACTTGACAGAAGACAATCCTCTATTTTGAAGCACCGCCGGAAGAGAGTCCTCTATTTGAGGGCTAGCCATTCCAAGTATGATTTAAAGATAAGGAATCATAAAACGGGAGAGCAGCAGCCTTGAAGTGCCCCATCAACAGTCAGCAGACTGAGCAAGCACACAAGTCACCCGGTGTCTTCCCCGCTGTAGCGAGTTGCATTGTATTTCTCTTTAAATTATAGTAATTATTTTTAAATTTGTGTCTATGCATATGAATTATCACGTGCAAATCTGATGCAAATTGAGGGCCCTCTTTTGTCTTCTTTCTTGGTGATGCAAACCTCCTGTTTTTTAAAATATTTTTTATTTAATTTTAATGCATAACTGGCATCTTAGGTCCAATCCATAAGTAACCTGTAGATCAGCTTTTACAGGCTAATGGATACAGGTAGAGGACTGTGCAGTGATAGCTGGAGTTGCATGATAGGCAAGGCAGTTGGTACAGAGCCAAACAGTACAGAACTATTCCCTAGATGCCTTAAAAAAAAAGACTGTGACAATACCTTGCTGTGGGAGTTCTGCTGGTGCAGTATGGGAACATAATTGGGAGAATGAGTCTGCTCAGTGGCTGTAGGATGCTGTTCAAGATAGTTTTAATGTCTCATCTCCTTCTCAATAAAGCCTCTTAAGGGAGGTCAGATGCAGAAGGAGGAAACTGGGAGGAGGAGGCGTCAGCAGCAGGAGAGGTGACAGGGTTTAGTGAACAAGAAGAGTCTGCGGCAGAGTGCATTTCAGACTCTGAGACTGAAGCAGAGGCTGGAGAGGAGGGGGTGTCAACAGGCTGTTGAAGAATCCAGGGAGTCTCCCTCTCCTGCTGCAATAGGATCCCCTCCCCCCTGGTCTCTGAGACTATGCAGAGAAATGAAAAGAGCAGAATGGAGATGAGTTGTGCACAGACACAGCTTGAGACTAGAGCTTGTGGGCAGGACTCTTCCTCACCCAGGCACCTCATGCCTTTGCTCTGTTCCCAGTAAAGTGGCACATTTCCTTCCCTCCCTCAGCAGCGACAGCCCTAACTGCAAAACCACGAGCAAGGCCAAGGTGGGGACGAGCATTTGGAGTTTGCAAGGGGTCACGCCGGAGGGTGGAGCTTGTGGAATCTATTGTTTAATCCAGTCAGTTTTGAAAATCTCCCTAATTTCATTGGAGGAACGTTGGAGGGTATGCAGTGCCGTATTTATGTATAAGCTAAACAAGCTATAGCTTAGGCCCCTACTCTCTTGGGGCCCCCCCAAAAAAATTAAAGAAAAGAAACCCTGGGTGTACATTTCCAAAATATAAGATAAAAAAATAAAAATAAAACCTACATGCAGCAACAGTGTTTTGTGTTATGTGCAAATGGCTTTAGATACCTATTAGGTACATAAATTACCATATAGCCTATATTCAACACAAAAACAGTGACAATTTGTTGTTGACAAAGGACAGCTGGACATATAAAGGGCCCCATTACCTTCAGTAGCTTAGGGCCTCATCAAACCTAAATCTGGCCCTGAGGGTATGGAAAGGCTTTCTGGTCCAACAACTCTAACTTAAGCATGAAGCACCACAAGGAAGGAGAGGAGAGGCCTTGACTTTGCCTTTGAACAGTTGCTCTCTGCCAGGTGGTCTGCATGTTTTCTTGGTCACAGTCTTCACACTACAGTCAGATGTATTGTATTTCTGCTTACATTGTAATAATTATTTCTAAATTTTGGGCTATATGTATTAACAAGAATATACATGTTTTATGCAAAGCTGGGTCCTCTGTTGACCTTGATCCTTTGGGGCTACGCATAAGCAGCCACTCTGTACAGTAAGGTCTGAGTCATTTCTCCATCAAAGGGCTTCATTCCCTCATGGACAACTTTTTGGAGGCCGTGTGCCAGTGATAGGTGTAACCAGAGGCGAAAGTGCAAACACAAATCCACAGGTTTCTGCAGACACACCCACATTTCTCTCCATCCTCCATCTTGATAAGCAAAAGACTTCATCACAGCTCAAGGAAATATTCCAGCCAGGTCAAAAGCACTCGAGGAAGGTGTAGAGGAGGGCTGCAAAGATTGGGGCAGGCTGGGGAGCTGTCATGAGCCAGTCAGACTTCAAATGACCAGACAGAAAGAATCCTTGTTGTTGTTTAGTTGTTTAGTCGTGTCCGACTCTTCGTGACCCCATGGACCAGAGCACGCCAGCACTTCTGTCTTCCACTGCCTCCCGCAGTTTGGTCAAACTCATGCTGGTAGCTATCTGTCCAACCATCTCATCCTCTCTCGTCCCCTTCTCCTTGTGCCCTCCATCTTTCCCAACATCAGGGTCTTTTCCAGGGAGTCTTCTCTTCTCATGAGGTGGCCAAAGTATTGGAGCCTCAGCTTCACGATCTGTCCTTCCAGTCAGCACTCAGGGCTGATTTCCTTAAGAATGGATAGGTTTGATCTTCTTGCAGTCCATGGGACTCTCAAGAGTCTCCTCCTGCACCATTAGTAAGAATCCTAGATGGCTGCATTTCAGCCCCAGGACAGAGTTTCCTGCTACGCGGCACTAGTGCACTTCTGCTGCTGCTTACTTCCGATTTGTTCCCCCATAACAAAGGGAGAAAAGTTATTTTGCCCTAGCACTGGGAATCTAGGACCAATACATATGTTCTGATGTCTCTGTGGCACAACTTATTACTCAACTTAGCAGTATGTCATTTGCTTGATTGAAGTCAAAAGACTTAATCAAATATTTAATGTTCAAGTACTTAACTGGCTTGTACACTAACCATCACTTGAGCGCCGCTGCCCCCATCCCCCGCTTTTTAAAAACACACTCAATTACTAACTTTCCAAACACAGGGAAAGAAATTACTGCTGAATAGTCCCACTGACTTGTGGAACTTCAGTTCTCTGGTGTGAGTAAAACAGCCTGTGATTCTGAATGAATAGGAATGCACTTCTAAGTTTTCAACTACCTCAGCAAGCAAGACTAAAAAGTTTTAAATAGGTTTTCCTTTGCCAAATCGACAAAAAATGGTGGTCAGGTTCAGATCCTTATCAGTTTTGGCCACAGACCCCAAGAGTTAGATAATTCTTTCCTCTGTACTCTGTTTTAATATAAAACATCCCTGGAAGACTGTGAGTTCTAATGAGTGAAAAAAGTAAAGAGAGGAGAATGTCTCTTTAATTCTTTTCTTTTGGTTATCCCCCCCCCCAAAAAAGTCAGAATTGCTCTCTTTTCACTAGGATAGGGCAAAATAGAAGTTCCTGTAGCTTTCCTTGAATTTCTCCCTTCCTGATGAAAAAGTAGTTTGGGGAAAGGGATTTCAGCTGAAAAATGACCAGAAGGGACAGAGTTAGGGTGCTTCTAGATGAGAGGGTCATAAGAATGCAATTCGGCTGTCATTCAGGTCTCCACTCTCAAAGCCTTAATTTATTTTATACATTTATTTGCATTTTTAACCAGCAATTAACCATTTCAGTCTCAGAAACAAGGCACTTCATCATTTCAGTAAAACAAAGTCACTCACAAGCGAATCCTCTTGAACATCCTCGGTCACAAGATGCCTGCTTAAATAAAACAGATCTTAGATTGTAAGACTGGGGTGAATCATCCCTGAATTGCTGTTTCACCTAAATTGGGGGAGGCACTTCATGTGTCAGGTTGGGGCCAAGTTATGACTCATAATGGGAAATGGTTCACAGGAGGATGGGGGTTAGCATATGAGCATATACATCAAATTTGTTTCGATCTAAATTTTCTCCTGCTTACTGTTTAAATCAGTAGGACTTAGTCACAACTTAGATCCCCTTGATTTCAATGGGTCTACTCAAAGCATGAGTAAATCTGGGTGAGTAACCTTCAGTTCGTGGACCAGTTCATTGGGTCCCCTCAGTTTTCTGAAACTGTACCCAACTGCCCCACACTTGATATATATGATATCAGGTGTACAGCAGGTAGAGATGTGGCTGCAGAAAGCAAGACTGAACTTCATGAAACCAGCTCATTTGTGCAGAATTCCATCCTGCTTGGTTTGGATGCGTGAATTGAATCTGCATGATGGGGTGAGCTCCCATTGCTCTGCCCCAGCTTCTGCCAACCTAGCAGTTCGAAAGCATATAAGTGCAAGTAGATAAACAGGTACTGCTGTGGCGGGAAGGTAAATGGCGTTTCCGTGTGCTCTGGCGCGGTCCTCTGTGTGCCAGAAGCGGTTTAGTCATGCTGGCCACATGACCCAGAAAGCTGCCTATGGACAAACACCAGCTCCCTCAGCCCAAAGCGAGATGAGCGCCACACCTTTGACTGGATATAACTGTCCAGGGGCCCTTACCTTTTTTAAAAAAATAAATAATAATTTTATTTATATTCTACCCATCTGTCTGGTTTCCCCTGCCACTCTAGGTGGCTTACAGTAAATATAAAAAACATAGTAAAACATCAAACATTATAAACTTCCCAATAAATGGCTGCCTTCAGATGTCTTCTAAAAGTTGTGTAGTTTTTTTTATCTCTTTGACATCTGATGGGAGGGCATTCCACAGGGAGGACATCACTGTGGAGAAGGCCCTCTTCCTGGTTCCCTGTAACTTTACTTCTTGCAGTGAAGGAACCACCAGAAGACCCTTGGAGGAGGACCTCAGTGTTTGGGCTGAGCAATGTGGGTGGAGATGCTTCTTCAGGTATACTGGGTAGAAATATCTGGCTGGGTAGAAATATCTGGCTGCCTGGGCCAAAGTTTTTCCTAAGATATGACTGGGGCACTTAAGAGTCCCCATCCCAGTGCCTTAAATGTTGAAGGCAGAAACGTGAAAAGATACTTCATGTTGAAAAGTTGATCTTCCTTGTTGAGGAAGATGCGTTTAGAATTTTTGGCCAAGTTTTGTTGAGCTGACCTTCCTTACTGATTTTAATCCATGAAAATCTATTCATTTGCAGGCATCATGTCTCATCCATCCTATTTCTCCTGTCATTATTACTAAACAATGTAAGCCACTTTCATTTTATTTTGCTTTTCAGATCTATGTCCTTAAGATTTTTCTTCTCATTGCAGATCAAGCAGATGCAGAGGAACAAAGAAACAAAAAGAACTGCTCATCATGTGACATAGCAGGTCTAGTGAGCATGTTGCTGTCAATCTATGAGCCCTCCCATTTGTAACACTATAGCTGCAGTTTTCCTGCAGTTTTCTGCATGTTTCCTCCTGGTCGAAAGAAATTAAAAAATTGCCCAGTAGCACCTTAGAGACCAACTAAATTTGTTCTGGGTATAAGCTTTTGTGTGCATGCACACTTCTTAGATACCTAAAGAAGCGTGCACGAAAGCTTATACCAAGAACACGCTTAGTTGGTCTCTAAGGTGCTACTGGACAATTTTTATATTTTTTTATTTACTTCAACTGCGTCAGACCAACATGGCTACCTACCTGTTTCCTCCTGGTGTTATCATTCCATTGCTGTTCTGCAATATTGCAGTCATTAAACCACTTGTTCTTCTGTTGCAAAAAACCCAAACATTTGTGAATGATCTGGAATATTTCCATTGTGTGGAAGGTGTTATGTGCAGTTTCCCGGACTTTAAGTTGTGCTCAGTGTGTATGGCTTGAGCATTATGCATCTCTCCCCCCCTCCCCGATTTCTCTCCTTCCCCAGGAGATTGGTTATCCATAGCCTAGAACAGAGTAATGAAATCAATAAATTCTGTCACCTAGCATTCCTATTTTTCTCTCTTGAATGGAATTCTGGAATATCAGGTGTGAAGTATCCCTGCACCTCCAAAATGAACCCCCATCATAGCAGGGCTATTATTACCCTGCACAAAGCTCCAACATTTACTTGGTTGGAAGAACAAGAGAATTTGAATAGGTGTGACTACAGCCACAGAACTTTTCTCAATCCTATCATTGGTGTGGATAGAAAAAGCTCCCCCTCAAAAAAATAAAAACCAGTGACATGCAACCGGTGGCATGGATGGCTTGCTACAACTTTATTTCTCCCAACACAACCACCACAGCAGCTGTAACACTACAAACAGCACATATGGAAGAGCTTTGTCTAACCTGGTGCTCTCCAGATTTCTTAGACTACGGTACATCTCCCATCAGCCTCAGCCATCACAGTCATGTTGGCTGGGGGTGATGGGAGTTGTGGTAATCTGGAGGGCACCAGAATGATCTAACTGAAGAAAAAGCTTTATGAATATCTACAATTCATCTTTAAGAACCGCTACTTTTTTATTTTTAAAATCAAAATGCTTTCCTTGATTTCATCCCATGCATGCATATAAAATTTGGTGTGCAAATATTACTGATATATCAGGGTATCTTTGAGTATGTTTCAGCTGAACCCTAGCTACCTTTCCAGTGCTAAGACAAAATATGAAGCTGAAATATATTAATGTTTCAAGAGAAGGAGTTCACTAGAGCATTGAGGATTAAGCCTGCAAATACCTTTCTGCAAATGCCATTAAACCAGCTTTAGCTGTAATACTGTCCTGCTAGAAATATAATAGTGGGAATGTTTTGTAGATCAAAAAAGGAAGCCCCTTTGTAAAGTATTTTGGGGGAATTTTGGATGAGAGGTGATGGGTATGCATGATTCAATATTCAGCGTGCTTAGGCCTTTTATATTTATCAGCCTGAATGCCGTCATCATACCAAGTCATGGGTTTATGTCATCTAAACAAAATATAATACGAAGCTTTCCAGCATTAAAAAAAAACAGCAACACACAGACATACACACACAAGTAGAGATTTTACATGTGGTAATAAAAAAGATGTGCTAAAGACTGTAAACAATGTTAATTTGCACTTGATACTTGGAGTTTAAGAAACACACAAACATCATTAGAAGTGAAGACTCATATAGACCAATTAAAATAACAAAACAGTGGATATATAGGAGGATATGTACTTTGAAAAAAACCATACAAACATACACTGAACTGTGGTCTTTTCCTATATTTGTGCCACATAGAAGGGTAAGGGGACTTCTTACTTTTGCAGAATCTTGTTTAGGCATATAAAATAAGTGTTAAATTGTGTTTTTAAGAGATTGCTTATGTGACTTAATATTGTGAACCTGAAGGCTTCTGCCACCCTCCGCCAAATAGGTGACAGACTAGGGGAAAAGAGATTTATCACTTTTTAATTAAGTTTGTGTCAACTCATAAGGTTTATTTCAGTACAGATTTGTTGACCAAAGTATCTCTGAGAAACTTGCATTTAACTGAAGACTAAATTCTAAACACACTGGACTGAACATACAGAGATATACAACATGATCATAACCATGCCTACTCTGAGGTAAGTCCTATTGAATTCCATTAGGCTTACTCCCAGGTAAGCAAGGTTAGGCTTGCAACCATAATTCTGAGTGACTATACACAGGACTATACTCTTAGAGAGCAATGCTTGGGGAAGGTTGCTGAGAGGCCAAAAGGTGTGCTGACAGTTCATGGGCAGAGGCATCCCCAGTTCAGCGCTCTATGGATGACAGGGCCAGAAATGGGATGTGTTGGCAGCACATTGGGGGAAGCCTTGGATCCACAGGATACAAATGCTCTTCTTCCCACTAATACCCTGCCCCCTGAAAAAGTGCCAGTTGTGGGGACCATTCGTGTCAGTGGAAGGATTTAAAACAAAGGTATGGCTTTAACTATATACCTTTATTTGTACTTTGTTCCATTTCAGGCTCTTTTGAACCAATAGCCATATCTACCACAGTCATGGAAACTATCTATAACCTGACTCTTGCCAAAGCCTGACAGAAAGCCATTTTCCTCATTCAATGGAAACTCAAATTTGATACCTGATTTTCCCACAGCCAGAATATTCTGTGCCTCCCCTTACAACTGTGCTTTTGTATGTTGTTTTGGCAAATTATTATGCAACATACAAAACTGATGCTACAGCCACCCTGAGATGGGTGACAAACGTGAACCAGCTCTTGTTTAAAGGCAAATTTAACAAATTCGTACTTTCTGAAACAATACATGAACCAAAACACATCCATCCTTTAAAATTCACATGTCTCTGAATTTTGCAAAGCAGTTCTCCTGCCAAGTAATGTATGTGTGTATAAAGTGTGCATTAAAATACATATATTAGGGGTGGAAATATACACAAATTTATATAAAGGCAAATTGCTTTGCAAAAATAAGTATATAAGGGGAAAGTTTCCCTGGAATTCTGATTAATTTTCATGAGGACCATCCCCACATTTTAATTGTTTTAACTGAACATTAAAGGTAAAGGTAAAGGGACCCCTGACCATTAGGTCCAGTCGTGACAGACTCTGGGGTTGCGGCGCTCATCTTGCTTTATTGGCCGAGGTTGCTGGTGTACAGCTTCTGGGTCATGTGGCTTCTGGCGAACCAGAGCAGCACACGGAAACACCGTTTACCTTCCCGCTGGAGCAGTACCTATTTATCTACTTGCACTTTGACATGCTTTTGAACTGCTAGGTTGGCAGGAGCTGGGACTGAGCAATGGGAGCTCACCCCGTCGTGGGGATTCGAACCGCCAACCTTCCGATCAGCAAGTCCTAGGCTCTGTGGTTTAACCTACAGCGCCACCTGTGTCCCTAACTGAACAAGTAAAATAGGTAATGTAATATAATATAGTATAGTATAGTATTATATAATATAAAAAACTTTTTGAATGGAACAAATTAATTTCCTATATATTTAAAATGCCAATAACCTTTTTATATTTTGCATTCATGGCTATCCTTTTCTTGAACTAATTTTTTTCATAACATGAAGTAGTCTACACCAATGCCTGAAATATCCAGTTCTCTCTTTACATAAGCTGTTGGCTGACTACATTTATTTAATTCTTCTTGATAATTAGCTACATTCTTCAACGTTGCTGACAACTTAATCAAGCTCAGTTGTTCCCATATTTTTCTGATGATATCCTGCTTTGTTAGTTTATGTGCGCTTTCCCATGCTTTGGCATATAGCAACCTTTCAATGGTCAAAACATGCAGAATCTGTATATTATACGAATATGGGGACTGGCATTTCCCAAAATTTAATAAGCAGACTCAAGGCTTTAAAGGTAGCTCCACGGACAAGCTTTCTCCTATGATTTCAACCAGGCAGTTCCTTGGTTTACAAACTTAATCTGTTCCAGAAGTCCATTCTTAAACCAAAACCGTTCTTAAACTGAGGCACGCTTTCCCTAATGTGGCCTCCCTCCGCCAGTGCCCCTTCACTCTTTGGATTCCATTCTTAGACTGAGGTAAAGTTTGCAAACTGGGACACTACTTCCGTTTTGGGGGATTTCGTAAACTGAATCATTCGTAAACAGGACTGTTCTTGAACCGAGGTACCACTGTATTTGAAAATTTGTTTTCATGAGGACTTTTTTGGGATGGGGGGAAGGAATCACAAACTGATCTGGAAGTGTGGATAACTGAACTGAAGACTGGAAAATGAGAAACTGAGAGAAATCAAAATTGACAGATATGCCTGTCCCTACCCCTGAGTGAGCTTTATGCTCAAGGAACATCATGTATACCTCTACCTTACTTCATCATTTTTCAGCTTGTGTGTGGATAGTGTTAAGACACCTGAATGCACTAAAGAACATGTGGGTTCTTTATCAGGGTATAAATGAAATGTGTTGAAAAGTAATGCGTGGGTGCAAAATTTCCTCTTTGATTGCAGTTCACTGCCATAGCTTCTGGCTTCATTTTGCCCATGTGAAGCAAAGCGTCTAATGTGAGATGAAACATCATCTTGGAAGATGAAAATAAAGAATAAGCATCCTGTTCATTGGTTAGTAGGACACATAGTATGCAATCTAAATAACCTTCAGCTGGTGTGTTGGAATATTTAAAACTGGAATCCTCACCATTCAGGGCAGGGCTGGGGGTCCTCAGGACTAAGAGTCTCTCTCACTTTCTGGCCCTCAGACCTCTTTCCAGGCCACACCTCTCACTGGCCCTGCGGTGCAAAGTCCTTGGGTGTTTTGTGTGACTGGAATGTGTCCTTGAACTCTGACAATGCCTTTTGATTGTCTGGATCAGGGTTTCCCAAACTTAGGTCTCCAGCTGTTTTTGGACTACAAATCCCACCATCCCTGGCTACCAGGAGCAGTGATGAGGGGTGATGGGAATTGTAGTCCAAAAACAGCTGGAGACCTAAGTTTGGGAAACCCTGGTCTGGATGGAGGACAGAGACAGGCCGGTGTTGGTGTGTAGAAACTAGTATCTAGTATCCCAAGGTAAAGTTTACATCCATTTCTCCATCTAATGTTGTCTCTGGGCCCAATCCCTACTGGGTAGTGGTGTCATATGGCTTCTTATCTTCCTCCTGATGAACTTGTGAAACACAGGTCATACAAACAATACTCAGGATTTCAGAATATTAGTATATTTTAGCCCTATCACAGATTTTCTAGATTAGACTGTGACACACCTTTTCTTCTAGTTTATAACATAGTAGTGCTCAGTTTGAGTTTCCTTTGCATAAATTTCTGGTATAGCCAAACCTTAATGAGAGCCAGAGAGCAACAGTACTTATAGCCAAAACCTGTTTTCTATTGCTCTGAAATATATGAGGTAGTGTTAAAGCCAAGTGTGTTTTTAAATCTTCCCAAGAGCTCTTTTACCTCATCACCGCATATCCAAGAGCAGCTCTGCCATATATTTCATACCAGGGGCAGTGGAGCATGCTTCCAAGTCACTTGTGTGTCATTTCCAGGTAAAAGCATGTTAAGTGCTGGATATGGCAAAACCACAACCTAACTGCATTTAATGTTGAAGATCTCAGCATTCCTTATAGGTAGCGATGGGGGAGAAATTTACTTCACTTCACATTTAAAGGTGAACATACCCAATTCACACTTTCTAGAACAATGTGTGAAACTGAAACTCATCCCTTCATTGCAAATTTGCCCATCTCCACGTTTTGCAATACAGTTCTTCAGCCAAGTCGTTTGTACAAAAATGCACATAATAGGGGTAAGTGTGCATAGAAATGCATATATTAGTGAAAGCAACATATTTATATGGGGGGATGCTGTTTTTATGAGGTCTTTTAAAGTAATGTAAACAGATGAGAAAATATGGAGAACTGAATTTAAGATTGCAAAAATAATAATGAGAAACTGACAGAAACGAAAATGGACCAATTCCCCCATCCCTATTTATGGGACAATAATTTTATATTTCATGCACTGGGGCTTATATTATATACCCACTTAAATATAGTAATAATAAAGACAAGTGTGGTACACACTCATCTGTTCCTGCTAATAGAAACTAGCTAAAGAACCATGTAACATTAAGTTTGGAAGTCTACAAACTCTTTCCCTGACTTCCCTTTAACTGTGGTCTCATGGGAAGTGTCGTCGGCTCTCAGTTTGGAAGATGTCAGAATTTCTTGTACCTATTTTCCATCTGCGTCCAGTGTGTCCATGTGCAACAACTGGCCATTCCACTCTTATAATTTAAAGCAATAAACTGCATTTGGGGTCGGAAAATGTATCTTTTTAAAATGTTGTTTTATATGGTTTCTCGAGCACACATGACAACCAATAATTGCTGGTTTTGTAGCATCTATAATTTTTAGGAGCAGGGACAGAGGAGGAAATATTCTTTTTACACATACACACATTCTTAACAAAGCTGTAGGGATTTATATAAACACAGTGCCTTGAAGCACCCCAGCAGAACAATTCTAAGGTGACAGGAAGTTATATGCCTATGGGGTTTCCACACACCACATGAGCTGAAGCTTGCATTTGCAGTCCGGTTTGTAGTATTATGTACATAGATAGTGCTATGGCAAATACCATATTGGCCCGAATATAAGCCACACCTGAATACAGTGGTACCTCTGGTTGCGAACGGGATCCGCTCCAGAGGCCCATTTGCAACATGAAAAGCGTGCAACCCGCAGTGGCGCATCTGCGCACGCAAGGGTTGCAATTCGCCGCTTCTGCGCATGCGTGTGATGCCATTTTGCACTTCTGCCAATGCGCGAGCGGCAAAACCCGAAAGTAACTCTTTCTGGTACTTCCGGGTCACCGCGGGACATAACCTGAAAGAATGTAACATGAAGCAAACGTAACATGAGATATGACTTTATAAGCCGCACCTTAAAAATTGGAGGGGGAAAAAGAAAAAAATAAAAAAATACCCAAATATAAGCTGCTCCATTCCTCGCTGCTCCTGGCTGCATACTGGGCAGCAGCGGGGGGAGGGGGGAGCCATGCTGCGCTGCCGGCAGCCTTTCCCCTTCCTCGCTCTCTCCTTTCCCGGCCAGGATGGGGGGGGGGGAGAAACCTGTGGCCTTCAAGAGGCTATTGGACTGCAACTCCCATCTGCCTCAACCAGCATGGCCCATGGCCAGATGTCGGGAGTTGTAATTAAACAACGTATTGGTCAGCCACACAAGAGTCCTTCCTACTTGTACCAGGGATTGAACTTGGAAACTTTTAAATGCAAAGCACATGTTGTAGCATGTAGCTAAGGCTCTTCCCTTTTTCATTGGGTTTTCTTCTGGTGAAGTACACCTGTACACTCAGTCACCCAGGTACTGCAACATATCAGTTATTACAATAGGAGACCTGAATTCATGTTCAAGATGCCAACGTAGTCATTTCCCTCTGCTTCCTAAGACTGTGGTCCGTGTTGCACATGTCACACAGCAAAAGAAAGGGAGGAGGGTTCCATGCATCTTTATGCTGATCTTCTCTTATGCTCTTGGCTTTGCAAAAGACAGGAATAGAAGCACCCATTTTTGCTTCGATATTTTTACTTTTTAATGAAATGATTGAGATTTGTAGAGTGCCTCTGATGAGCATGGCCCCTACTGATTTTGTCATGTAAATCAAATGCTGTGTGACACATTTGACTATTATTTAATACTTGATGAGGATTTACGCAAAAGAAACACAGTGCCAAGCCTAAAGCTGTTTAAATCTTTTAACTAGCATGGTTTTCCTCCCCTGTTTTTTTTTTTTTAATCTGAGGAGGGTGGGGAAATAGTTTTTAATGTGCAATGTATTTTGAACTGGAATGATATGATGTCAATATTTCTAGAGCTGCAGGGGCTGTTAGGGTCGCTATGAGTCCTACTTTACAGAGGACAGTCCTCTGTTTTGAAAGGTTGTCACACAACAATCCTCTACAGTGGTACCTCAGGTTACATATACTTCAGGTTACATACGCTTCAGGTTACAGACTCCGCTAACCCGCTTCAGGTTAAGAATTTTGCTTCAGGATGAGAACAGAAATCGTGCTTTGGCGGCACGGCGGCAGCAGGAGGCCCCATTAGCTAAAGTGGTGCTTCAGGTTAAGAACAGTTTCAGGTTAAGTACGGACCTACAGAACGAATTAAGTACTTAACCCGAGGTACCACTGTATTTGAAGGTGCCCTATCCAAGTATGGTTTAAGAATAAGGAATCATAAAAGGAGCCCCCAAGCTGCCTATCAACATTGGCCAATACTGAAATACACAAGACAAATATTTAAATTGATCACAGCTTGAGTGATCAGTTGAACACATGACGAGAAGTGCTGTTGACCTAAGCTCATGCTGAGTTTGGCAAGCATGTAAGATGCAATGTCGTGCTTTTAAATAAGTTCAAGGTTTCGAGAACAAGGCCATGAAAAGGAAGTTGCACTTGTTGTGAATCATGTCGTCATGCTACTACATATCAAAGCAACCTGACTGATTGCCATTTCAGTGGAAGAAGAGACAAAAGTCCATCTCAAAGATTCGTTCAGTAGTATAGTTACTTCCCAATGCTGTCCAGCAGACCTCAGTGGGAAGTATCTTTAAGCATTCCCAGTGCTATGTGGATACCCTGGCTACGGGGAAGCATGCCACTGATGGAGTGCCAGAAATGAACCTAAGCACACTTGAAGTCTGACAAAAAAGTGATCCTGTAATGTGAAACATTATTTTCAACACACTAGTATATATCTTCAGTTTTGCCCCTCTAGTTTAGGAGACAATGTGCCGTCCTGAACAGCTTTAATTGTAATTCAAGAGTCTCTTTTATGCAAAGACACTATGTGGTGAATGCAACAGTCATTATGACAATGTCATTGGGAGATTCTCTTTCCCCCAAAGAGCAATTCAGATGTTAGCATATACTTACATGATTTCCTAAAGAGCTTTTATCAGGCACTTCCATTAGCGTCATATCAACTCCAAAGGACCCCTTTTAAAGAAGTCAATGACAATGTCTCATTGGAGCCCTTACAAATGGAAGCTAATGCAACTGTTGGATTCAGCAAAAGATGATGGTGGAAAGGCATTCCTTCACTTTTTATTTACCATATGATTTTACTCAACACACGGCCAGCTTTAAATGTTTTATCTAAGAAAGGTAGTACTGAAGACTGGCTTAAGATTGCTTCCGCTGGAGCCTAATCCAAACCCTATTCATATCTCCTGAAGAAGAATGTGATGTCTTTCCTAAGTGGAGTTGCTGCAGATCTTGGGTTTTTCTCCCTCCAAGAAAGTGCACATTTAGGAAATACAAACCTCCTGCTTTGTTACCCTGTCAAAGGCACCATGGTAGCAGTCCAATTTCAATTTCAGTATTGTTCTCCTTCCCCTAATTCTCTTGCACACTTTTTTTTGCTTAATTATCTGCCTTCCCCAATACTCCATTAGCCTTTTGCTTTAGCTGTACATAGGCCACAGGACTGTGATCTGTGAGCCATCTCCAACATGGTATTGCATTATGTTTACAGCCTTCCCCATGATGGTGAATCAGGAACCACTTTCCAGACTAACAGTTCCTTGTGGGCTTTCCTTCAGAATCTATGTCAAAGAAAAGTAGTGATCCCATATGTATGGTGGGGATAATGAGTCCAGCTTGTTCCAAGACCAGCTGCTGCTTCCTCATGTCTTTTAGTCATTCGCAACTGGTCATGCCACTCCAAAGTACTAATCCACCATCTGAGCCTCATGGAAAAACTTTGAAAGCAACATAAAGCTCTAAAAATGCAAAAAACAACAACACCGAAGATGACTTTGAGGAAGCCTTAAGTGCACTAGGCTTAGGGAAAGGCCATGCATTTATTTATTTAGCTCTTGCTATTGAGGTTAAAAACTGGCTTATATTTACAGCTGATTATAGTTATGGAGATCTTGCCCTTCTTATACCTTTTATATTTATGACTTAGCTGTTTGTTTGTGTTTCTTTATGCATGCGTTTTCTGGCAATAGTGTGGCTCACTTAGCATAGAAGCATAAGTCATTACCAATTCCACCTCCTCCCTCCCTCCCACTCCCATTCCCATGCTCTCATTGCTCTAGAATCATGTCAGGGGCAGCATTCCATTGTGACTAAGGCCTCTATAAAACTTTAGTCAATAAGTGTTTAATACAGCTATTGACAAAGGTTTATGGGGTCCTGATTCATAAAGGACTGGAGCTTATGGTATTGAGCACTGTTCATGATTTGCATTCTAAATCACCTTGCAAATTGATGGCACTTATCTGAAAAGAAAAGTTAAAAAGTTCAGTGTTAAGCAGTGCCTGATTAAGTATCAAACCAAATACAACCATAAAAGAGATTTATGTGATCCAGAACACCTTGTTCTAATTGGAAAAAGGGATATTTATGGCAAATAGCAAAGGGACGAGTTTACACTTTTAATTTATTTTTAAATGCCATGATTTTTGGCCTTGTGGTAGTATCTTTCTGAAAGAGGTTAGGGATTTAGGGGGCGTTGATGACACATATAAAAGCCCATCTATCAATGCATATTAATTTATGCTCATTCTTAGACAGCATCAGTCTGATGTTATGAGGATCAGAATGATGCTACATTTTAAAGAACAAATTTTATATTAATGGTGGGGGGTTTTTTTTGCCTCTCCATGTAACACTATAGGCAAGCACACTATCATTTGTTGACATTAAACATGCTATAAATAAGAGGTTCTGAAAAAGCATCTTTGTGTCCATAAACTACCCGGAGTTCTCTCATAGTTGATATACTAAGTGGATTTTTAAAAAAATTGCTATCCAAACTTTAATCCTGTCAGCAACTAAGTCCTGACCAGTACACAATCCGCACCCACCCACCCCACAATCAGGAGACAGATCAGATCACTGAATTAGGGAATTCATGGAACTAACTTTCCCTACTTGCAGACACATTAATGGATTGATTGGTAGTACTGTCACACTTTTTCATGCCAAATCCTCTATGCACAGAAACTATTTGATCAACAGCTGAACATGTGCTGGAAAGAAATGTATGCCATGCTGCTGCAGTTGGGACCAGGATAATGAATCTGTGATTGCTGTCTTTAGTTCTAATGTAATATTTCACCATACAATTCTTTACATAGAAGTTGGTAGGTCTGAATGCTAATTTGCAGATGCTTCCAGGCTCACATCAAATATACATCTCATGAAACCTGTAATTTTTGTTGTATGTTGAAGATGCACCTCTCTACCCTGGTCTTTGACACCTGAGATACAGATTTTGGAACCCATCCTATTCCCTTGATTGTAATTTGTTTTAATTGATATTAATATTAGCAATTGTTGTAACCCACTATGGGACCTCATGGGGAAAGGCAGGTAAGAAATCTAGTAAGTTGTTATCATCTTGCACGGGGTATGCTTTCCCATTGATCATGCTGTCTTGGCTTTACATGGTGCTACAAAGCAAGAAATTCTAATGGTACCAGCCTTATTCCAGTTTTTCTGGATCGACAATATTATCAATCAGTTCAGGACTGACACCATCACCAATATCTTCCTCTCCCTCCCTCTGCATACTGCATTACCAAGCAGTGTAGCTGTGCTACAGTACCAACGGGTAGAGGCACATTCAATTATACTAGTCACAACCATGTACTAACCTAGGAGGGCTAGCACTAACTTGGCAGTCCAGGCACTACAATACTTATCTACAGAGATGTCTGGGAGCTTTCGAAGGCAGCTAAACTGGCTTCTGAAAATGTAGCATCATAGCATCTGTTCCATGCAAAGTAGAGCTCAGTCAGAATTTCTCAAAATACATTTCCCTGAGAAAATGACTAAGATTGTTTTGTTTCCTTACTCCACCCCACCCAGAAAAAGAAGACTACTTTGTGTATTTTTCTCTGGATATTATCTACACACAGAGAGAGAGCCTGGAACATTGCTAGGCCCAGAGCACCATGGACAGAGGTGGATTTAGAGGAGTTTGACTGGGTGTAAAATCTTGGAGGTGCCACAACTGTGATGTAGAATGGAGAGGTGGTGCTGAATTTTGATGTTGCACAGGGGGCTGCTGAAATTTGAGGCCCCCAGGTCTGCCAGTGCTGTGGAGGGTGGAGAATGGAGGCCATGATGCCAGTGTATTTGCTGTCTTGACTTATAGAAGCAAAATAAATACCTGGTATGGAAAGGCGAAGATGTTGTGCTATTGTACAACGGTGAGCTCTGCTATTGTAATCAAGGTAGCCATCAAACTGGGAAAGGCTGGTTTGCAGAATGACTTCCCTCTCAACCTGAAGTATGTATTTTTGAGGGTGGGGTTTGGTTGCTGCTGCTTATTATTATTATTATTATTATTATTATTATTATTATTAGCAGCAGCAGCAGCAGCAGCAGCAGCAGCAGCAGCAGAAGTCTTTCCAAATCTCTAAATCCACAGGAATTGAATGAAAAAAATAGCAGAACAAAATGTTAGCCATTAGCTAGTCAGAACTTAAGCTTTTGTTTGTTTTGGGAAATGCCCTTGAGAATGTTAAAACTCACACAACTGCAGTTTGCTCTATAGCAGACTTTACCTAACTCGTTAAAATAAGCAAAAATGAATAGCTTGTGGAATTTGTCACAATTAACTGATTCGACACAACTTGAAACTTATACAATGAAATATCACTTTTTACCAGGTTTCAATCTTTTATAAGAATGTAGAGAGCAAGATTCTTTCATACCAGATGAATGTTGGCACCATTTCATAGTTTCTTGTCCTAAGGTAGCTTAATGTTTGGCGCAATGCAGGCCTGCACACTCTATCAATCACGTATATTCATGTCTGTTTAAAATACAATGGTGCCTCTGTTATGTGGTGAAGATCAACACCTGCACAAGAACAATGATCCCACAGCTTTTGAAGCAGCTCAACTTAAACAATCATGATTCACTCTAGATATGTTAATGCATTCTCTCTTTTATCCTCTTCACAATCCCATTCACTCACGGTTTATATATGAAGCTGGTTTGTCTATCATTCAGGAATGATACTTCTAGCTCTATCGGAATCCCTACCCCACCTCCCGGCCCAAAATAAATAACACCTGAAGGAAAGAAAATTATTTAGCTATTTGCTCTCTTGATCTTCTTCCTTCTTTGTATTGAAAGACAAGAGACAAACACAGGGATATTGTATATCACCCAAATAAGGCTGGTCATGTGCGTGAGCAGACTAAATTTAACACACTTTACTGCCTTGTAAATCAAAAGAATCATACCAATATTAGATTAATTGCTGCTTTTTCCTTATGGTCCTTCTTCCCAAATTACCTGATTTCTTAGAGTATCCCAGGTGCCACTGCATGGAGCTTTCCTTGTTTTACAAGTTTGTGTTGCAGCACACTTGGGGATGAAGAACCTAACTCTATTATAAATGATCCACTAGATTGGGTAAGAGACGGAAGCCAGCATAAAGTATGTAGGCTCCAAACTCCATTCAGGAGCAGGGCTATTATTGGCTAAGGCAGCCTAAGCCTGGCAAAGGGAAAACAAGCCTTTAAGACAGAGCTTGACTTAGAATACCCTTTTTGACAGAGTCAATTCTGCCGGATTGCCATGTGATGTGACCAAGCTGAACAGAGTTAGGATGCAGCATGAGTCCCCCTTGCCCCCTCCTGCCTCCACTCCTTTGGAATGCCCACTCCAGCTGAGTCAGGATGGCAGACTTACACTGTTGAACTTCTGGTTGAGCTGAGCATGGGGAATTATGCTAGAATAGCCCAGCTGATCTGGGAACCTGCTGACAGAGCCAGAAAGCCTCCCACTTCTGAACTCGCTCATTCTAGCAGATCTAGGGTTAGGATTGTACCCTAAATGAGGACCATTGCACAAGACCCTTCTGAAACAGGGTTGAGGTTTTGTTAGTCAACTCAGCCTCAATTGTAAGCTGGACTGCCTTGCTATGGAACAAGTTCACCCCCTGCTCACCCTCCTCGTATGCAACCATTCACCCTAGATAGCACCAAACCAGATTCCTAGCTAAAAGAAGAGTAGAACAAATGGGGATATTCATTGTAAAGGGAAAAGATAATTTTTTTGATATACTTCAAACCTATTATTTAAGATAAAATTGGAATATCCTTTTGTGGAACTCCTATGTCCTGAAGTTTAATGACATTAAGACATCTTCCTTCCTTCCTTCCTTCCTTCCTTCCTTCCTTCCTTCCTTCCTTCCTTCCTTCCTTCCATTTGTCCCCTCTTCTGAAAGTAGATTTCTAAGTGTACAAATTGGTTTGTCAATTTGGTTGATTCCCCCCTCCCATTACCATCTTCATCCACTATGAGGTGTCGTGGAATCTGTTCTCATTCTTAATTCCAGCTTACTTTTGCCTTATCAGCTCCTCTGGTGAGAGGAGCAAATTTTCACCCAAAAAATTGCCATTGCCATTCTCTTTCCTGATCTAGCTTTCCCCCCAATCTCTTCCAAGAAAGATATCTGAAGACACTGACAAAAGCTTTGTTAAGGTAATTTGGCAAGATCAAAGCAGAGGAAGTATCTGTTCTGAGTCTGTATTTTATATCTCCCCCAGGGTATGGGAACTGGCATTACCTAATCTCCAGTTATTTTACTGAGCTGCCAGAGTCAATTTTATGTCCTTCTGGACCATGAATAATGCTTGCAGTGTTTGACTTTCTTTAGAAGTTGCTGGCTGTTTGAAGGCTCCATTGCACTCTTCCCCCTTGTAGTCCTGCAACCTTAGCAAGATTCTTTCTTTTATCAGTAAATTTATCGGGCTCAGAAAACCAGTTGATACCATGCTGGTCATGGGAAACAAAGAATTTAAAAGGCCTCTCATGTTTTCTGTTGATATTAGTACAGCAACAATATGTCAGGAAAACATGAAAAGGGTGTTTTGCAATTCTAAAAACTTTACAACTCTTCAAACCCCTCAATGAATTTTTGCACAATGGGTATCATCATTGTTGCCAGTGAGGATCCCTCTTCAGAATTTATTATTAATTGTTGTTGTTGTTGTTGTTGTTGTTGTTGTTGTTGTTGTTGTTATTTATATGCTGCCCATGTTGTCAAAGCCACTCTGGATGGCCTCCAACAGAATATGAAAAACACAATAAACTTCCCTGAACAGGGCTGCCTTCAGATGTCTTCTAAAAGTCAGATAGCTGTTTATTTCCTTGACATCTGATGGGAAGGCATTCCACAGGGCAGGCACCACTACTGAGAAAGCCCTCTGCCTGGTTCCCTGTAACCTCACTTCTCGCCATGAGGGAACCGTCAGAACACTGTTGGAGCTGGATGTCAGTGTCTGGGCTCAATTGTACATACCCTTTCCTAATTTCTGCCTCATGCCTTTTGCACTTGATCTAAACCAACCCAATTGAGAATAAAAAAGTAAATGGCTGTGATTGTGTCATGGATAGAGTGAGGGAGAAAATGTTTGCCATGCTGGATGGAGTCAGGGTTTATCTACCTTACCTAGACAATGTGGTGTCAATGGTGATGAAAATGATGGGGCTGGGTGTGGGGCTGCTGCCTAAAAGGCCATGAGTAGAACTCAATGCAAGGCTGAGGTTGAAAACCTGTGACCCTTAAGGCACTATCAGACTCCAGCTCCCATCAGCCACAGCCAGCATGGCCAATGGCCATGGGTCATAGAATTGTAATCTTACAACATATGGAGATCCTCTGGTTGGTTACCGCTGGGAGAAAGGTTGGCTCCAGATTCAGGAAGCAATCCTATAGCAAGCTGGTACGAGTGGGTTAGGATCCAGAGGATTTCCAGTTGAATCTAGAGAATCCCATTGCAGCTGGGCTATACCACCTTAACTATGTTACTCTTGGCTCAGCCAGAGATACTCAGGTGTATCTCCCTCATCCTGGCTCAGTCAGGTCCCAGCTGGTTGAGCTGAGTCCAGCCCAGTGTAAGCCCCGAAAAAGGGGGTGTTCTCAGGACATGCAGGGGGTGGGACCAGAAAGTGGGGGATGTAGGCTGGATCCTAAACCCATTCAGTTTAGCCATGTGACCTGGCAACCCAGCATAAGTCAAGCCAGGGGAAAAGATGGTGTCAAACAAATATTATTTTTATGGCTTGCTCTTCCTCTGCCAGGTTTAGGTTGGCACGGCCAGCAGCCGCCCTGCAACTGAACAGAGTTTGGCTGTGGTGTAACTTTGGGGTGACTTAATTTACACCAGCTTGCTTTGCCCCAGCTTCTTGTGTACAGGACTGCTCCTATAGTTATGCTTAGAGAAGACCCACCCAAAAAGAATGGAACGTTAGGCGTGACTTATGTAAACTGTTGCTGTAGAACTACACTAAACGTGATTAAAGCTGATTACCAATGATTGTGGCCTGCTCACACAGGACTTTCCCTTTATCTTCTCCACTCTGAAGCTCCCTGCATACTTCCCCATATTCTCCAGAGGGTTAACGGATGCTGTAGAGCACATTGAAGGAGGCATGGAGGTCAACTGGGCAGAGAGCAAGGGGGATTCCTGTTGCATTTTCTGGTACAATGTTAGATGTCATCACCACTTGGTCTTAGGTCATGGTCTGAAGCCTCACGAGACTACCACCATGCTGAAGTAAAGAAGACCTGGGTATGGCCACTGGCTGGTGGAACCTCCTGGGGGGTGGGGTCTCCTGATTCCATCTTGAGCTTCATAAAGGAAGTGAGATTAAAAATGTAAGCAAACAAATAATGACATGTGTTCATTTATTTCATTTAGATCCCACTTTCCCCCCAAGAAGTCTACCACCACCATTTGTATAGCTGCAAAGCTCTGGAAGGAGCAGAAAGCTAGATCAAGACATTTGGATGTGGTCAGTGAGAGCAGCCTATAGTATTTTGCAAAGGGAACCTGCATTGAAGCTTGTTGTTCTTTCTTTATATATTTATAAAATTATGTTTTAAATCAGCTCTGTTATATGCGAGTACATATCTATTGGCAGACACTGCTTTCTTCCTGCCTGGATACATTTCTCCACTTTAGTTTGCAACAATCATTTTTATTTTTTATTTTTACTTGCTAGCATATGTCTTTTTAGCTTTCCCATTGTTGGCGTTTGCATGTTCTCAATACAATATCAGAGTTTAGATTTTTTATTTTTTTTTAGTATAACAGATGGGCAAGAGCATTATTTTTCTACATATTCCATTTTGCTGCTTTGTTTATATTTTGTGTTGACATAAAATAAGTAGATCAGGTTTTTTGGGTGTATGTGTGTCTTTTTTCTACCTGCAGGTACCAAAAGAAAAGAAAAGAAAAGAAAAGAAAAGAAAAGAAAAGAAAAGAAAAGAAAAGAAAGACACTAGCTTCTTAAATGCTTTGATATCAAAATGACAAAGATGACTGAAATATATCAAATGCTCATGATGAAAAAAGTGGGAAATATAAAATTGGCACTTAAAGTAGTGTAAGTTATATTTTTAGCTAACAGGATCCACCCCTTTTCATTATATTAATCTACAAAAAGTGAGAAACATTCAAACAAATGCGAATCATTTTTGAAATTTAGAAGAAATTATTAGCTGTGAGGATATTGGATTTGTTTGTTGTTCTACTTGAAAAAATCATTTAATCATTTTGTTGTTTGCCAACCTTGGGTTCCTTGAGAGGCAAGGCAGAATAATAATAATAATAATAATAATAATAATAATAATAATAATAATAATGTAGTTCAACTTGATACAGGGAAGTTCCTTATGTATTTCCACATGGCTGGTTCCATCTTTTAGGAGGAACTGTTTCAGTTGCCTGTCTGATGTGGTTCCTGCTAATATACATTATGGAAGACACTCTGGCAACTTACGGTTGAAGCTGAGCCTCTCTCTAAGTTTCCAAACTCTCCTTGCAAGCCATAGAGCTTGCTTTCACCAGCATGATTCTTCTTCCAACTGAGAAGTGACCCATGCTCTGGGAGTAACTACCACACCAACAGATCAGAAGCAATTAAGTTTTATTGTCAAGTGGTTAATTATGTGCTTGTTGCCTCCTAGAATTACTCACGCAGACTGGTATACTGAACGTGGATTGATCAATCATACTTAGAAGCAAAATCCTTCCTTAATAGTTTATCGGCTTACAACTAGGCGGCAACAGCTGAAATGTTTAAAAAGAAGTAGGCTCCTGCCTGCCAGTGCTTAATTTATCAAAAGACAGGTGTAGGGGAATAAGCCTTCCTAGAAGCTAGGCCTCCTCGTGTGAAAAGCTTGCCTCAGAATCCCAAAAGTACTGAGTGTGTTCTTACAAAATATGTGCCAGTTATCTCCAAGATGCATAAATCAAGTATACAAATCAGGTACGACACCTTTCCGTGAGAGACATGAAGTACTTAACATGGCCTATTATTCTTATATATCACTTTATCTGACAAAAGTTTTCTCTTTCTCGCTGTTTAATTGTGATGAGGAAGAAGATAGTGGTTCAGGCTCAAGGGTTTTAGGGCAAGTAGATAGGCTATATTGTGTCAAACATACTCCTTTTAAAACATGTATATTAAACGATTCCTTCATTAAATCTGTCAAGTTTTACATGCCATAATGCACTTGGACCTATTTGCTTTAGGCTGCAATCATAAGAACATAGGATGGTTGTAAAAGAGGGTTAGGCAAATTAATGAAGGCAAAAGGCTATCTATGGCTGCTAACCATGATGGCTACACCCTGTCTCCAATGTTGCTGGAAATGGCCTGAGGAGAGAGTGCTGCTGTGTTCAGGTCCTGCTTGCAGGCTTCCCACATGCACCTGACTGGCTACTGTGGGGTCAGGATTCTACTCTAGATGGGCTGCTTGCCTGATCCAGAAGGTTCTTACGTTCTTAACATAGGAAGCTGCCTTATACTGGAGTCAGACCTTTGGTCCATCTAGTGCAGGTAGAAGCTACACAGATTGGCAGTGATTCCCCAGGGTTTCAGACAGGGAATTGTTAAGTAGTGGGTGAACATATCAGACGACACAGCGATTCTTCAAACAGCTCTTGTTTATTCACAGGCCAGAACAGAACTGAACTGAAGGGTTCAGCCAGCTCCACTAGAACGCAACAGTAACCATTTTCTGTAACTATCCAATCACTGAACATCACTTTTGATCCCTTATTTGCATATGTGGACCTGAGTGAAAACTATCTACAGTATCCCCCTGTTGGCCCAGGGTGAGAACTTCAGTACATAACAGGAATTTTTCTCCGCCCTGCTGGGAGACATCAGGCATTGAATTTGGGAGCTTCTGCAGGCAAACCAGTTGCTGTACCACTGAATTTGACCCTTCCCCATCTTAAGATGGCAGGCCAGGGAGAACCATCAATCCAAAGCCCAAAGCTCTTTCTTCCAGAAAAAAAAGAAGTTTTATTTTGAAATTTAAACAATTTCGCTCCTATTGGAATAATGGGAGAAAGTAAATTGATAATAAACCTTGCCCCTTGGTTTGTGAGCATACAAGGGGACTTTGGGTTCCACGACTTTCCCTGCCCCCCCAGTATACACCTAAACCACCTCTGGTATACTCCCCTGTATACCCACTTCTTGATATTACCAATGTTAGATGCCCTTCCAGGGGGTATAGGATTGCCGGTGCCAGCACTTTTCATTGAGTAAAGGATATCACATTACTAGTATATGTAGTTGGGAGTGCCAAGAAAGTACTAGTTGCAATGCACCACAGATAATGCAGTAGTCTGGTAAGGGCAGTCATCTGTTAGTGTGGTTAGAAATTGGCAGGGGAAATGCAGTTCATAAAGTTGAAGCTTGGTTTATCCAGACTGCACTCATGAATAGATTAATAAATAGATTATCAGTGCTGAGAACTCTCTCTTTCTCTGTTTTTCTACTCCAGCCTGGTTTGGATGTACCACCTAACCATATTTTAGCATCATGAGAACAGGCCTGCTTGAATCCTAGCTCTTTCCCCTTTCCTCTCCCCCTCCAGCACAGCTGCAAAAAGGTGGCTGGAAACATCCACTTCCTGATTTAGACTAAGTAGAATTTCCTGTTTCTCCCAAACTGGGAATTCCAGTCTGTTTGAAGCATGGTTTGTTGCAACAAACCAGCACCAAACCATGGTTTGATCCCAGCTTCTTTCTATAAACCATCATTTCAATTACAGTAATCATGGTAGCACAGCTGTGTAGTGTAACAATAAACCACAGCTAGTGTTAGGCAGGAAACATATACTTCCAGTCTTCTTTTTGTGGATGAACTTGAGGAGGAGAGGGAACGGAGGATTGCACCAGTGCAGAACTCAAGAAGTCTCACTCATGTAATGCTAAACTATGTTTTAGTGCTATGTCTGAATAGTGCCACTGTTTCTGTTCTCCTGTCTTTGCAGACAGTGGATTGCTGTTGCAAATAACAAGATGCCAGTCCCAGAAACCCCATGAAGGAGGAATAAGATCAACAGGCATGATATTTTTCCTTTTGATACTACTGTCCCAGAATTCAACTATATACACAGCATAAGGTTTGAAAGATTTAGCAAACTTTTGCACATTGTTCTCCCAAACTAGCAATTACATTCAGGCCATTTTTCCCATTGGGGAAACATTTTATATTTATGATTCCTCCTCCCTCAACCAATTGCTTAAATTTGGGGGATGGAGGGGGAGTAGGGGCTTTGTGGTTATTCAGTGGAGCACAAATTGCTGTTCATACAGATGCACTGGCATGATTTTTGATTTGCAGGCTGCCACTGCCATTAATAACCTTCTAGGCTGTCAGGCTGTCATTCCTTGTTGCCGCAACAATTTGTTTCAAATATAGGGGCTGATTCATGAAGAATAAAAACAACACCACCACAGTTGTCTTATTTTACAGGAACCTCAAAATATTTATATTGCAAATGGGTGAAACATGCACAGACAACTTTTATCTTAAAGAATGTGATTGTTAAACACCAATCTCATTTTCACGTTAAAAGATGGGTAGAGTACAAACAGGAAATCTGAGTGGAAATGCATTGTGGAACCAGATTATTTCAACAAATATTTTACTCTACATTCTTTTTATGGCTGATGTGCCACTGAAATGATATAACTGATGTGCCTCATTACATGCACCATGTTACAAAAGGCATGGGGGACTACTCGAGAAATAAAAAAGATTAAAGCAGATTTTGGAGAAAGTTCATCTTGTTGACCTTAGAAGAGTTGTGTTTATTCCTGATATAGAATTTGACCATGTGATCAATCATTCAACATTTTCTACACTGTTTCCTTTGGCGTATAGATGTTCCAGTGTTTCTGACATGTGAAACCTGTCAGTGAATTTCAGAAGTGAAAGGAGTTGCAACACCGACTTACTTGGGAGTAAGCTCCAGTAAATTCAGAGGGACTCACTTCTGAGGAGACATGCACAGAATTACATCCTTAGCCTGCAATTCTAAGCTTCCTCATTAAGGAGGAGAAAGGCTAGCTTTGAATTTCTCAAGTTTTTGGTCAAAGAAAGACCCTGTTGGATCACCTCTGAAATTTTTATTCACATTTCTCTCTGAACTTTTTCTCCCGCATTAGGGCCTGTACACATTCAGTAGAATTCATTTGCCAGGTATTTTCTAACATCTCAATAGTTTCAGATAAGCAAGTGGTTTCAGATAATAACTAGGGGAAAAGAGTACTTAGGCTGTTGGACAAATTATATATAGCAATTTATACTAATGTTTTAAAGAGCTAAGTTCCTAATTGGCACTATCTTCTATGGAATGAATATTTAAAATTTGGAAAACTTTGCTACCCAATTGCTAGCAGCCAACCACCAAACCTGTCAATGCCATATATTTTCTTAATGTTTAATTAATAGAATACTATAGCAACAGGTTTTCCCCCTCTCTCTTTCTCTCTCCTTTTTTAATTTGATCTCCATGGCATTATAGGAACCTAAAACTTCCAGTAGGAATATATTCTCCCCCTTTTCTCTTGTCAGAAGAAATGTATATTCATTTTACACTCATGGAGGCAATTATGGGAACCACCAGTTGCTTATAGGAGTTAATCAAAATGATAACCTACAAGTTCTCAACTCCCAATGAGAGAGATACCATTTGCCTCTAGCTGATGAATGCCACCTGAGCAGCAATGGCCTAACGGTTCTGACAGTATGACGTTTTAACCAACCACTAGCGTTAGAAAGCCTCTACTCATATCTCATACAGAAAAGACTCAACATTCCACAGTGCTAAGGACATGCCAAAGTGGGATTTCCCCAAACTGCTGGTTTTGGTGCAGTACCGTTAAATAGGGAGCTGTGGAAATAGGCACCAGAAAAAAAATTAGCAAATACCAGTTTCTCTAAACTTGCTTCCATTTGAGTGCCATGACCCTTTTGTAACATATTTTTAAAATATGAAGGAACTCTCCATCTTATTAGTCCTACCTGCATTTTAAAGCCTTCACAGGTTATCACCTTAGTGAGAGCTAGGACTCTGTAGTCAACCGGCAAGACCTGGCTCCTCCAAGATAGAAGCGCTAGCATATCTTGAAAATTTCCATCCTCAAGTCTTTTGGGGCAACTTTGGTTGGTTGGATTTTTTGGTAATGAAAAGAAAATTATATGCATAGAGAATTCCTGGATGTCAAGATCCAGGTTTAGGACAAGTACTCTTTGGTGAGAGAAGCCCAGCAGAGATTTAAAATCACAAAATATGCAGCAAAGTAAAGCATGAAAAAATAGTCTGTTAGACCTTTAAAATATCTCCTTCTAAGTTGCTTCCCAAGTTTCCCTCTTCCCTTAGCATAGAAAGAGACCACACGTTTGGTAAATTAAAATGGTTTACTTTTAACTCTTCAGAGGCCAGATTCATGTGTTTTTCCATGCAGCATTCAGAAAACACAGGCAGAAATACTTAGGTTCCAAAGTGGTGCATGTTTCTAAGTTATTTGTATAGATACAGAAAGATGGCTTGTAGAAAAGCCATGTAGTCTGAGCTTGGAGCAATCAGCCCAGACCTCTTTACATGGTAGACTGAGGGAAACAATGTACTTTACTTCCTCCTAAGGTAAGGAGGAGTGACATAGCTAAGCCTGGCAGGACAGTTTACTCTATAGGATTAACCCCTCAGTGCATTAAATAGACTTAAATATGTTGGTTATATGAGGCTTATTATCCCACAGCAGCTACAATCCACAGCCCAATCTTGACAAACCTCTATGTCTCAGATTCTCACATCACACTTATACTTGATGTATAGACAAAAGAAATGGATAACCTAGGCTGGATCTGAACACATCAAAGAAGCGCTTCAGTTAAATGCATTGTAAATTTAAAAAGGGGAAACAGGTAGAGAAAAATGGAACTCCACAGCAACATCTGGTGGGACAGTGTTATGTCGCATATACAACGCATTTATATCACATATACATTGCTTTTTCTTTACCAATCTAGCTGAGTCCATAGTACTGGAAGAAGAAACTGTCCCCTCTCACCTTACCTAATTTGATTTTATTGCTTGGGGTCATAAGACTATCCAATGAGTTTACATTTTCCACTGCATTAGTGAGAAAGGCAATATAAAAGATAAACCTAAAATTGTCATTTTATCACATCATTATTTTCTAAAAGTTTAAAAGCAAGTCATGTGGAGAAGAAGGAAAAAAACAAAACCTGAAGGCCGATTCTAAGGCCTGCATTTGATTCAGTGCCATAAACTTTGTAACTAGCAAGAACAGCACAGCTCTGAGACTTTATTAGATTCCTTATAAAGGAGCATAAAAGCCACCCACGCGAAGAAATTCTCAGTGGCTGTGCTATTATCCCAATTTCTTTATTAAATCCGAGGGCTCTCTATAAGGCTTCTGGCCAGGTTTTGACGTTGACATTCAGGATGTTTTAATTAAATGAGGATCCCAAAGGAGGGTTTTCATTGGGTGTGACATAAATCCAGGAGGATTTCACTGCTGCATTCTTCTAGCTGTGAGGAGAACGAGGTCAGTTAGCACAATTTCCTGTCCATGTTGAGTTTATCACACAGGGAATACATCTATGTTCTGCCATTGCCGTGGCCTACAAAGAAGTTGGCCACAGTTTCATTTAGGCCATCTTGGCACCCTACAGATGGCTTTCTGCTCTGAAACAGAATTTACTAATTAGTTTCCAGTGATAAGTTTTCAATTACTCATTATTAATTGTTCCTCCAACACGGGAAAGATTGGCGCAAAGTCATGTTGTCCTTTTTATGAGACGAGTGATGTAATAGCACTTGAATCCCAGTCAGTAAATAGGTTATCTTCCACTGGGAATCAATGGAATTATATAAGGAAGGAGGTGGTAGTTATGAAGTTCTCAGCTTATTGCCTGTTAAGACCTGGCCTGCATTGGTGTTTTGTTCGTGTGTACAGAAGTGTTGCTCAAGCTAATATAATTGATCTAAGGGTGAACTGTAAAACCCAATTCTCACAGCAACTCTACCTCTCACAGGCATTTGGGGTGAATGTGTGTAACTTTAAAGAGGGACACAGGCCCCTCCCCCAGAAAGGGAAGTATGAATCTGCCAATCTTGGTTTCTCTCAGTTTCTTATTTTTCAGTTTTAAATTAATGCTCCAGTTTCTCAGAAAGTTTCATTGGAGGAAAAAATTCCTCATGAAAATTTGTCAGCATTTGAGTCTGAATTTTTCCGAATATGTGTACTGATATATGCAGTTTTGACAATATATGCATTTTGGCCAGCAATTTTCCTTCACATAATGCATTTTCGGTATGTCATTTTCACTAATATATGCATTTTTATGCACATTTCCCCCTAATATATGCATCTTGTATGCATTGTTTATTTGGATAATTGTGAATGTCAAAGGCCACACGGGTTTCAGTTTTTGTATTGGCTCAATAAGTGTGATGGAAACAAAATTGAATGTCTTTTCCGTCATTATTCCCAATGCCCCCTTATGCACACCAGCTTCACTTCAAACATTCTTGCCTTGAGAGAGAATGTCTGAATCACAGAATTGTAGATCTGGAAGGGACTCAGAGAGTCATCTAATCCAACCTCCTGCAATGCAGGATTCCTTTCCCTGGGTGGGCTCCAACCACCAATCTTCTGGTTAACAGTCAGATGCGCTGACCTATTGCACCACCTGAGGGAAGGCGGATTCTAAAATGCCTCTAGAGGAATATGCCTAGTACGTTTCCGAGCACAATTCCAAGGGTTGGTGCTGACCTTTAAAGCCCTAAAGGGCCTCGGTCCAGTATACCTGAAGGAGTGTCTCCACCCCCATCGTTCTGCCCGGACACTGAGGTCCAGCACTGAGGGCCTTCTGGCGGTTCCCTCACTGTGAGAAGCCAAGTTACAGGGAACCAGGCAGAGGGCCTTCTTGGTAGTGGCACCCGCCCTGTGGAACGCCCTCCCACCAGATGTCAAAGAGAACAACAACTACCAGACTTTTAGAAGGCATCTGAAGGCAGCCCTGTTCAGAGAAGCTTTTAATGTTTAATAGACTATTGTATTTTACTATTCTGTTGGAAGCAGCCCAGAGTGGCTGGGGAAACTCAGCCAGATGGGCAAGGTATAAATAAATCATCATCATCATCATCATCATCATCCTCAAGACCAGGAACCCCGATAAGGTACGGTTCTCACTCAATGGCGAATTTTTGCATTGAGAATTCCTCTTCATTTCTTCAGAGTGAAGGACGATCTGGTGCTAGCACACATGCGGAGATGTTCAGGTCAGGGCTTGTGTGTTGGATTCTTCTCCATCCCAATTTTTTGCCCACATTTCTTCAGGCAAACATCTGAATTGGAGTTTTTCCTCACAATATATGCAGAAAAAGATTTTGGAGCCAGTCCAGTTATACCTATGCCTAGGTATATATATACCTAAATATATAACAGATATTTATCTATCTTTAAGATATCTGAGAGCCTTTGTGCAGCCCATGTCAGGCCAGAGTTAGAAGTCATGCCCTTTAACTAGATGGCCCGAACCCTAAATAGAGGCTCCAGAAATTTACTTTGAATATGATTTGCCAGAATATTGTTTTTGAAATGTATTTCCTTTTCCTCACTGAAGATGAAGCCAGTTATAGCCCTTATGAAAATCATATCTCTAGAACTCAGATGATTATCTGTAATCAATAGCTATAGCATCATGATAATAAAATTGCAGTACTGACATCATTGCACTGTTGCTTAAACAATCCAGCCTTATTCAGAGCTAGTTATATCCATGTCTAATGGGTATAAATATTGATATTTTAATAAAGGTGGTCAAACCTTTTCACATGTAAAAGATAATCATTCAATGATAGCATATTTAATAGAAAACTGATGGAAGATTCCCAACCCATTTTTCTTCGCTCCTTTTTCATTTAAAATTATTGACAAAATGAGATGCTGGTTTTTTGTTTATTTGTTGTGATGCTAGATTTTTAAAAATAAACACCCTAAAATTTCTGATTGTGATTGTTAATCATTGTAACACTCAAAAAGCTTATTTCCATTAATAATTATCTTAGGCAACAAAATCTGGACTCTCTCAAGTCTTTGGTTTCCACTTCAAAGAAGGAAAGTAATAGGAGTTTAAGGAAGTAAAAAAAAAAAAGTCAACAGCCACTAGTAAAATAAAAGTTCTTTATTACACATCAGAACATCTAGGTTATTTTTTTATGAGCAGAACTCCACTTCCATCACTCTGGACAGCCAGTGAGTGAGTTTGAAAGAACCTGAAAAATCTCTTTCATATAATAGGCATTGAGAACAGGCTTGAGTTGATTTTTAAGTCCCAGTATGGCTTATTACTGAGCAAACATGCTTAGGATTGGGCTGCCTGACTACAATTATGAACACAGATCACTTCCTTAGATCCCACTGAATTCCAGTGCCTAATTTTTCTAAGAATAGGGGCCAATCACCTCAACCCCAATAGTTTCCTTGAAATATTATCCTCCATCAAAATAGATGCCCATTGTCTGCCACTTCTCACTTTTTTTACTGAACAAAGTGGTGTCCTAACTTTTCACCCGCCTCCAACAGGAAGCTGCAGTGATGGCATTGGCAGGGGCGGAGGAAGGGGGTGTGGTGGGGGCTGGTTGCCCTGGGTTTCACCACTGAGGGGGGTGACAAAATGCCAGGCGGCACTCACCGCAGGGTCTGCAGTGCGCCCGAGCCACACGTCTCTCCTGGGAGTGACGTGGTGGCTTGGGTGCCCGCAGGCTCCGCGCTGCCCCAAACGGCCTGCCCGCCTCCCCCCCCAGCTGTAGGGCGGCTGAGTGGGAGGAGGCAGGCAGACTCTGGAGGCCCTGCAGAGCATTCTGCCCCGGCTGGCCCCGCCCCTGGGCACAGGGCATGCGCACTGCCCCAGGTGCCCGATTGGCTTGCTCCATCGCTGGGCACTGGGCCACTTAGCACCAGCTACATGTCACTCCTGAGGCATTCCAGGAAGTGCAGCTTGTGGGAAGCTGCAGCAAGAGCTTTGCACTAGGGTGAGCTGCATGGGGCTCTTTTAAAAGCCGGTGTGAGGAAACTTTGGCTGTCCAGATGTTGCTGCCCCCCCGGCGGTGTTTGCTGAGGCTGATGGGAATTGTAGTTCAGCAAGATCTGGAGGGCCACAAGTTCCCCACATTTCTTTTAAAGCGAAGTGGTAAAATATTAATATATGTTTATTACAGGTATTTATAATGTGTGTGTATTTAGGTATTTGGTCCAATGAATGTTTGTTTATGGGATTTAATAAAGTTACAACAATGATTAAATAAGAACAAGAAAAAAGCAACCACAAATTGGGAAACCTTTAGCTCCCTCGTAAGGTTAAGTAAGGGAAGTGGTAACCTACACTTCCAAATGAAAAAATAATAATAATTCCCCCAACTTTTTGTGGGGTGGGGGAAGTTTTCATTTCCCCTATGTCCACCAAGGGTCATTAAAAAAAAAAAATAATTCAAATCTCCTCTAATGTTTTAACAATATACACAACCCCGAAGTTACATAGAGATCAAGCTGCTAAGGGCTTTGTAGGCTAAACTAACATTAAACTAACATGTTTTTGGATGTGTGGATGTATCCAAAGCAACCTATCTCTCTTTTTTTTATCAGATGAAGAAGCCGCATGCAGTCAGAGCAGCTGTCTTTCTTTGCAAATACCTTCTGTACGTGGGATTTTACTTTTTTTTCCTCTGCGATCTTCAGTTCAAAACAAGATAATCATACCCTAATTATAGCTTTGATCACTTCTCATTAAAGAAGACAAAAATGATTCTATGTAGGTCACTTGATGCATACGATGATCAAAACAGACACATATCATGATGATATCACTTTTAAAGGGACTGTGGTAGAAAATCTGCAGCTGCTTCAGGTATTGCCACTAATGGCTGATTATGTATATACTTGTAAATTATGTTTATTGCATTACAATTAGTCGGGCTAACAGTGCATAATAGCAATAAGGTCATTAAATATGTAAATAATAAATAATAGTAATATTACTGCCAACAAGTCAGGATGCTTGACAGCATCATGTACATTATTCAGTCAGCGACTATATTTCTTACGGTTTCAGTAGCTAGACATGGAACAGTGCCAGTCTGAAAAGGTAAATGTGAGGGGGGGGGTGTCACTTGATTTCTAAAATGAGAAGCTCGGTGTGCTTGGGAGTTGTCCCTTTTGAGCAAAAAGCCCCTGGGCTGCCCAAACACCTTTAGCTATCTGAAGCAAAGAACAAGATGGTGCACCCACTCCCTGGTCTCCCTACACAGGCCAGACAGGCAACCGAGGCCTACTTAAACACTGGCAATGTCATGGATTTTCAAGGGATAGTCCTGGATTTACGGAAGCTGTCCCAGTTTCTGATTTGATCCAAGAATATCCCACTTTCCCTTAAAGGTAAAGGTACCCCTGACCGTTAAGTCCAGTCACAGATGACTCTGGGGTTGCAGCACTCATCTCGCTTTACTGGCCGAGGGAGCCAGTGTTTGTCCGCAGACAGCTTCCGGGTCATGTGGCCAGCATGACTAAGCCACTTCTGGTGAAACAGAGGAGTGCACGAAAACGCTGTCCCACCGGAGCGGTACCTATTTATCTACTTGCACTTTTACGTGCTTTTGAATTGCTAGGTGGGCAGGAGATGGGACCGAGCAACTGGAGTTCACCCTGTTGCGGGGATTCAAACCACCGACCTTCCAATCGGCAAGCCCTAGGCTCTGTGGTTTAGACCACAGCGCCACCCATGTCCCTCCACTTTTCCTTAGGTCGTCCCTATTTTCATCGGAGAAATGATGGAGAGTATGGAGTTATGTGACCCCTGAGCCAAGGAGGTAACTATACAACCTTTAGAAGATATCTGGTAGCAGTTCTGTATAGGGAAGGTTTGTTTAACGTTTAATGTTTTGTTATGTTTTATATATGTTGGAAGCTACACAATACTGAGGAGATGAACCAATGGTTTCAGCATAAGGCAGCTTCCAAAGTTTCTATGAAGATCTCATGGATGAATTCTGGACATTACAGAAGAAATGGGAAAAGAAACCTCCCTCCCCCAGCATTCCTGGAGGTTCTTTACCTGCTTCTTTGTGATGATATGACTTGGCTTACAGATCACAGGGACAGTCCCACTATTGGGAAAAATGAGGCAGCAATGGTAGGAAGTCAAATCCGTATGGCCAACAGCAGCGGTGATGTGTTGGAGATGGGGAGCATCACCTCAGTTAAGATTTAAAGGTGAGACTTCCTCATTTGCACTTTTTGAAACAATACGTACATGAACTGAAACACATCCATCTTTTGAATTTCATACTTCTGTGAATTTTTTCAAAGCAGTTTTTCAGCCAAGTAATGTGTTCAAGAATGCACATACTAGGGTAAAGTGTGCATAAAAATGCATACATTCATGAAAATAATATACAAACATTACAATATATTGAGGAGCATTGCTTGCAAAAATGTGCGTATTTGGCAAAGTTGCATGTAAAGATGTGGTAGATTAAAAGAAACTCACACTTAATGCTGCTTTAAAAAAAAAGGGATGTGGAAATGTGGATAGCTAAGCTGGAAAAATGGGAAACTGAGGAAAACCAAAAATAACAAATCCACCCAACCATACGTACTAGTCCAGTTGGCTTTGGTATATCAAACAGTTGGTGGTGGTGGAGAGAGGAGCTTTTCTGTTGCCTCAAATAACAAAATTTCTTGGTTTGACCCTGCTTGGTACCTTCTTAAGGTTTGGCCTATGGTGCTGTAAACGATCTGTGAAAGTTTCCAGAATGACTGAGATTTGTGCATTTATACCAGGCCAAAACAGCAAAATTCTCTGACCCTGTTCCTTCGCTCCTGTGTGTCCTGAATGAATGATCTTTGTCATTTCAGACCTCAGTGATTGTGGTGCTACAAGTCTTTCACCTTTAAAGATCAGATCATCAATAATTGTTAGTTCCTCATGGAATGGCTAGAGCTCTATCACTGTGGCAGACACAAACATTTTTCTTTTGGCCAACCAGCAATTATAGTTTCCAGCCATGTGACCAATAGGGAGGCACGGTTTTAGCAGTGAGAAGAACTATCTGGAAAATGCCTTTAAGAAACTTTTAGAAGAACATGAAGCCCTCTAACTTTGCCGCTTGTGATTATTTCCCCCAGTACACTCTTGCTCTAATCCTCATTTATGCCATCGCACCTGGCATAGCAACCTAAGTTTGAATAAATTACCTGTAGTTCAATGATTATCTACACTTTCTAACTATGCCAGGCTTATTATTTCCTGGCCTATCATATTAGCTACAAATATTGTGACCACATGTCAGATTAGCAGAGCGGTAGCCAATGTGGTGCCCCCTCAAATGTTGGGGACAACAACTACCACCATCCCTGACCTTGGCTGTGCTACTTTGTTGGGTATCCCAGGACTACCATGTTTATTGTGTCATGTATTCTCATAAAGAACAAAGGGATGAGGAATATGAAATGGAGATGGCAAACCCACACAAACATTTGTCTCAGGCACACTGAAGGATATTGTGGTCAGGGAGCTGAAGGCAAAGTAAGCAGGCATAAAGGTACAGAGTTCCTGAGAGTGGATTGGTCTTCATTATAGCAACGTACTCAGACTGAAGTCCAGAGCTAAGATTCAAGAAACTATTGGCCACCGTTAGATACCCTGCAAGTGTCCCGGAAAAGCCAGGACATCCTGTTTTTCCTTGGAGAACACAGTGGCCATTTGGGACATTGTGATATCAGGTGATATCGCAACAAGATCTTTCCCCCCAAAAGCACTTTTTTTGGACTGTAATCTTGTGCAATGCCCCAAAACACGTATTTTTCAGCACCTTGAGAGCACAGTCCCCCCGAAAGTATATCTTTCAGGCTCCATGATCTTGCGCAGGTTGCTTGGGAGCATTGGAGTTTTGAGACTCAACATTTTGGAGGGTTTGCTGTTATCATTCGGCAAGTTCTGAACTAGAAGCTGTAGCACGATCTGCTGGACATTTGCAGAAACTCAGCAGATGGCAAACAAATGACACTGTTATTTTGTTCATTTCTTATGACATTCATACAGCACCTTTCCTACATGCTTCACCTTCTCTCCATTTTATCCTCACAGCAGCCCTGTGAGGTAGGTTAGGCTGACAGCTGGTGACTGGCCCAAAGTCACCCAGTGGGTTTCAAGAGACTGAATGGGAATTTGAGCCATGGCCTCCCAGGTCTACTCTCTAACCACTATACCACCCTGGCTCTCTGTAACTGGACTGAATAGCATTTTTCAGGTCATGGGCTACATTCCCTTCTGGAGGCCTTTTCTGCTCCCTAAGCCACTACTGATTAATATGGCACCAGTTCTTACCAAAACTCTTAAATGGCTAAACTGAACAGATCCTATGCAAGGGAATGATCAGATGCAAACTGGACATTGAGGTTGCGGTCTTATACACACTTACAAGTTAAGTCCCATTGAAATCAGTGGAGCTTCCTTCTTGGTGGACATGGATATGAATACACTGTAAGGCTACAGTGCCAAACCTACTTGCTAGAGCACAAGTCCCATTGAACTTAGTGGGGCTTGCATTGTTAACACTTTATCCTATGTACTCGGGAGTAACCACCATTGAACCCAGTGGTGCTGTGTAATTGTGGTTCATTAATATAGGTTTGATTTTAAGTTGTCCATTCTCTGTAGTGAACAGAAAAGTCCTCCCATGCACTATTTGCAATCCGTATCCCCCCCCCAAATTCCAGTTTTTGACCCTATAGTGGACCTTAGTCTATGTGCTTGTGCGCCGTCACCTTCTCCCCCCCAAAAAAAACCTAGTGAAAAATGAAGGTGTTACAGAATGCTTCTTTTCTGCCCTCTATGGACTAACGTGGCTACTCTTCTGGAAATTTTTTTAGCTACAGTACAGTATTTCATGGGAAGAAATCACTTCTTGTCTATTGAGATTGCAAAATGTACATGATTGCTTTCAAAGGTTTATGGTCACACTGCATAAACTTTAGTGGTTGGTTCAGTGTGACAGAAGGGATCACAGCCTTCTAACTGCAAATGAATCTTTCCATAAGAAGGATGCAGTGGTGATGCATGGTTCCTGAAGAGGATGATGATCTTGGGTATATGCATATATAGGGATCTATCCTTTCCTGCCCTGGGATATAAAGTTTATAGGAGGTTGCAGGCTGGATTAGAAGAATCAAAAATCTGTTGCTCTAAGAGCATTCAGATGGTTAGAAAAAGGACCTGTTATGCTGTAACACTTGCAGTTGTTTGACTGTTGTGCCAATGATTCATTATATTTGCATACAAATGTCTTATGTAATCAGCTAGCTAGCCACAATGGCTCCTATAAGCTGAAGTTCTGTTCTGTACATTTTGAGAAAGGTATTGCTGTTGGCATCCAAACTAACAGCAGGTCCACCTTTGTCTGCAGAAACAGATTGTTGGAGATTGGTACAAAGCAGACCATCATTTCAGCTTCCTTTTTCCATTTTCTCTTGCATTTCTTTGTGTATAATACAGCTACTCATGAACACACACACACACACACACACACACACACACACACCCCAAGCTGCATCCATAGTAGGCTGTTTTTAAATCTCCAAGCTCTGCGAATCAAATATCGGTTGAAACTGAAGCTTATGATGCAGACCAGCTGCAATTCTGGTCCTGTGTGTGATCAGGATATTAATAATACTCTGTAGTTTGACGTGCTTGGAGTGAGGGGCAGCTTGGACCATTGGAAGCTTGGAGACAACTTTCCAGGCAGCACCATTGTCAGGGCAGGCATTTGGTTAGTAAAACTTTGGCAGCTAGTGTCTTTTCACCTAACCTTGGGCTGCCCTTACATCCTTGAATGAAGACTTGAAGTACTGGTGCTAGTGTGGAAAATGTTGGTGGCTTGTTCTTCTTCTCTGAATAGCATATGCCCATGACACAGCAGAACAGGGGTTGGGAGTCTTGGACCTGTATATGGGCCTGTAGGATTCTCTCTCTCTCTCTCTCTCTCTCTCTCTCTCTCTCTCTCTCTCTCTCTCTGGCCCTCACAACTCTCCTCAGGCCATACACCTTGCTTGCCCTGCTTTGCCTCCCAAATGACTGGAACGTGTTTGGCCTGACTGGAAGGTGTCCTTGAATTCTGATAATGCCTCTTGCTAGCTTCTGTGGAGAGGTGGTGTGCAGAAACAAACCTACTTTACAAAGTTAAGCATGTGCATTTGTTCCTCAGCTCATGTTTGCCTTGCCCACCAGCAGCACAAGGTCTTCAGAACTTTGCCCACAAAAGAACGTGGCCCTCAGACTGACAAGGGATCCCTGCCTGTTTAGTATAAAAATGTTGAAAAAAACTCCTGAGTTCCAAAAGTCTGAATGCCATGCAGTATGGGCAGCTGCTGTTCAAGAGACATCTGCACACAAAGGCCCTGTGGGTGCATGGAGCATTTTTTTCCAGTTCCTGATTGGAGAAATTAAGCAAATGCAAATGTTGGTTCCTCTTCTATATAGTTCATATGTGAATATTTGCAGAATGCAGTTTATGAGGACCAAATTTTTCCTATTACCACATTCCAAAGGAAAACTCATTTCTGAGCAGGGCTGTTTGATCCGCAAAGTACGAAGAGGTTCAGATAATTACAGGTATTTGACCAATGTTGCTCAGATGCCTCTGTTCCTGGATGAATCTGTAACTAATGCTATGCGATAGAAATATTTCACATTATTCTTCTGTTTGCCAGCTTGCAATGTCATTCCAGATGGCAAATACAAAAATAGCATGGGGGAGGGGGGAAGTCTCTCAAAATGCAGACTCTAAATGGATTCTGTAGACTTTCCAAAAGTTCCAACAGACTTTCTAAAATGTTTCCAACTGTCCAATCGATAGCTTCATAATTCTAGTCATGTAAATGCTGTTGCAAAACAAAACAAAAAACAAAAGAGACCATTGACCATTACTAAGTTCAGACATAACTTGATCACAGTAAAGCACTTTTTATTCCTGTTGTTTTCATTAGCAGAGGTAAACATGTACCTCCAATTTCTCCCATTGAAATATAAAGCACTTAAAAGCGCTTTGCCTTGCCTTCATCATACCATTTATTATGATGTCCTCACTAATGGCCCAACACAGAGATTGGCTGTCCCAGAAAGAAAAGTTAGAATAGATAATACCTACTTCCTCCACTGTGCAGTGTAACAAACAATGATATTGCAGTGGTTGTGCCAGGAACATTGTTCTGGCATCACATTTATGCCAGTGCTAGGCATCCAGCTGCCAGTAAATTTATTTTCTTCACCAACTATTAGAGATCTACAACTGTTCCATAATTCCCCCTCCCAACTCATTACAGAAGCAGCATCTCCAGAGCCATGGAATTGTTAAGGTCTCCATCGTTAACATGAAAGTGGGACTGTTTAAATTTGATTACCGTGTTTAATGAAGTGTTGCATATACTTACAAGATGACATGATGAATCACATTACGTTTATTATAAGTCAACATATAAGAATGGACAAATGGTTCAATAAAGCGATGCATTTATAAATATAAGATTAATGCATTTGGGCTCGTTGTCATATTTCCCCCTTTAAAAAATGCCAATGTCCTGTTTACTTTAGCCCAGGAGCTAAATTGACAATTTGCTTTCTAAAAAATGGCCTATATTTTCCATCATCCAGCACTATACATTTTGTCGCAGTAGCCAAAAGCATTAGATCATTCGGATGAGTAAATCCAGTTCACCTAAACCTGTATGTACAGCCTTGTATATGCATGATTTCATACTCAAATACTTACACAAACATGCACATTCAAATCCTTCACCCCATACAATGTCATATTTCTTGCCCGTACCCTCTTGTGTGCTTTATCTGTTTAATGGTATACAGAACCTTAAAGCATTAAGGCTATTAGGACAGAAGAATCAGAAGAATGATCCAACATGTAATATATCTACTTGATGTTGTCAATCATCCTGTATTGACTGCACCTCAATCTACTCTTTATTTGACAATGGTACCTGAGATCCTTTCTGTCTTATGCAATCCATGAGCCAAACTGAAGACCCCCCTCCCTTCTCTCCCTGCAGCCTTCATTAAAAAGGTCTTAGTTCACTTCCCAATAAAGGGAATTGAATCAGTTCTGTGTTCTGCACTCTCTTTTCACTGTCTGTTGGACTTGCAAAAGAGTGTGTGTGTTTTCCTTGAAAAAGGATCTAGCTTTGTTTGTCTGTCCCTATGCATTTCTATTTATTTGTGTTTGCTGTGCAGAAATGCTAATGCATGCAGGTTCATTGTGTTAAATAGGCCAGATAGCATTTTGAGTACACTCACAAATGTGCAGCATGGAAAGCATTCACCCCCCCTCTCTCTGTCTCTCTCTGTGTGTGTTGTTAGGAGTGGGGGAAGGCCTGCCAAGTGTCTGAACTTAAGCTTCCCTCCCACATCTGCATTTAGCTCTGCTTGAGTGACAGGTGTACATGGATGCCACATCAGCTGCCAATATGTTATGAGACCATGGTAACAATTGCTCATCTCCAGGGAGCTGTGCAGCCTCATTCTTCACTATCAGACATGAAAGAAATAATTTCAGGTGCCAGTAAGGGAACTCTGATAAAAAGAAAACATTTCGGTTTTCATGGCACTGGAGTTTGCCCTGAGGCAACAGCTTTGATAAAGAAAACGTGTCTCTCTCTTTACATTCACAATTAATCCATGATTATCTACAAGCAATACTTTGCCCTATAGGATACTGACAGGAAAATGGGGGGAAAGGGGTAGGGGAAAAGTCTTTGTACATTTCATATGCCTTCCCCCTTCCACCCCGCCCTCAATGATACATGCACCTACTGTATATCAAAGTAATCTTATAAACTCCTCTGAAGCTAAAGATAGCTCTCTTATTCCACTTCGATGATGTTTCATAGCTATCGAAGGTACTGGCCTAGAACAACTGTTGCAAACAGAAATAGTATTTAATGTATAATGTTGTTTCGCTGGTTCCAGTTAAGAAAGATGATATGAGAGAGCCAGGACAGGAAAAACCAAACTCTTCTCCCTGTTCTGATTTGACATGTCAAAAAGAAAAACATCAGAAACACTTTAGCAAGGCAAAACAAAGAGCTTCTTTCAAAGAGGAGCTGCTGTTCTGCTCTGGCTTAATCCTCTTTCATGTGATATTTGCTGGTTTGATGTTTCTGGTGTTGACAGGATGTTGGGATGCCTCCATTTCATTCATGGGTTTTGGTGTGGACTTAAACTGCCCCCCACTGCAAAAAAATAGCACCCAGAAGATGAGAGTTTGGGCTGACACAATCTCTCTTGGGGTTACACAATCTGGCATAAGGCAATGACTTTTACTAGTGTGTATTTTGCTAGCTGGCAAAGAAGAGGAATCATTTAAGGATTTCATATCTTTTATGTGCTTTTTGGGAGAGGCTTCCCAAGGGGAAGCATATTCCTGGGGGTTGTGTTCAGGCAGCATTTTTCTCCTTGATAATCCCTATAATCATTACACAATGATTGCAATGGCCTAGGGTGATCTGAGAACACCATAGTCTTCCTGCTTTTTGCCTTCACAGTGATTTTCCGGGATTTTCTAGCCACTTGGAAATGGAACCAAGAGTTCACAGGATTAACCATGGAAACTTTGGGGCTATTTTTGAGTGGGATTAAATCACATGCCAGCAAATTCAAGTTGCACCATTACAGTTGCTGTTGCACATCAAACCCAAGTCCCTTGTAGATCAGACTTTAGTGATAAGGAAAGTGACAGGAAAATGTGCTGAAGTGTGTGGGATGATGCTTGACCCAATGTCATCTAACCTACTCCCCCCCCCCCAAAAAAAATTAAGAACGAGTGCTTACTGAATAGCCAATGCCATGAAACCTCCCTGGAAAATAATGCTCAATAAACAGTTCATCTGGAAGCACCCAAAGAGGAGGTAGAATGCTTTATTTAGAGAGTTGTATAGAGGATCATTACTGAGAAGAGTGTTTGGCTATGACCATTGAAACTCTCTAGGCAAAACCAATGTATTTGTCTTTCTAATTGTTTCCCATTCTGAGCCTTCAGTCACTGGATGGGAAACAACCCAAATTAAATGGTGTGTGTGTGTGTGTGTGTGTGTGTGTGTGTGTAAGTGTGTAAGTCAGACTCACCCCAACCATTAGGCAGGGTGAGGCCACTGCTTCAGGTGATAGAAGCCCACGAGGTGGTACCTCACTCCCTCTGTCAGTGGTGGAGAAGTGCCACCATGATCGGCACTGATTTCAGGTGACATTTTGGGTGAGATTTTGCCCCAAATCATGTGGGAACTTGCAGAGTGCAAGTCAAATATCCAAGTCAACCTATGAACATAAGCTGCCCTAATTTGGGCTGCTATGACAGAAACCTGCATGAAGAAAAGCTGCATCAGTTTTAAAAAGTATTATTTTCTGCTTGTGAACACATAGATGATTTTATTTATTCATTTTATTACAATCCATGGTCTAATTGATCTTTCATAGGTAACAACAACAACTGCAGCAGCAGCAGCAGCAGCAGCAATTTATTACTTGTACAGTTCCCATCTGACTGAGTTGCTTCCAACAAAGTATAAAAGAACACACAATATATAAGACATTAAAAGCTTCCCAATACAGCGCAGCCTTCAGATGTTTACGGAAGGTTGTATAATTGTTTATCTATTCCACAGGGCAGGAGCCACTACCAAGAACGCCCTCTGTCTGTAACTTCACTTCTTGCAGTTACAGATAGGTAGCCGTGTTGGTCTGCCATAGTCAAAACAAAACAAAAAAAAAATAGTCAAAACAAAAAAAAATTTTTTTCTTCCAGTAGCACCTTAAAGACCAACTAAGTTAGTTCTTGGTATGAGCTTTCGTGTGCATGCACATGTATCTGAAGAAGTGTGCATGCACACGAAAGCTCATACCAAGAACTAACTTAGTTGGTCTTTAAGGTGCTACTGGAAGAAATTTTTTTTTTTTGTTTTGACTATTTTTTTGTTTTTTTTGTTTTCACTTCTTGCAATGAGGGAACTGCCAGAAGGCCCTTGGAACTTCATTTCAGTGTCCAGGCTGAATGATGAGAGTGGAGATGCTCCTTCAGGTATACAGGGCCAAAGCCATTTAGGGCATTAAAGATCAACACCAACACTTTGAATTGTGCTCCGAAACGTACTGAGAGCCAATGTAAATCTTTTAGGATTGGTGTTATATGGTCCCATTGGCCACTCCCAGTCACCCATCTGGCAGCTGCATTCTGGATTCATTGTAGGTACAAAAACAAACAAACAAAAAACAAAACAAAACAAAAAACAAAAAAAGGAGAAACCTCTCCTTGCTCACAAAATAGCCCAATGAGGACTGAATGTTGTTTGGGAAAGAAGAATGGAAGGGGAACAGGAGGGGGAAATGTCTAAATGGAACCCTGAAAGCAAGAATTCATTTTAGGCAGAACATTTTGTTTCTGTTCCCACTTTTACATTGCTGGAAGTTGTGTATAATTTACAGCTGCTTCTAACATTAATTTAATATACATCTTAATTGCACGTATGGAAGTGGCCAGGAGAAGATCATCATTTTGACTTGGAAAGCTAAGGAGGCATCTCAGACCTATATTTTACAAAAGCCAGTCTACCAAATATGCAATTTTTAGCCAGCTCCAAATTGATGACTATCTCTCTTCCAACCAGTTGTGACTAGGGATCCTGCCCATTTAGTTTGGTAATTGGATGTGCTTTTCAGGACAAATGCTGCTTGAAACCGCCCAGTCAATGGACAAAGTGACTTCTGAGACTTGGTGGCACTTGCAAACACCCCCTGCCCTGGTTAAAAAAAACAAAATTACTAGTTTGCAGAAATGAAGACCCTAAAGTCTGTAAAAAGCTAAGGTTCAGCACTGGCAACAAGAACAACAGAAATTTTGTCATCTTTATAACTGAAATGAGCTACATTAAAGTGATACATTTGACATTATCACCCTTCTATGCTTATGTTGTTCCTTAAAGGGGGGGCGGTGTTGGTTGCATTCTCTTTTGTTACACTCGATCTTCCAACCATAAGAATGTGCCTTCTATCTGAGCTATATCCTTGCAATTTCAGAGGGGAGGGGAGGCAATAGCAAAACATGCTTTCTCCCAATTGAAAATGACTTTTGGCAGTGCTACCTACCTCCTGGGGTACAAATAATGGAGCAGTTTGTGGAAAGAGAGGAAAGGCAGCCAAAAAAAAAGGAGGGGGGAATCAAGAGACAACATCACGTTCAGACCTTTTAAGAGAAACATGTTGGGGAGATTTCAGCTCCTCTAATTGTGGAAACATGGGTCTATTTTTCTGCTTTCTTTTACTCCCCGTTCTTTGTCTATATACATCTCTCCATGTGAATGGATGTCTCTTTTGGTTTATGACTCTCCTTCTCTTCAGCCGCCCCCCTTTTCTACATCCTCTTCTGCATCAACATGCATTCCTGTCCGTTTTTATGCTCCTGCCTTCTGAGTAACCAACCAGCAATGCTTTTAAAAGATGGGTTGATTGATAGAGGAGAATAATAAAATAAATTGAGGAGGGGGGGTGGGGTAGCGGAATCCAGAGGATTATAACCAACCAATTGAAGGTAGGGGGATGAAGGAATTCTAAAGGAACAGCCCCATTTAACATGGCTATTGCTAAGTTACATACTGATAGCTCCCTTTCCTCTAATAAGCAGCTGCACAGACCTAGTAGGGAGATAGCTTCCTCCTCCTGCAACTCCCCCCCCCCAACCCGCCGCTTTTCCCTAAGACAAAGCGAGGCAAAACAACAAAGCAAAGCTCGAGTCGACATTGGTACGTGTTTCGAGGGGTGGGGGGAACCAGGACATTGTGAGCAAACTGGCTCTGGAATGGATCGGCAAGGGTTTATTATTCTGAGCAGCACTCAATCAAGTGTGGCCCCCGTGAACAGAGAGTAATGTTGGCGAATCATCCTGGGGGCTTTTTTTTCTGTGTGTGAGTGGTATCCATCTGTCAGCTGTCAGTGCCAGTGAGAGATATACAGAGCTGTCACTTCTCGTCAGCCAGCATTTGTGAGGCCTTGTTGCAGCTGCTACACAAACGCAATACTGTCCTTATTGAAGGCCGGCACAGAGTCTGGGAGTGGGATTATTCTGGGAAAAGAAGAGGGGGTGGGGAAAGGAAGGGAAGGGAGAGAAGAGAGATGTCAGGACCACTCTAGGAGAATAGTTTTGACCCACACAAAGACTTTTTTTTAAGCAAAAGCTCTCGGGTTGCTGTCCTTTTCTGATTATGACTGACACTAAAAGGAAGACTGGGAACTGGAGGTGGGGGGAATCTCGGTGTGTTTTGGGGGATGTGAGGTGGGGCTCCCTGATGGGGGCTGTTACAGCAAAATGTATTTGTAAAATCATTTTTAAAAATCAGGAACCAAGGAAAAGGGATTTTTGTGCTTGTTGTGGAATGAAATGCTTTGAAATGAGATGAGATATAATAATTTTGAAGGGGCTGAACCACACTTTTAATCTGTGATTTAATTCATCTTCATATAACCAGTCCAACCTACATTTCATCTGAATACCTTGAGAAATATATAAGGTGCATACTATTCAGATAACTGCATTCTTCTCATGACAGTAGTATGTTGTTCCTTTATGTGAAGCCACTTAACCTCCATATTCCTGCTTAGGGGTAGGGGAGAAATTTGATTCGTTCTCATTTAAAGCCAAATTGATTAAATTCGCACTTTCCATAACAATATGAGAACTGAAATGTAGCCATTCTTTCAGATTTGCACTTATCCAAAATTTGCTATAACCAAACAATGGTTACAAAAATGCATGTGTTATGAGAGAATATGCATAAAAATGAATGTATAAATGAAAAATAACACAAAACATGCATTATATTGGAATAAACTACTTGCAGAAATGTGTATATGAAGTCAAAACTGTATACCGAATCCTGTTGGTTAGGAGAAATTTGCACTCAGTAGCGGGATAATTTGATGAGAGTTTTTAAAAAGAAAATTCACAAATTGCCGCAGATACATGGAGAACTGAGTATAAGTGTTATGAGTTTGGGGGGCAGGGAGAGTAGGTTGTAAGCTGAGATTCTTCTAATGCCTGAGCCCTGCTTTGAATTCCTGGAACCAACACAGATTCAATTGGTGGAATAGCTAGGCCAGCTTGGTAATGGCCCACTAAGTATGAGTTGATAAGGGAACAAAGGGAAAATGGGTGGGTCTCCCTCCCTCAATACCTGTTAGTTTGAAAGACAAAAGGCCAGAGAAGGTGTGTGTGTGTTGATGTTTGATTTCTGTTTGAATCCAAGGCTGCAGCTATGGGGGGAAACAAGACCCTTTGCGGGTGTTAATGTGAGCCCCTTCATTGCATGCTCAGGTTGTATACCTGTAAATAAACCATGTATTCCGAAGACACTGCAGTCTCCACTGTGTCTCGTTTCCAAAGGAAGCACAAACCCTGGGTAAGTGCTTGGAACCCCTGGGATCTTGTGCACCATCTTGTAGATGGTGTGCAACAATAGGAAAAATGAGAAATTGAGAGAAGTGAAATGGACAAATCCTTCCATCCCTGTTCCTGACAGAGCCAGATGTGGAAGGAGGGAAGGAGACAGATGCAGAGAGTATGCAGACATTCATTAGCTGTGCTTCCTGCATTGAAAGGAAGTTGGACTCGATGACCCTTCTAACCCTACAATTCTGTGATTCTATCACATAGTGAGGAGGATCACAAAATGGAAAAATATCCTCTTTTGCAGAGTGTTCAAAGAAGAAGTGGGAATCACACCAGTGCTCTATGTATCCCTATCTGCATTCGCAAACGCACTTTTTCCTTGTGAACAATACATAAGTGAAGGAGTTGTAAATAAATACTCACCCAGAGAGGGTTTAACACTGTTTGCCTTTCTCCAAGGGTGCTTCCAGACAAGGGGCTGATGTCAATGGCACTGAGTAGACGCTGGAGAACATTTGCATGCATGAGGAGCCCCCATCCTATAATAAATTCCCTGACTGCAAGCATCCACTGTAAGTGTACACAATTGGAAATCACATGCTCAATTTCATGTGTATGCATGTATGCATGCATTTGTGATATATTTAACCTGCTGCTGGGTACTGGCTGGCTGGTGGTGGTTCCCTTTTTGTCTCCCTCATTAGTAACATTCAGGAGGAATTTAAGAACTTTCTTGTATACCCAAGCATTTGATGGCTGAGAAATACTGTTCCTGGAAACCTTGAAATTACTACCTGTGAGAGTATGTAATTGTTTTACATGCTTCCAAATGTTTTAATTTTATTTATTTATTTTGAATGGTATTGTTTAATCACTGAAGCGTTTGCTTCCCAGGGCTGCTTTTGGAGGAAGGATCAGATATAAACACACTTAATACTAACAGTATCTTATCGTATTTGTGGGGCACTTAAATTCACCTCTTTTCCATTGCTCAGTGTGACAGCTGAATAAGAAAGGATTGGTAGGAAACCCAGCAATGCACAAGCAGTTAAGACGCAAATGGTGTCTGACGCAAGAGGTGTTATCTTTTGACACAAGAGGTGATCTCATACAGGCATCACTCAGTCAGGTCAGAACCACCAAGTTCTATTCAAAATGGATGCACCTCCAACCCTAGCCTTCAGTGTGAGAAGACTGCATCAAACATGAAGAGAGAAGTGGCAAATTATAGGCGTACATTATATATACCACTTGACTGGTGGAGTAGGACCATAGCAATAGCCTCCTGGCACCAGCATCCCTGCCACTTACAGGAGAGGCGACAATGAGATTGGGGCCATGCTGGCGCATCAGTGAGAGTGCCTGCTTTGCTCTCCAACTTCTTCACCTCCTGTCCTCTCTTCCCAAAACACAAGTGGCAACAGTGGTGAGAGGCTTTGCCCCACTGGGCAAGCTGTTACTGCACGATGTGTGGTTTTTGTGAAGACATGTTTTTGTGAAGCCAGGGCAATCACAGGTCTTGTGGAAGGAGTACAGTGGTACCTCAGGTTAAGAACTTAATTCGTTCTGGAGGTCTGTTCTTAACCTGAAACTGTTCTTAAGCTGAGGTACCACTTTAGCTAATGGGGTCTCCCGCTGCTGCCGTGCGATTTCTGTTCTCATCCTGAAGCAAAGTTCTTAACCCGAAGTACTATTTCTGGGTTAGCGGAGTCTGTAACCTGAAGCGTCTGTAACCCGAGGTACCACTGTATAAAGAAGAGAAATTTGTCTCTGGAATTGGATATGTATCATGTTCTTTGCATGTATGCCCTCATGGAAATGAATCCAAAAGCATTTCTTAGGGAGAAAAAGTTGATGCTAGAAAAGAATTTCAGACACTTTGGCTCCCTTTTCACTGAAGCTGTGGGCTAGGAGATTAGGTTCTGAGTGATCTTGGGCAAATTGACTCTTCTTTAAACTATGGTCCACAACACAGGTTCTACTATGGTGATGCAGGTAATTTTAAAGCCTGGACTTAATGGCCTGGGGAGGTCATTAGCGGATGTCTTTAGATGGTAATGAATATTAAGTCATTTACTTACCGGTAATATATTAATATGTGTCTCCCTGTTGTGTTCTGGGAATCCACCTTCTCATTTTTGCTGAGTGGGAAAAGAATGATGAGACTTGTGAATCCGTTACTGTTAGCAGCTCCTTGCAGTTCACAGCCCCTCTTCCCCCTCGTGCCCACTCACTTCTACCCTAATGAATGATCCCTTCATGTATTTGAGGGAAAGACTGCACACAGTCTTCCAAAAACAAACGGACCTTGTTGCAATATCACATTACTAATCTTCTCTTGGGCAGGAGGTGAGAATGTTGTGATTTCCTTCCTTCCAGGGTTCTCTCACTGCTGCTTCTGTTGGGTAAGAAGTATAGCCTGAAACCAGGCTAGGCTAGGCTTGGGGAAGATTCCAGTTTTGGAGCAAACGTCATCTTGCCCCACTTAGATCCTTGCACCAACTGGAATGTAGATCCGGGGATTAAGCCTCACAACCAGTGAAATGAAGAACACTTGGATCTGCACTCTGCCAGAGTGCCTCTTCCTTCCTTAAACATTTTTAGTTGCTTAGATAAGTCATACGGCTGTGCGTTTTTGTTTTTGTTTAACTGTTTGAAAATGCTGGTAACCATACAGGGTACTGCATCTCTTATGATCAAGTGAGCAGTGCTCTCCTGGTCCCAGGACCTCTTCTTGTTGAGGAGATTGCTATGGCTGTCTCTCTTGGGAGGGAGGTTCCATGAAATTATATTCGTCTCTACAACCACTGACTTTATAGGAGAAGGATCTTATGGTATTCTATTCGCTGAATAATTTCTAGACTCGCAGAAACCTTTGAATTAAAGTACAACAAGAGCTTCAGTTCTATCACTTGTGGACCAAATTAGCCCCATGGATATTTTAGCATGCAACTTGTGTGAATTGACTACTAATGCCAGAATTTCTGTGTTATCAACCATTCTCTCTGAGTTATCAATTTTTCTCCCTCCCTCCCTCCCTCTGTCTCCTTCTCTTTCTCTTTCTCTCTTTGTGTGTGTGAATGACCACTTTTAATAGGTAATCATCATCAACATCATCAGTACTTTTCAGTGTTTCATATCTGTCTAACCTGTTTACAATGCCTCCCATCCCTAGTCCTGTATACCTGTACCTGTAACTCAGGATAACACTACATGCAGCTGAGGTAGTCCGTGAAAGTTTATGCCATAATAAATTTGTTAGTCTTTAAGGTGTCACAAGACTCTTTGTTGTTTTTATTTGCTGAATTGTATTTGTAAAATAGTGTGCTACCAAAATGGATTGTAAAGGAAGAAGATGTCATGATATTTCCAAAGTTAACGCTATACACCAAAACTTCAAGGCCTTAGGAATAAATCCTTCAGATTGACCCCTCTGGAGGTTGTACGGTACCATGGCCTCAGTCTACCAAAGGATAATTGACAGGATTACGACAGATTGCCTTATAAACACCATTCTTTCCTGGGGGAGGACAAGAAAAATGTGCTGCTTCAGAGATATGGGAGTCTGATAAGAGTTATCATGATTAAGAAGGCCAGGAGCCTGGGGATCTTTATAAACTTAGTTATTCTCAGGGATGGGAAGTGACAGGCCTGAAGTAAATTGGGAGGTGAAACTTGTTTACAGCTACTTGCTGCCTAACATGCTATTCAGTTGGAAATAAAGACACTGTAGATTTTTATAGGAAGGAAAGGCCAGGGAAAGGTGACAAACATCTCGAATGTTCTGAGGTGTTCGCCTTGCTATCCCCATACATCTCCCTTCTAAAAATATGTGGCAGATGAGCCATCAACTACCTGTCAACCCTCACAAAATAGTGTCTTAACAAAAGCACAGCATTTCCTGCTTTAGCTTTGATCGACTGACTTGAGCATATTGTCCTTATTTCCTCATCATGTCCCATTTAAAAAGTCTTATGGAGACTCTGTATTTCCATCCAGAGAGGACCCAGAATATTCTGAATCCTAAGTAAGGCTGCAATCTCAACCTGGCCGTGGACTGAGAGCCAGAAGGAAAAGTAGGGGGCAGGCAAATCACTCTGCCTGATAATAATAATAATAATATATTTGTACCCCACCCATCTGACTGGGTTGTCCTAGCCACTCTGGGCAGCTTCCAGTATATGTAAGAACACAGTAAAACCTTAAACTTTAAAAAGCTTCCCTATACAGGGCTGTCTTCAGATGTCTCCTAAAGTTATAATTATTCATCTGCTTGACATCTGGCATTCCACAGGGTGGGCACTACTACTGAGAAGGCCCTCTGCCTGGTTCCCTGTAGCTTCACTTCTCGCAGTGTGGGAACCGCCAGAAGGCCCTCGGCACTGGACCTCAGTGTCTGGGCTGAACAATGGGGGTGGAGATGCTCCTTCAGGTATACTGGGCCGAGGCTGTTTAGGGGCTTTAAAGGTCAACAGCAACACTTGGAATTGTGCTCAGAAATGTACTGGGAGCCAATGTAGGTCTTTCAGGACAGATGTTATATGGTCTCAGAGGCTGCTCCCAATCACCAGTCCAACTAGTGGGGTTTGGGGACTCAGTGGATCCTCAGTGGTTCTCCTCTGTCTTCTTCTTTGGATAATTCATTCCCTCTTTTTTTGGCAATCTGTAACTGGCCCTCTTGTTGGGTGTTGCTCCCACAGGCCAGAAGAGGTGGAGAGCTGATAGCATACCACTGGATCCTTCTCCTTCTCCTACAAAGCTCCTCTTCCTCTCTGTGGCCAGTTCTGCCCTCAAGTTTCAGGAAAGGCAAAAAGCAAGTTAGCAGCTCTTGGCTGAGCCAGTTCATTAACACATTGAAAGGGAAGTCTCTGTTGTTGCTGCTGAATGCTAGCCCCACTAGTGACAGCAAACAGGGCCTGATGAAGTGGGCCAGAAGCTATGCCACACACTGAACACATTAAAGATAATGATGATGCATCTCAAGACGATGTACAAACTCAGCTGAAAACAGTTTTTAAAACAGAGCAAACAATCACAAGAGAGGTGGGGGGGGCAATCTCACTAGACAGGCCTCTCCCTCACAGATGCTGCACCTGTTGGCCATGCCTTCAGTGGGACATGTGACCAGCAGCCATGTCAGTGGAGAAGAACATTGTTAGTGGGCAATGCATGAAGAAAACTCCTCACGTCTTTCCTTCCTGTGTAAGATTTTCTGCCTCTTAAAGTGATAGCCATACTTTCTACTGGAGCTTTCAACATGATGCCCTCAAAATGCTGTTGGACTGCAGTTCCCATCATCCACGACTATTTTCCATGGGAGCTAGAGCTGATGGGACTTGGAGCCCAAACCATCTGGAGGGCACCAGGTTGGAAGCAGCTGTTTAACATACCTGTGTATATAAGACACTATGACCATGTAGGGTTAAGACCAGGGGTCACCAACCTATGGCCCGGTGGCTGGATAAGGCCTGAGGGACTTGTTTATCCAGCCTGCGGCGACCCCTGCCACCGCCCGCTGCTGCCCGCTCTTACCGGTGCAGCGCAGTGCGGGGACCCACTTCTGGGTCGGAGGAGCACCGGAAATAGCTTGTGGCACATGCATGGGCCTCCTCCGACCCGGAAATGCTCCGGAAATAGTGTGTGTGTGCGCTTACGGGTGCGCGCTTCCCCGCCCTCCGGCTCGTCGTGCGATCATCACTCAAGACACCAGCCCGAGGCAAGGAAAGCTTGGAGAACCCTGGTTAAGACTCAAGGCAAACACTCTTGTGAGTCCTACATCACGGAGGACAAGTGTTGGGAAGCATCGCTTTTCCTGTGATAGCATTTTTATGTATTTAGATTCTTTTTATTACATTAGCATACCCCCATTTCTCCAAAGAACTCAAGGTGGTGTACATGGTTCTCCCCGCTCCCCATTTCATCCTTATGACAACCCTGGGAGGTAGGCTAGGCTGAGTGGTGGTGAGTAGACCGAAGTCACCCAGAGACCTGGTCTCTCAGGTCCTAGTCCAACACTTTAACCACCATGACTAAGAGAAGATCTATGAGGATTGCTCACTTCCTGTTTGACTGCAGCCAGAAGGGCTTCCACAATGGGTCCAAGACACTTCTTTATCTTAGTTTGTTCAGCGGGACTTTTCTTATGGCCAGTGCTTCTATAGACAAGCCATTGAATTGCTCTTGAGATGGAAATGCTTATAGGGGCACAATTTTGTCCTTTTCAAGTCAGGGATTCTACCCTTCTCCAAACCCTTGAAATGTCTGCAGCAGGTAATTAATTAGTTAAATAATTCTGCAAAAATGCTACGTCTTTCTCCTCCTCTGTATGTTTTGTTTGTTACTCCCTGTGGACATCATCAGGAGACAAGCACTAATATATCATGAAATAAAAATAGTAATGTGCACATCTCTCCGCTGCCCCAGAATTGCTGATTGCTTGGTAGTGGGTGATGTCACACCTTCCAGTGTTGGTCTCAGCATTGTTGATTTGTTCTTTTCTCTTTGTTTGCGTTAAGAGAAATGATTCCTGGGCAGTCCTTCTCTAGATGCTTCTTTAATCGTGTGACTCATTTTGGACTGTGGTCAACCAGAGACGATGAGTTGGAGAATTAGTCACAAGTTAAAAACAGGCATAAGAAATCATATGTGCTTGACTGTACAACAAAGCTACTCCAGGGATGAAACATTCATTATGAGTAAGTGCTGATCAGTCTGATCCCTGAAATGTTCCATGTTGTAAAGGATCTTGTACTTCACCTAATACAAGAGCAGGGATGGTCCTACCATGAGGTGGCATGTGACATCTGCCTCGGGCAGCAAAGGTGGAGGGTCAGGAAATAGACTGAGCTGTGAACATATGGAGATTCCTGCTACATCAGAGCGAAAACCCATCTAGTCTAGAATCCTGCCCTCAGAGTGGCACACCAAATGTATATGGGAAGTCCATTCACAGTTCAGTGAGACATGTCAACCACGTAAAATCACTAGTGGAAGGTGCAGGGCAGGGTCAGTGAAGGGGTGTGGCCTAGGAGGGTGCAGACATTACTGTCCCTGGATGTGATAAAAAAAAGGAGGACTAGAGCACATTTCAAATGCATTCTTGAGGTGAACTGCCCATAGAAACATTCATGTAGTGGGTAAGGTACTGAGATTTAATATCATTGAACTGTAGAGTCCGAAGGGACCGTGAGGATCATGTAGACCAACCCCCCCACAATACAGGAATATTTAGCCCAACGTGGAGCTCAAACTGACTGAGTTATGCCAGCTGGGATACTTCTGCACTATCAAAGACACCATCTAGGAGAGAAGACCAAAAACAGGACAGCTCTACCTCTGTTTTTCGGAACTCGGGGCATGATGCTTCATAATAGTGGTCAGTGCTCCTCAGCAGATAAATCTAGGACATGCCCCAAGTAAGTCGTTTTAGTAATTCACAGACCATAGGCAAAGGCACAGGTAGAATGCAACATTGGGTTGTGGGACTTCCCAGCCAGCCTTCATTTCAGCAATGGAAGCTTTACAATGGCTACCAGGTGGTGAACCTTTTAGGCTTGTCCAATTAATGTGTGGCTGCTGACATGTGGGCCCTTTTGGATCTGGGAGAAGGCAGAACAGGGGCAGAGTGGAAGGGGGGACAGGGCAGGGTGTAGCAGGGCAGGACACGCTGATACACACATTGTTGACACGCGCAGGGACTGGGAACGGAACTCCCCATTTGGAATAGTCACCACCTGTGTGTAAAATGAAGTGAACAAGCTACAATTGTGTGGGACTTTTCTCTTTTCACAGATTTTTTTAAAAACCCCAGGTTGCAGGAGAGGGGCTGAGAATTGCCAGCGGAAGGCAGTGATGTGTTCAGAATGAGTGTTGTTTAAGTATGTGTTTAAGTATGTGCATGCATGTACCAGTGTTGTGTTGTGGTTACAGTGTCAGACTAGAAGCTGGGAGACAAGGGTTCAAATCCCAGCTTGGCCCTAAAGTTCACCGGGTAACCTTGGGCCTCTCAATCTAAGCTTCCTCACATGGTCATTGTGGAGGTAAAATGAGGAGAGGAAGAACCGTCTATACCACCTTCAGCTCCTTGGTGGGATATAAATGCAATAAACAAATAAATAATGTGCATTGGCTTTATTTTATTCCCACCTCCCTTTTCTGGAAATGCTGGCGTTTGAGGTCATTCTGCCCTGGTGTCCAAATTTATCACATATCATTGCCTCCTGTGTTAACACAAACATGCTTTAGAATGGAACTTTCCTATTACCATTTCTATTACAGAATCATTTCATCTGTAATAATTTTCCATCAGAGGCTGAAGAGGACTTGGCTGCTGCTATACCTGCTACTCATACCAGGCGTGATCGAGAGAGATACCATTTTTCTTTTGTGTTTGAAACCAACAGGAGGAGGGAAAGGGTCCATAAATACAGCTGATCAGGAGTATTTTATATTTTATAGCTGCGTCGGGCAAGCCCACCTGTAACAGAATAAGAGAACGCACAGGGAGCAAAGATTTAGGAAAAATCTGGGCAGAATCCATCCTTCATGTTGAATGGTGCCTGTATCTAGTCTACAGCAGTACAGTGCTGCAGGCTTTCAAAGACATTATTCAAGGGTTAAATGTCACTCAAATCACCCTCATTATGAACTGACGGGAGTGGGGCAGGGAGGGGAAACACTGCTTCCTTATGCATTTCAAATTGAGCTGCTCTGGCCCGAAGATGACCTGCCACACAATTTTTAAATTATCTTCATGCGCGCTCTGCTTGTTTTGGAAATGCTCTAAATAAAAATAATGGACTGTCTTTTAATAAGTCTCATTGTGAAGATTCCACATATCAAACAATGCAGTGCAGCTCGGAGGCAGGCAACGGGCATGTGTGATCTAGCTGGAAGAGAGACAAATGGTGATGGGAGCAACTCCATCTAGGGACTGCTGACAAGAAAATGGCATTTGCAAACTGACACATCTGTCAGGGTGGAGAATATTGGCACCTGTCACGCAATTTCAGTCATGACTTTTAATAAAGCTGCTTTCCCTTAGGTAAAATTGGAACTTGACTGTAATATTAGCTGCAAGCACATCTTGTTTTCCCCTTCAGAGATCTTTTGTACGTGAGGTGTTTCAAATGAATCTTAAAGCTGAAGTAATAATGTTTACTACTTCTTTCCTCCTCCTCCCTTTCGAAGCCAGGCTTTGAAAGAGACATTATGTTTGACAGGGTGGTTCCCCGCTACTCCCCCCCCCCAACAAAATGTATTCCCTTCATCTACTAAGGCCAGATTTTGAAAGTGTGTGTTGCTTTGCCACCCATCACTCTTTCTCTTCTCTTTTCTCCCTCCCCAGTCTTACCCCTTCCTTTTCAGCTGGGCTGTTGTTTGAGTGGATTTAGCCTGGGGAAGTATGTATATCATAAAAACTGGGTTGGGATTTGTTGGCTGTCAGTCAATAAATCAGTCAGAGTTTAATTACCAGGCATGTGATGGGAAGCGGTGACAGGCAGCGGCTCAGTTGAACAGTATTTCTTATGGGACAGCCACTGCCCAAAACGAACTGTGTGTGTTTGTGTGTGTGTGTGTGTGTGTGTGTGTAAAGGAACTGAGTGGAGAAATCATCAAGGAGAAGGAAAGCTGGTATCACAATGGGGGAGGGCAGTGTGGGTCCTTAAAACAGACTTCAAATAGTTTGTTGTGATTGACAGAAAAATATATGTCAAGCCTTCCCTTTGTTTCACTTGAAATATCTCAGTAAGACGTACTTTTGCCCTAAACTGCACTCCTTTGCTTACCCCATACAAATAGTTCATCCAAGGTATATCTTTGCAAAGGATTTCTTGGTGTGTGTGGTAAAGACTGATGAAAAGATGACTGAAAAGATGCTGATAGTACCAGAAAATGACATCATACTTCACAAAGTTGGGGGAAACTTTTGAACAAAACCAGAAAATAAGACTAGCTTTTCTCCTTACTCCATTTTGCATATGTGCTGATTTTGTGTTTGTGTGGCTGGTATCCCCCCTCCCCATGCCAAAGTTATAGTTGACATGGCTGTGTTTTTGACTTATGATGAAACATGTCATCTCCTTCCTGTCATATGTCATGAAATATTATGCGGAGATACTACAGGATGTTTTGACTGAAAAGATGCTCTATTTTCCTTTAAACTATTATCCCGTGGTGTGTCTCTCTGTGTGTTTCAGATATCTTTTGTCCACTTTAAGGAATTGTGGGTAACAGATAAACGAAGCTCTGACTTGAGGTAGCACAGCTGCTTCTCAGCTGGCAGAGCATTTGTCTGGAAGTGATGGGAGCCTGAGACATTTAAGGCGGGAGAGGGAATTGCTGGGGATTGTGGGTAACAGAATGAGAAGAACCAGTTGCAAAAGGGATTCTCTTTCTGCATGATGGAAAGGCTAATAAGCGTAGCTCTCAGAAAATGCTAAATTCCTGAGTGAGGCTGTAAATATAACTCTTTCTATCATTAGTTTCCAGGAAAGTCATGTTGGTCATTTTTAAAAAGGGGGGAGATGGAATAGGAAATATTGAAATAAATATAAAGGTGTGAGAAATAATATTTTACAGGATTTTTTTTTCTTTTTTGAATATAATTGAAAAGCTTTTTTTGCCTGCTTGCTAGATTATTTTAAAAAAGGCTCACGGTGCCTTTCCCTCCATTCGACTGTACAATGTAGGTGGCCCTTTTCTGTGATTTCCTTGTTTTACAGTAGGGCTGAAGAACATAAGTCTTCTCTGGTATGTTGAGATGAAACTTAGCACATGTGTGGCTGGGGCCATTCCTTGGGTGGGGGCATTGTTTGAGCATGCCAGGAAAATACTTATTTCGTGTATGAAGAAATTTCCTTCCATTGCATTGCACCTTTGCGGGCAGTATCCATACACTGAGGCCAAGAGGAGAAAGAAGTTTGGAAAGTATATACTGGATCAAGTATTACCGGAGAAACTTCATAATGGCACAGTGAGCCATGGTAGCTTGGTTATCGTTTTCCCTTTTTATTTGTCTTATTTTCTGAGCCAAACTGACTCCAGAATTTCCTCTCAAGTCTCCCTGTTCTTGACTCTGATTCTAAGCCACCTTCCCTGCCAGGCTCCAAATTCTGCATTTATCTGGCCAGGGATGACAGGGAGGGGGAAATGCAGGGATGTGCTAACTTGTCCCCTCACCTTCCCTGTGCTCCTTGTGCTGCCATTCAAAGTGTAAGAACAAAATGTCTGGTGGCACTTTGGATGACTAAATGACATCCCAAGGATGTTCATGAACTACTCATTCTCCTGACTCTGGCCCAGTAAGTATTATTGGAAGGAAATAGAAGAGGTGAGTTGGAAATTAGACACTCAGTGAAGCTAGGATCCGCTCCCCCCCCGAGCCATAGAAGAACCCAGTGCAGGCGTAATCAATGTGTGACCTTCAGATATTATTGGATTCAAATTCCCATCCGCTCCGGCCAGCATGGCCAATGGTCAGGGATGACAATAGCTGCTTGATCTTGGACCTGTTAGTTGTGGTATTCAATGAAATTTCTGGCAAGAAGACTGCAAATTGTGACGAGAAGTTTCCCTTTTGCAGGGATGTCAATATCAGTTATAGATGAATATCAGCTGCTGATAATATATTCCAGAGATGAAACAAAATTTGAAGAATGCACAAATTTCAACAGGGCAACCACATAAAATGGCAGATTTAAAACTCTTTATTTAAACACATCCATATCGTATCTGAAAATAAACATGGAGTCATGTCTGTGGCATTTATTTATTTGAAATGTTGCTGGTCTACGTTTCCAACCTAAGGTGAACAAAATATTCCATTAACATTGTGGTGTGCAGGTGGAGAAGAAAAGGGGCCAAAACTACATTTTCAGGACTGGGGCATGGTTTTCGCACAAAAAAGTCATAGAGCTCTTCAGTTGCCAGAGAGGCAGTGGAAATGAGAGAGAGGTATAAAAAGTCTTCACTGCCGGAGCACATACCACAAAGTGGGTGAGGGGAGTTTAGGTGCTTATGGGTGAAGGGTGGCAATTATGAGAAAATTTACGTGTGTGAAAGAGGAGGGGAAGGAGGACCACATCTTCTGCCACTGCTGGATTTTTAAATGGTTTTTTTTTTTTTGCAAACTTATCTTACCTATCTTGGCTCAAACATATTGCCAACATCACTTGCAGGACAGCACTGATGGATGACTAACTGTTCAAGAATGAATAAGGTGTCACTGTAAATTAAACTGTGTAGGCATGGAAATGAATCAAATGCAACTGTAATTTGATCAATGTCCACCTATGTCTTCCATGATGCCCACCCCCAAACCCTTTTTCATTAACTGGCATCACACCCTATGAAGGCATAGACAATGTCAGGCAAGTTTTTCTTTCCTCAGACAAAAGGTTCCATGTTGACACACAGAGAAGACAGTCTTTCCAACCTGTGTGCCAATGAGGCTGACAAGGCATGGTTGCATAATAGAACAGGAGGACTTCTTATATATCCCAATAACAAAAGAGTAGTTTGTGAGAATGCAAGACTGGTAGCCCCCTGCTTTCAGAATACCCTGCCGCCGCCACAAAGCAAGTAAGACTCTGACTCTTAAGGTGGGCAGTGTAAACATTTTATTCTGTGTGGCTTCTCACTGTTTTTAATATGGGATTGAGATTTTTAACAATGTTAAACAAGTTTTAATTCTTGTTGTTTGATGGTGTTTGGTTTTATTCTCTTATGTAAACTCTTTGAAGGACCCTGTTTAAAGCAAAAGGTAGTATAAATATAATAATAATAGCATTTGTTTTATCTTTATTGAAAGTCACAAATTCACTGTGATAGGAGGTATTATGTCATTCTAGTGCATACTTCCAGTTGGCTTATAATTTTGCTTGCAAAAATGAAAATAAAAACAAGCTGTGATATTGTGAAAGCTGTTTGAGTGATAATGCCATCATTTTTATGCATGTTCCATAAAGAATCATATTTACAACAGCAAGCAGTGCTTGGGGTACAGATTTAATTTGACAACATTCTCCAATTGCCCATTAAAAGTGCTAGTATAATCAGTCTTTTCCTGTCTAATAATTTTTGCTTGAATCAGAGCTTTATAAACGGGATATGTTAGAACCATTCTTTAAATAATATCTTCCATGTTATTTATTAACATTGGAAAAAGCTACCTTTAGCATAGCTGAAGTATAGTGGTCTTACTGAACCCTTTTTTTGTCCAATTGCACCCTCTCAGAAATTCTTCTCTACATCAAACATTCTAATGAAAATAATGGATTATATGGTGAACCTGAACAAAAACTATGCATCTTTTTATTGTGTCTGGATTTGATGGACTCTTATGATTTTTTATTGTTGTCCATTAACTTTGACTCTGCCATGTTGTTGTTTTATTATTGGTTTCTGCATTGCACACTGCAAACCATTAGGACCCTCACTATGTCTCCCTGGAAAAGGGAGGTAATAATGCCAGGTAATAATGTTACACTCTGGTTCAGAAACATCTTCAACAATGCTGGTAAGTCTCCTGAAGAACTTGTTCCCACCCTGGGAATGGCATGATAGCAAAGGCAAGAACTGAAGAAATTTCAGGGGGAAAGACAAAAGTATCCAAAGATGTCATCAGAGAAAGTATCTTAGGGGGCAAATGATGAAGGAAGTAGAGTTTCTGGGGTTCTTCTCTCTCTCTTCATCCATAAAGATACCATCAGGAGAAGATTCTAGGATGGCTGCTGTCTTGAGATGTTTAAGGCAGAATGTCGCATCAATCTCAGTGTCTTTGGTGACTTCAGGACCCTTTTTGCAGCACATTGGTTTTCTAGTTTAGGTCTTTGACCATGATGCTATCAAGAAAAGGAGCAGAGTCTGGCAGAATGCAACAGGCTCTGTGTCCACTCTGGAAATATGTCTTCCTCAGTTGGAACCCTTGGTTCCACCCTAGAATCTGAAATGGGCAACTAACCATCCCTTCCGTAATAGGATCAATCCCTTTAGAGGTATATCTTGCCCAATCTTGTACTATCATCTATCAGGATCATGGTAAGGTCATCCTTAATTGTACCCTTAATGGTAAAGTTACCCTGAACCAAAAATGGAAGGCATCTATGCACATGAGGTATTCTGATTAAATTACACATTGGTGTTTTCCTTTTTGTTAGCAACTTGTGGTAGTCCTACAAAAACACCCCACCTCTGAAAATATGGATGTCACCAATCAATGTTCTGCTCTGTGGATAGCTTTGACTCCTCTCACCAACTCTATAGGCCTAGGAGACCAGATGTTTCCAGCCTTTCCCAGAAGCAATGTTCCCATTCATTCTCTATCAGGGTGTTGTAGACCTCAAGGAAACACACAAGCCACTGGAAGTGGCTACCAGTGCCACAATATGTGGCCACTGTTTCCCAAATTGGAGCGGGTTACATCTGATCCACAGTGAACTCTGAAGCAAGTGTTAGGACCCTGAGACATGCCCAGTAACAATATTTATCCAAACTCTATTGACTCTGGCAAACTTAAAGGGCTTCATATAGAAAGATACCCACATGTGATGCAATTTTACAATGCCTAATAGTGCATAGAGACTTAGAAGGGGGTCCATCGTTTGGGGTCCATTGAAAGATATGCTGAATTTGGGTAGGTAAGCAGAAATTTCACGTTGCTCTACAATGCTACGCAATACCAATTTTTCAACTTGAAATTAGAAAATAATTAATTTCTATTTCACCTCAGTTGACAAATTATGCATGTAAACTTGATATATCTAGGGCACAATGTAGACTTACACACTGGCTTTGATGTAGTCTCCTAAGTAGTATAAATGCGCTTTTTCACACTTCCTATGAGAATGCATTTCACATCACTGTGTCTTTCCCCACTTAATGGTTATTTGTAACCTTTTCCTGATTAAAAAAATGTGTTGTGCTGCACTGAACTGGAAGGAACTATTCATTCAACTCAACAATTTTATTCTGGCAATGTAAAGGACCATTCTTCTGCCGCTGATTTCTCCCTGAAATGAATGTATTAATGTGGCATTTATTTAGGTAAGTGTATGATGGCCTCTAGTGGTGCTTACTACATTGTGTGTGTATATATATATATAGATGTACACACACACACATGCACACACTAAAAACACTTCACACACATCCTCTTTGCTTTTCAGTGGTACCAGAGAGGAGAAGCATTCTGTATCTACTGTGACATCAGTATATTGTTACAGGATGAGTAACAAGACAGCCCACTGACAGATGGACCTGTTCCATTTATATCAGTCACATTCTTCTTTCTTCCATACTCAAAGGAGGAGGATGCACACCACATGCTGGGAACAAATGCAGAAACTGATATTTAACAATGACACATTATGCACTACAGATTTCCTATGAGCTCGCCTTCATGTTCTTGTGGCCAGCATCAGAGAGTGACTTCGTTACGATTATCTTTCGTTTTCACCTACAACTCACATTTCTCGTTCGGCTCACAAACTCAGTTTTTACAGGGATATAACAATGGCATCAAAAGGAAGGTGAACCATGAGCATCCCACATTTTTTCCTCGTCTTTCGTCCAAGAATTGATGACATCACACCTATTACAGGATGATTTGAGATCAGAAGAGCATTGTGCCAGAGAAATCCTATAAGGCTGGAAAGCAGATAGGTATATACATAGCAACTGACTATGTATATATTACCATTTCAGGATTATATACTAGATATGCTTTGAAAAAATAATAATGATACTGCTATTAGATTCATGAACTTTAAGGACAGGAACTCTGATGTTCGTTTCCTCGACCATTTCCTAAGCAGTAATATATAGATAAAAGAGGTAGAAATCAGGCATCCACATATAGCATATGCCCACCTATTTATGAAGATACTTAAGCAGGGATTTAGTAAGTCCAGACAAAGCTCTAGAGGCGCCTGTCTCTTTAAATCCTACCAACCGAAATTTGTGGCCCTGATGAATGGCAGAGTGGAGCCATCCATAAAAGGGCAGAGGAAAATCACATTCATTTGCATACAATAATTATTCTCTGAATCAGGCCACCTTTATTGCTGGCAGAAAATCTACTGTCAGCATCGCTCTATAGATCACGTTTGAAAATCTAACAGCTGAGAAATGTAATTGTTTGGAATCCATGTGGTCCGGCAGTCCTGCCGGAGACATGTCAATTATCATGTACCTCAGCAGATGGAAAAGTTTTTGGATGCCATTGAGCAAGCCTGATCTTTCTTTTTTTGTGTGAGAATGTCACACACACACACACACACACACACACACACACCAATAATCTGTATTCTCCTGGCTCATGTCATCATAGACACTTGCCCTGATGCAGCTAATATATAAATACTAACATGTGTTTAGTAACTGGAGGAGGATGTGAAGGGGTGTCCAATACAGTTGGAAGTGATCTGACCAGAATTAGTTTTCTAAATTAGATTAAAGCTAAGAGGTGTGATCTGGCAAACTTAGGTCATGTTCACACAAACAGTTACTTCAAACATACTTTACTGCTTCAGTGCCCTTTAACTCTTGTACTGTATGTTGAGGGGACTTGAAAGGGTCGTTCATACATTAACTGAACACAGGGGCAAGGTATTTCTCTACACACCTACAAGTGTTTCTGCAAAAGACTGTACACTTGTTCATTTGAACACCTCAGCTATTGTGTACTCAGGTACACAATAATTGAACATTACTTGTGAATTACCGCACTGTATTTGTGTACTTAAGTACACAGATGGTACATTTGCTTTGGATGTCATGTCTGAACACATAGGAAGTAATGGAGGGACAGGGAAGCCTTCCCTTTAGCTTCATCTTTTTTCTCTTTTTTTCTTTTCTTTTTTTAAATAAATATTTATTGAGATTTTACAAAAAACAGAGGTTTACAAAATAATAAAAAAGCATATAAAAAGAAAAGAATAAGAAAAAACATACCAAAAATACATAAAAAAGGAAAACGAAAAAAGAAAAAGAAAAATACAAAATGCAAAAAGCAAATAGGTAAGAAAGAATTTAAAAACAAATCCATTTTTTGATATCTGTAAGCTCATTTGCTTGTTTCCTTGACCTCCTCACACCTCCCCTTTTTGTATTCCCATTTACATAATCAAATCAGCAAATCCTTACCCCCTTTCATTTATCTTAACTCTATATCTTAACATATTATAACTATATATTTTCATCCAATATCAACCCATTTTTGCATATTCTTATTAACTTTGTTGCTAATGCCACTTATTTTCAATCCAGCATCATTTTAACATTCATTAATTTTACAATGTTTCTGCAGATAGTCTTTAAATTTCTTCCAATCTTCTTCCACCAACTCTTCTCGCTGGTCTCGGATTCTGCCAGTCATTTCCACCAATTCCATATAGTCCATCACCTTCATCTGCCACTCTTCCAGGGTGGGTATATCTTGTGTCTTCCAATACTTTGCAATAAGTATTCTTGCTGCTGTTGTTGCATACATCAATCCTTTTGCACTGATAGGTTTATAAGTTGATGGTACCTCTCTGTTCAAATTTATCCAATCAACTTCATTACTTAATATATTTTCCTCTCAAACTTGGATATGGTTTCTTTGTTTTCATCCAAATTCTCATTGCTATTGTATCCCACTGGAAAATCAATTAAAAGTTTGGGGGGTGGGTGGGTTATGAAGGAAGAGGAGATATTCTCCTGTTAACAAAGAGTATCTTAATTCCTGTCCTGTTTGATCACATTAATATTCCAGGAGTACAACCTGTCTTCTCTTTCCTGGGATGCTTCGGTCTCTAAAAGGAAATACAGATTTTAATACAATATTGAAGGAAGCCTAGTCAATAAGAAATCTGGAAGAGCCCTGTATTGTTTCACTGTATGTGCTTCACCAGGAGAGGGCAGGAAAGGAGATTACTATGTCTGCTTCTTCTTAAAGGTTGCAGTTATACCCAGTACACCATTTTTGTGTGCGTATGTATAGAATTACAATGGAAGTGTGTGAACAGTATAGAACTGAGGCCCATCCTCCTGACTAATCACTACCAAAGTGCCTAACCTAATCTGTGAAATGCAGCGTCGTATCCACACTCAGAATAAAGTGATGAGGGGAACACTGACCATTAAGTTAAATTAGGGCCAGAACTTTACTAAACATTAACACAATGGAGATTCAGCAGCTTCTGGGACATTGATAAGGAGGTGCCACTTTGTAGCCATTCCTGCCTTAAGTTAGGTGTACTGCCCATCCTGTACCCATCTGGCCACACCAGGTAAATGGATACAGGATTGCAGACTCAGCTTTCTTGTGAAGGGCTCATGGTGAAAGGATTAGGGAAAGTATTGACAGGATGCTCTGCCTTACTATTTTACCTGTAAAAGTAAAGTGTTTTTTGTTTTTTTTTTAGTTTTCAAAATGAAAGCAAATCACTCTGACTTTATTTTGGAAGCTGTCAGTATTCTCTTATCCGACAAGAAGCCTATATATCTCTGTTGACTGCTCAAAACATCCAACCAGGATCCAGGCTTCATTTACTTAAGCCAAGTTCCTCTCGGTTCTTAGAAACCATTCTTTTATTGTTCAAAAGTAGAAAAAGAGCTTCATTTTGGGTTAAAACTGGCTTCCTGCAAGCTCTTTACATGGGTAGGCAAACTAAGTTCTGGGGGCCGGATCTGGTCCAATTGCCTGCGGATGGTCCAGAGAATCAGCATGTTTTTACATGAGTAGAATGTGCCCTTTTATTTAAAATGCATCTCTGGGTTATTTGTGGGGCCTGCCTGGTTTTTTACATGAGTAGAATGTACCCTTTTATTTAAAATGCATCTCTGGGTTATTTGTGGGGCATAGGAATTTGTTCATTATTATTTTTTCAAAATATAGTCTGGCCCCCCACAAGGTCTGAGGGACAGTGGACCGGCCCTCTGCTGAAAAAATTTGCTGGCCCCTGTTCTTGACTAATGCAAAAGAGGAAAACAACAAATACAACTGATTGCCAGGGAGATAGGAAAAAGAGTCAAGGGAAGGGAAGCTTAGAAATTGGAAGAAGACCAGGTCCCACAATAATCCATGGTGCTGGATTAGGTTTAAGAAGAGAAAGGTGGAACAGTCGAACAAATGCAATGCCTAAGGGCATGAGTAGGCAAAATAAGGCCTGGGGGCCGAATCCAACCCAATCGCCTTCTAAATCTGGTCCTCAGATGGTCCGGGAATCAGCATGTTTTTACATGAGTAGAATGTGTCCTTTTATTTAAGAGGGTTATTCATCTCTGGGTTATTTGTGGGGCATAGGAATTTGTTCATTACCCCCCCCAAAAAAAAATACAGGCTCCCACAAGGTCTGAGGGACAGTGGACCGGCCCCCTGCTGAAAAGGTTTGCTGACTTTTCAGGGACTGAACAAATTTGGGACTGAGAGGAGTACCAGTTATAGGAAAGAGACTTACCTATGGTTGTGAGCTGTGACTCAGGCTTTCCTTGGCAGCAGCAATGGCAGCAGCAATGGCAGCAGTGGGAGGGAAGAAATCATTCTTTCTCCTCATGCTGCTCACTGCTGCTGCCACCACTGCCACAGCTGTGGGAAGTATGCTAGGGATGCGGGGAGAAGAGCGGGTGGGCATTGCAGACTTTTGTCCTCTCCAGCAACATTTGTAGATCCGGATTACTATACAGAATTAATTAATACAAAATAAGGGCATTGGCGTGTATTAAATATGGCTGAAGTTCCAGGGGCCAATTAGGCCCGCACTTACAGAATATTAATTATGATAGGGAAATTCCCCTGTACAGTAACTACTATGGGGAGGATGTTCGGCATTAACTACTCATTCTTCCCTTAAAACCTAGCTTGAATTTCATCAGTTCCCCCTGCTTCCTTTGCAAGAGTGCTGCACTCATTGGTCAGTGCAGTGCTAAGTGTACACATAGATTTGGGTCCCATGCAGTGATGTTCCAGTTGAACTGAGATTCTCAGCAACGCATGTGTGAATAGGCCCATCACAGAACATTTTCATATTGTCCCCAACACAATGTTTTGCAATAGAGTTGGCTTACTCATTCTGCAGATAGCTCTCAAGAGTTTGTTCATATTTTCATGTTTATCATTTGGATTATGGCAAAATCAACTGGGTTACAGCCCAAGTGACAAGTGCATATTTACTGTGCATCTGGCTTGGCCTAACAGGATTCTAGCATACAGAAATTAAGCGATGGCAAGCATGTGTGAACAAGAAGCAAGTGTATAATAAATAGTTGTAGAGAATTCAAGTGATAAATTTGATTCTACAAACCAGTTCTTAGCATATTTAAATGGTTGAAGACAGCATGTGTCTCTTAATCTGTCCTTCTCAGACTCTACACATCTAGATGTCTTCAACTTGTCCAACTTTGTCACTTTTCTGTGAAAATCCTTCAGTCTGAATCCTGCTTTCTTGAAATCTGGTACTTGAATATGTTGAACCATTTATGATTAGTATTATTGTTATCAGCTTCAAATGGCCCCTGAAGTGCCCAATGGTTTAAAAAACCCCATAAAACACATATCAAAATTAATAGAACAGAGTTATAAAATAAGAATAAACAATGCCAAATAAAAAAGACAGCATGATGTATGGAATGGCTGTTCCAGTACATCTGTCGGGTTCTAAAAGCTGCCCTATAAAGGAAGGTCTTGACTAACATTGTGATGTAGGGAAGAGGTTAATAAGAGAGGCCTCTCTCAACAAGATTTTTTTAAAGTATGACAGCCATTGACCAGTCTATCAACTCTGTCATCTTAGAAGCTGAGGGAACCTGCATCGTACCCTTCTTTAGCGAAATATTCCTGGTCTTCCCTCCTCTCTTGACCCTTCACACAATCAGTGCTCTTTGAAAGAAGGAAGGGTTGTAACCATATTCAGCTGAATATGGTAAGAATATTCTTGCAGACCTTTGTGGTCATCATGTGAAAGGTTGGGAGAGGAGGAAATGGTGGCCAGAGTACACAGAGATGTTGGGATAGGCCTGGTGCACACACCCCTACGTACTCCTTTTTGCCCAAGGACTGGTGTGCTATACTTAGCTATTATGTGTATTTAGAATCATGTCATATGATTGTGCTCACTTGTTGGCTTTCAATCACATCCTCCAAACGGTTTGCAATTCCCACCTCATGTGTGCCTTTGATCCTAGATTTCACATTTGAATATAGTTGCCCATTTGCCTTCATGCCTCTTTGTAATACGAATTGCAACATCTATTCTCAATTGTCTTTTAGTCTCTTGGCACTGAAAATGTTAACCTTTCATGAGTGCGATATTCCTTTGCATATAAAGGTTAGGTTTAACCATCTCAAATATGAAGAAACTAGCAACCCGCCTCTCTGCTAGCCCAAATCCATGTTGAATTACCTGACCTCTGATAAATCCCACCAAAGCCATGTAAATGATGTAAAAGATATATTTTTATTTTATTTTTTAACCATGTGGCACCAGCTCATGGCTCGGCTGTTTATTAGAGAGCAAATCTGCCAGTATTGGCTTGCTCCAATGAGCACTTATAAAACCACACCGATATATGTGTTTGCATTCCTCTTCAGCTCAAAATTTGTCAGAGAAGAAAGGCATTAAACCTGTCACCTCAGATAAAGATCAGATGTTTGATTTCAAACAGAAGAAAGCAAACACTCAGCAGCAGACTCCATTAACTCCTTGAGTGCTTTATTTAGACCACCGGACAGGGCTGGGAAACACGTTGCTTCTGAGGCGGGTGCCAATGAATTTTCCGCAACCACCTTGCTGATGAATTTTCCTGAGGGAAGGAGGCAGATACAACATAAAAAGAAGGACAAAAAAAATATATATCCACAGTTGTGTCAGTATGTTTTCTGTATTGATGGCATTGCCTTCAAAATTGGAAACTAGGTTGGATATTTGTTTATGACAAGGGTGTCAACTCTTGGCTCTGCATTTTTGTAACAGATTGACTCAGTGGCACCAGAGAAGGAGGCTGTTCCCTGATCTACTTCGCTGTAATGAAAGAACAAGGGGATTTGGGCAATGCCTCGGTCATTTCTCAGGCTACATGAAGCATAGATTTTGTACCTGTTCCCTGCTTTGTAATTCCCCTGTCAAGCACCCACGCTGCAGCTGTTGAAAATGCACAGTGAAATCCATGAATCGGAATTATAGTTGCCACCTTGTCTACTGGCTCAGAGGCTATACCTTTAATAGTAGCCTGACACAAGGGAACAGGAGCTTCTCCCTGGGTGCAGCTTTCCCAAGCCCTTGTCTCCATATTTGGAAAAAGCCTCGGCTGCGGACGTTCAGCTGGAAACTGTTGAATCAGTTAAATGGAACTATTTCTATTTGGTTTAATCATGTGAAATGGCTTCATTTTGTAGATTAAAGGAATCACTACTGAAACAATGGAGAGGGATAATCTAACCATGCTTTGATTCTTTCATATTAGGTCAATGTGAAGGAAGCTGCAGTACTTCCTTCAGGATTTTAGAGCATCATTTCTAAATGCTACAGCTGGCCTTGCTTTGTTTGCATCATGTAGAAGACAGCATGATCTCAGCCATATTAGAATCTGGGTCTGCAGCAGATATTCCTAGAAATGCTCTAGGAATTTCTTGGCATTTCCCAAAAACCCTATAAAACCTCTAGCTTAGGCAGACTTTGTGGGGACTAGCAATAATCTTATGGAAATCATCCTACTCTTAATATTTCGGGATGTTCTGGGATTTTCCTCCGGGTAGTGCTTGATCAGCACTGATTTTTTACTTTTGGGTTTTTCCCACTCAAATCTTCCTTCAGTATTTCAGGATAGAGATAATTAATAATCCAAATTAAACAATATTAGTATGCTGCCAAACAGCTGAGTTAGAAAGTTGTCTGGGTCAGGATAACCTGGGTTACAGTGCTGCTGTATGGAAGCCCCTTAAACAAGGGACCAAGAAAGAGAGGGGAATGTGTGTTCCATGCCACAAATATCTCTCAAAACAAACAAAAACCTCTCTCAAATCCACAAATGGTTATACCTCAGAAGCGCCAATATTTATGACCATCACTTTTAGATCACCCCTTCCACTGAATTTCAGGGGCAGTGTGTGTGTGTGTGTGTGTGTGTGTGTATGTATCGAATCCCTCATATGCACTTGTATCTCACATCTTTTTCGAAGCAGCTCAAAGTGGCATATATGGTTCTCCCTTTCCTCATTCAATTCCCACAACAACTTTGTGGGGTAGGTTAGGTTGAGAGGCAGTGACTGGCCTAGGGTCACTCAGTGAGCTTCTTGGTCAAGTGAGGATTTGAACCCTGGTCTCCCAGGTCCTTGTCCAGCACTCTAACATCTATCCCACACTGGCTCTGTGCGTGAATCATTCCCAGGTACAGGGTTTAATGGAAGGATATCTAGTTTGGGATGTTTATTGGACCATTTTTGTTACGGTCTTTTTCTGGCACATTTTAGATCAGATTTGTTTACAGCTGTTTGATTTAGATTCTCTTGATCTTTTGGTAACCCGCTAAAGGAGCAATCTTACATATGCCCAGCCAGCATAATTTATGCCAGATCCATGGTGGTTTTTATCTTTTACAAGTTTATATTTCAGCAAACTTGGGCTAAAATGATGTGCTAGATTAACTAAGGGAGAGATCCTAAGTATAGGAAGGCAATGCAAAGGGTTAGGGTTGTGCCCTTATAAACTGATAGTGAGCAGTATAAATCTATGAAATGCATATAAAATAATCATCCCTGATTGGTTGGGGCTGATGGGAGTTGTAGTCCAAAACATCTGGAGGATACTAGGTTGTGAGAGGTTGGTCTACTGGAATCCAGCTGTGTTTATGGCAGTTCAGTGTGACTTAAATACAGTCGCTTTGACAAAAGCAAGCCGGGAGACTTAATTACGCTGAGACTGTTGAACAGATCACAATTGAGTCAATAACATGATGAATACTCAAACATGAATGATCCACTGCTAGACCTCCCTAGCCACCCATTCTTTAATACTGAATAGATTAACGAGTAATTTGTATCATTAATTTATTTTTTGCCATCAAAGAAAGATCAAATTTGTGGGCTTGGTCATTTGTTTTACTAGCAAGCAAATTTCCCTCCCTGTATACCTTGGTCAATACTATGCAAATGGAAAGAATAAAAAATTAAACATATCTGTTGGTGCCTGGTTGTTTCTTGAGAGTCTTTCATTTATTAGCTTTCTAATCTATTTTGTGCTTCCTGTCTCAGTGGCAGCAGATGGCATTATCTTCCTAGCCTCTCTGTTGCCTTGTAAATACATTATTGCATAGGAACATTAAAGGGCAGAAGATGACCATATGGTCTGTCATCACAGGATGCCCTTTAAAGCCCAAATACCAAATTGCCATCTTAAAACCCTAGTTCCTGATAATAGATGTATATTGCAATTTCTGCTATACATTGGGGTGCATGGAAGAAGCTAGAGGAACAGATTTCCAGCTGGTATGTTGGTGCAATTCCAGACTCCACTGTACTTAGTGTAGTCACATTGATATGAAAGCTCTAGCCTTGATGCCTCTTACCAGTGGTGGCTTGCAAATGGAAGAAACCTTCTTGAACACTGTAGGTGTTGGCATAAATTTAGTGGAAGATTGTGGCTCTGCTAATACCGCTACACTTTTAGGATAATATATGTCTACCAACAAACAAAGAAACCCAAGTTCTCAGCATTAGAAGAACCAGCAACTGGAGGGAAAGTCCATGGGAGCAATCCTATGCACAAGAAGCTGGCGTAAGTTAAGCTGGTGTAAAGTTACATCAGATCCAAACCCCCATTCAGCGCTGAGGCTGCTTCACTGCCTAAGCCTGGAAAAGGGAAAACAAGCCATTAAAATACCCTTTTATGGTGGGTTTCCAGATCACATGATGGAGGTGAATGGGCTTAGGAGCCAACCTAAGTCTCTGATCTTTGATCCCACTCCTGCCTTGCCCCCATTATGTTTCCTTTGTGGGGCTTACACCAGTCTCAGCTCCACCAGCTTTGGCTCAGCAAGCTGTTGCCTGGCAGACCTGGGATGGACAAATTAGGCCAGCATATATTGAGCTGAGCCAGGGGACAATGTCAGTTGAGCCCCAAATGAAACAGGAATCAGCCAGCTGAGGTGGAGATCGGCTGCATACCAAGCAGCTCATCCCAGTGGGCTCCAGGCAATTCCCCCTGCCCCCCACAATCCAGCCCCATTCTCACCTTCCAATTCTTCACCTTCAGTCAGCTGAGCAGCTCAAAAGGGACTGCATGGACCACATTTCCGATGGACATCCCCAAAGAAAACCAATCACCAAAGAACTGCGGAAAGTGGGCACTATTCAATGCTGTTTGCTGTTCTTGTTTTTTTTTTCTTACTGCTGTGAAAGGAACCCCATATTTCAGCTCTAAAAAACCACAGACACTATCTCTTCTTAGGTGGAAACAATCACCCCATTTCCATTACTAGTAATTGACTAGGTAGGGAACATATCAGGCAATCAAAAATCTAGAGTATTGTTATGTAATAATCTCCATGTGTTCGATTTTAGAATTTTCAATTCGTATAGGTACATTTTCATTCCTCTTTGTTGCCCATCTCCACTTCTCCACTTTGCCCACCTATACACCTGACATTCAGGCTTACCATCGCCATGCCCTCCTGAGCCATGTGCTTGTAGTTTCGATTAATCTTTCTCAGATAGATAAAATGACAAGTTTCTATTATCTTCTCATTTATGATGGCTCTCACTCTCTGCAAAACTTTGATCTTTGGATCGATTATTTTAAGCTCCTGCTTGATCTTTCTATCAGGGCATCTTTTGTCAGTTCTAATTCTGTACTTTCAGCTGAATTTCTTTAAAGTGTTGATGGATTTCATTCTCTGCATGTCTGTATAAATGCAAGCGTAAACCTGTTGTGGTCTGCCACACATGCTTGGATGGTGCTCAAAACTCTACCTACCTCTACATTCAAGACTTCCAGTTGTGGTTTTTCCTCCTGTCTTAAATTCTTGATGGTAAGATTTTTCCATCTGACCATTTGCCACTCTTCCAATAGTGTCATCCCCAACAGCTTGTAATCTTTGCACCAAAAATTGTCACTTGCTTCATATCCATAATTGTCGCTGTCCAGAACTTTGGGGTTTGCCACAATATGCATATAGCTCATTGTTGTTTTTGTTATTTCCTGAAAGTAACTATTATACAAGAAGCACCTCAACGTGTCCTTTTCACATACTGTAGTTTCCAAATATAGTAGGGTTTAGATCAGAAGGCAGGATGGAAAACCTTATTTTCTCAGCTGAAAAGACTTGTTGCTAAGGAGCTCCCTTTCTAATGTGGGGGTAAGAACCCCAAAGTCAAAGGAACATTTTCTGAGATGGGCAATATAACTTTTCTTTTACGAAGACACAGACACAATCAGACCATAAAGCATTCCCTCCTCCTCTTCAGTGTTACCTCTGATTTGAGAAGGCTAACTAGTTTTCTTCGAGCATCCATTATTTATATTGATGAGGCTTGACTGGCTGCCCTTTCATATTGAGAAGCCAAAATGAGCCTTATGGATATGGCTCTGATCTATATTCCAGGAAAGATGGGTGAGTGAACAGGGGATGTAGCCTCATATATTTAAATGGCTCAAATCACAACAATTAGACACCCAGGAGCTATGGTTTTCCATTTATACCGCGATAGAAGAAACCACCTGAAAGTGCCACATTCCCACACCCTTTTATGTATCCAAGCCCATCTGGCAGAAACATTGCTAATCCAAAACCTAAACTATGACTGACTGCTGAGCTGACTCCCACAGCCACACTCCTTAATTTCGAGAAATTCAGAAAAATACAGCGATGACAACATCAGATGGCATTTCTGTTTATGTGTTAACGCTTTCAGTCATGTTTATATTAGGCAAGGTACAAACCATCAGCTGCTTCTTCCTCAGTAACAGTTTCAGCGGTTGTATTTGGGAGTATTTGATCAATGGATTTCAGCCACAAAAAGATGGCCTCTCAGTTTTACCCACAAAGCAGCTTGAACTTTCTGTTTATGACAGAACTAGATATGTCATTCAGAACAACTCACTGCATCTGCACAACCCATTCCAGTGATTCTGTACTGCATTGTAACTCAGTGACATGTCAGCTCTATGCCACATGATGTAACTAAGCTGGAAGCATCCTTTTAAGGGAGTCCTGTTACCTGGTGTGATCGTGCTATTGGCGGAATCTGTGCACCTTCAGGGGGTTCTTCTGGCTTTGGGTTGTGTCACATCATCCCTGGTTTTGAAGTTACAGAACCTCGTGCAATATTTATTTCTCCTTTTTGCTACCCTTGAATGACAGCAACAAGAGTTTATTCTTTACCAATTGTGTGAGTTGTACAATTCAGCTCATAGCTTTTTCTGCCCCCCCAACCCTACCCTTTAGAAGATACTAAAGTTTACTATGATGGTTACCAGCATATAAAATACTTCTATCATTTCTCTTAGCTGTGCTCTACATTTGCTGAGCTTTGAGCTTTGGAAAGTCAGGGCCAAAGCAGAAGACTGGAAAGCAAAGAGAATGAAAAGTACCCTAATCCAAATTCCTGATGGATGTAAATTAGTATCACTCCACTGGGCTGAGCACACTACTCTATTTAATAAACAGAGGGACACTTTTGTCTTTCTGCCAAATAGCATTTTAACAGGCTAATGAACCCAAATAGATAGATAACTAATCAATGTATATAATTTATTAACAAGGTAAGGGTTTTTCCATTCCTTGCTTGGAAAATATCCTACTTACATCTCAGGGGGAATGCAAGTCTCTTTTAGCAGAAGTGCTGATATTAGGGTAATACATCAGCACAGGAAGTCACTAAGAAGTCACGAAGCCATCATGTACCTGTGTTGGGCTAATTAGGGTCATTTGTGCCCTCCACCTTGGCAGGGATTTGCTACCGATTTCGAAGGGAGTTCTGTACATAAAAGATTTTGCATGGATAATTGATTCCCCTTTATTTGCTGATTTATTCATCTTTGAAGCAAAGACCCAAACAAAATGTATCTCCAGTGGTATGTGTTTGGAAGATGACTAGGAATTCCTTGCAGTGTCTGAGCCATAGATTCTAAGGAATTGTGTTAGCATACAATTCCAACTTTAAAATTCTCTGTATTTGTCTGTCAAGGTCAGCAGTGTAATCCCCCTTTTAGTGGTTTGATGACAGTCAATGAATGTTAGGGAACCACTATTGGAGAGGATGGACAAATGACTGACTTTCCAAATGTTCAGATGAAGTATTAGGACTGTCACAGAGAGTGAAAGAGAAAGCTGGAAAGCTCGCATCTTCTTTGTTATGACCAACTCACTGAATGTTGAATGTTCAAGCTCTTAGTGTTCATGAGAATCTTCAGGAAGAACTTCTTCACTGGCCTGTTGGGAATTATAATACTAAAAGAAGTTCAGCTATTGTGACATAACAGGAGCAGCTGCCCTCAATAAACTTGAGCTCTGTGCTTTTGAACAGGGATGTGCCACCTGTGCCCTCAACCTAATTTCACGTAGGTTGGGAGAGCACAGAAGGTGGATGCAAGGGGGAAATGGGGGACAGAGTCGAAATGGACATGAGGATGAGAGAGGGGAAGCTGTCTGCAAGCAATCAGTTCTAGTCTCTATAGCTTCCTCAGCAAGAGGAAAGAGAACGGGTGATAGAAATAGGAGGAGAGAGAGGGAAATGGAAGGGAGTAGCATAAAGAGAGGAAAGGGGTGGCCCCACTCATATTTTGGCTCCTCCAAACCACGGCCAGCATGCAGACCAACTATAGATCACCCCTCAATGAATGCAACTGACAAAGGGCCCCCACCCTAGCAGTTAGCAGTACATATTGAACTGTTTGGTTTCTGTTGTTGAGAAGCAATTTCAATTTTAGTATTATAATTCCAACATAGAAAAAGTGTGTGTGTGTGTGTGTGTGTGAGTGAGAGAGAGAGAGAGAGAGAGAGAGAGAGAGAGAGTTCTGAGTTGAGGGAGATGAACCTTTGATAGACAAAGAAAAATTCTTGGCAAGGGAAGCAAAACTAAAAATCTTTGGTGTTTTGCTGTTGTTTGAGGGATATTATCTGATCCAGATTTGTTCTTAGTGGTATGAGAGAGTGCATTATATTAATATAGATACTTTATACAAACTGTGCATTACTTAAGCAAATATGCATGGCAGGGAATCTGTAGATGTAACATGCACACCCCAATACTCTTTAAAAAGTAAAACAACTCTTATGCAACCCCAAATATCAGGCTGCATTGGGTTCTTGGTGTGTGTGTGTGTGTGTGTGTGTGTGTGTGTGTGTGTTTTAATTAACAGTCTGGCTGTTTATGTGGACTACTATTGTTATGTAGTCCTAAGAAGTATGTTTTATGTGCCACATAATGTAGATCCTGAACCTGTCGTTTCAGACACAATTCAATAAAATGAACACAGGGAGAGAAAGGGGGCAGGGTTGATTAAAGGTTAGATCGATAAGATCGCATGCTTTTCATTGGCAAAGTATGTCTTCAGAAGTGTAAATTCTAACTCTTATCAAGGTTTTAATGTTACCCCTTCACCCTTAATTTTACTCCAGTGCAATGTTAAATCAGGTCAACATGAAAATAGTGGAGGAAAGGTTTTAAGCAAAATGGAGTTTAAGTTATTGTTAAGCACACTGTGCAACCTCTTCTGCTCACGGAAATACCCATAACCACAACTCTTCCTCTAAAGATGACCAGAAATGGAAAGGGATTATAGGGCACCTTAGTCCTTTTCAGGCATTCATCTTCTAGGTAAAATCAGTATACAAGAGTAGGGATGAGGGCATTAGCTCTACCTGCCATTGCCTCCTGCAAATTGGAGGGATAAAATCTACAATGGGAAGCCTGCTGTACTCATGTACGTAAGCTTTCGTAGTGATGCATATAAGGAATGAAGTCAGACAAGAGGCATTTCTTACATACTTGAGCTCAAAGGTAGCAATGGTGACCTTTCAGCTTGAGATCCCATAATCTCCAACACTTAGCCCACAGGGTTGATGGTCCACATCCAGAAGAACTCATGCCCCCAAGCTTACATTCTTCTCCTTTTTATACAGTTCTTAAAACTTGGATTCCATATATGGTGTCCTACCTCAAATCCAGTATCCCATTGGCTCTTCAACAGTCCCCCTTATTTCACAGGTGATTTTGACCAACTCCCTAGAGGTCCGGTGCATAGACTCTTCCTGAGTAAAATGTTCTAGCACTACTTTCTGATTCTCTCTCGCACAGTGGTGGGCCCCACAATCTACTGAGCCCTTCCCCAAGATCATTCTGCCCCCATTCTACACTCCCCCTGGGCTCTACCAGCCTCTTTCATTATGATAACCGCAAACAACAGCTGGAGGTTGCACCTGCCTGTTATTTGTATGCACAAGGCCCAAATGGTCCTCAAAATTCTGATGCAAATGTAAAGTGATAAACTATAGAGTCCTCCTAAAACTCACAGCTCTTGCACATGGCATTTATTTAGACTTTGTAACTCAGATCCTCCAGTTTGAATCACATTATAATGTACCCCCATCTTTCCTTCTTCTATCTTAGGGCCCCGGGGAGGTTGGGTTGATATTAAGGGCAGTTAGTGATGAAACATAGGCTATGTCTTGAAGAGCAGAGTCATAATAAGGCAACTCTGATAATCCAATAAAGACAGCAGGGTGGGAGGCATTGTCAGCACCTTGGAGAGTTCACAGCAGTTATCAGTAGATTCAGTCATGGAAAGTTGTCACCTTGGTAGCAGGATGATGCTCTCTGGGGCCTTCTGGTTGGCCTGAACTTCCTATTAGCCCCACCCCTTCTGAGGAGCACTCTGCGTTTTTGTGTGTGTGTGTTTTTGGAAAGGCCATCACCCTATTCTGTAACTGCTGTCTCCTGTCATGGGGAGGTGGTTAGCAATGAACTGGACGTGTGTCATCTAAGCTGGAAGTGATGGATTCCCTCTCCCTCCACGTTTGCCTCTCAGTCCCATGGAGGAAAGTGGCTGGTCACCATTCCACTGAGGTATTTCCTCAAAAGTTCTTTAACTGACAAGGATCATAATAAGACAATATTTGTGTAGCCAGTAGCTTTTGTCTTTCTGACAAGTTCCTCAGTAGCTTCATTGATCGTCTACAGTAGCAGCTGGCTGGGTGGTTTTTCAAGGTGCTAAAAAATTGGTCTCACAGATATCTTAATGGGGGCAGGACTTTATTGGAGTTGCTAGTGATGTCACCCAGGGGACGCCATTGCTCCTTCACTTGCTGTTACACATTACCGATCTCTGCTTAGCAGCATTTTAGGAAATAAGACTGTATCAGTCCAAATAGAAAGATGGGTCTAAATATGACACAGCTAGGGAGAGTTGCTCACAAGGAAAAGTCTATGCAAAATAAATGCATTATATTGGGAAGAGTATTCCTAAATTAGCCTTATGCGTTGGTACTACAAGCATGGTGTAAGTCACACAGAAATAAAGGGAGTTCCCAGGCAGCACTTGGCTCCTCCCCAATACTTATATGAGCATCAGGAAAAATCTAGAGCAAGTCTACCCAATTGGCTGCTCTAGTGTCTGCACACAGAGCAAGATATTGGCTGTGAAATATTTTATTGGTTTTCTTTATAAATGTAAATATTACGCCTTCAATCATAAAAGCTTCCAGGGCAGTTTGCCTGGAATCAGCACTCAAAGGCAATATTCATTAAAATATAATGCACTTCGCCCAAAGATGCCATGAGTGGACTTCAGCTTGTGGAAAGAGTACCCTTAGCACCTGTGGTCCAAAGGGAAGGTCACCTTTTTTTGCAGCAGTCCTTCCTTCCTTCCTGCAAAGATCTTCTAGAGGGCAAGGGACACTGCTGAACAGTGTGAGAGGTAGCATGGAGGAGGGTGGCTGCAGAAAGGAGTGGGCTGGCAAAAACTGCTCCCTTCCACTAGCAAAAGCCTTCACTGCATCAAATGACATTCCATCCATGGAAGAACTCCTTTCATAAATCAGAATGTACTTTGGGATTCAATCCAATATCTAATAATTGTGAGTTAGTTCTCTAGGAGATGGTAGAGATTTCCAGCAATATAACAATAAAACATAAGAAGAGCCTGCTAGATTAATGCCCCATCTAGTCGAGCATCCTGTTCTCACGCTGGCCACACAGATGCCTTTGTGAAACTCTTAAGGAGGACCTAAGTACAAGAGCAAACCACTCCTCCTGTGGTTTCCAAAAACTGGTAGTCAGAAGCATTACTGCCTCCAACCTTGGAGGTAAAAAATAGCCATTGCGCCCAGTAGCCAAGTATGTTTTGTTCACATAAACTTTAGAGAATAAATCTTTTATTAGCCAGATATAAGGCATGGGGCAAAAGATTTGTTGATCTGGGCAAAATAAAGCAACACACAGCTTACTGTGTATGCACTGAGGTGACCATGAGAATTATTCTGCTTCTGATTTTTTTCTGTGGGTTTGAGGCTGCACCGTCCCCTTATAATGTTCCTGATGAGAGTTGTTAAGTGGCTTTTCAGATTGTGACTCTCTTTTGCTCTAGGAAGACCAGCTTTGCGAAACCCTTGACCTTAGTGATTTAAATCTTTATGCTCCTACTATGTCGGAAGACAGTAGGCACTCACCTCTGTAATGAATGTCAAAAAATGTTGGTTTCTTTCATTGAAAATCATCGGAAAATTGAACAGCCCCAAAATGATATAATTAATGAATAAAATATACAACTGGTCACATCTCAGATGGAAGGTGGAATAAAAAAAATATCCAATAGACGGGGGGGAAAATCCCCCCACATTTCAATCAGACAGTCAGTAATCACTTTCTCTAAACCTAAATGGCTCTTTGGCTGCACAGTCACTCTTAATTTTCAGAACAGTCCTTCTGCTATGGCCCGATGAGCCACTGAGGTGGATTTTCTCCTACAGCTGCACATGGTCTGTTTTCTATCTCAAGCCTTTTCTATTGATATCCTCTGTGACCTTGAAGAAATGATTCATTCCCTTTGTGTGAAAGAGGGTTTGACAGTAGGACCAGCCACCGAAGACAAAATCTATAGATGACAAGACCAGGAATGATCAGAGGGTACCATCATGCCCAGTTGTTACTCAGTCCTTTAAAGCCTGAAACTGGATGACTTCACTGACCCAGAAACATCTCCTAATTTCTCCTAATTGTCTGAAAGTACTGTACAGTGGTACCTCGGGTTAAGTATTTAATTCGTTCCAGAGGTCCGTACTTAACCTGAAACTGTTCTTAACCTGAAGCACCACTTTAGCTAATGGGGCCTCCTGTTGCTGCTGCGCCGCTGGAGCATGATTTCTGTTCTCATCCTGAAGCAAAGTTCTTAACCTGAAGCACTATTTCTGGGTTAGCGGAGTCTGTAACCTGAAGCGTATGTAACCTGAAGCATATCTAACCCGAGGTACCACTGTATCTCTTGCTAGACAGAATGCTTGGCTAAATAAAACAATTGAAGCTGTAATTCTACAGTTCATTTACCTGGGAATAGGTCCCCCTGCATTAAATGGGACTTACCTCTGAGCAGAGAAGGGACTATTGCACCCATGTCCTCTTTATGGCATTTCTGCAGGTATCTGGTTGACCACTGCAAGATGCTTGAGTAGAGGCACTTGGGCTCCTTTAACAGACTTCGTTTTTCCTCCCAGCTGACTCTGTGTAATACTACGTTATTTGGATAGATGTTCCATCAATAAAGTATCACAAAATTCCCTGCACTTTGCCAAAATCAAACAGGCATGTGGGGCCTATAGAATTATCCAGTTTGTCATAATCTGATGCTTCATTTATGGTCAATCCTTAGGCATCAGGTTCACCTTTTGCAGGCCTGGCTGAGCTCACTGTGGATCGTGAGGCTGTTGCACGAAGGACACTGAAATGGACCACTTCCTTGTCCATCTTTCAAGAACAGTCTGGGCATTTTGACAGCAGCTGTTTTCATCTGAGATTCTCAAAGCAATTTACACCCCGTGATTAAATCTCACAGACCATGTTACTAAAGTTCCTAAAGGCACTATGATATATCCTAAGGCAAAGAATGTGGAAAAAATAATTAAAAGGGAGGAAAAAAGTCGTGTCTTCCAATCTTCTCCCTTAACCAATAGGTTGAATTAAAAGCTCCATCAAGGCTTCAAGGACATCATAAGGGTAAAGAATGATAAAGTAATGCAAGAAAAAAATCGAGATGAATTTAGCTCTGTAGTATTCATAATATAGCTCTTGACTCCATAATGGAAACCATGGATCTAGCCTGATATTCTTTTCCCATATCTTCCCAGACCAGGAGCCTGGAATACCTAAGAAATAAAAGAATCCCCCATGTCCTGTAACAGTCTTAAAGGGGGCTTAAGCACACTCCATTTACTGTCATTTTCAATGTGGCCTAGTCATGACCTATGTTAGTTGGACTGGAGCCAATAGGTAGGTACTAAGTGTGTGTGCACTGATAATATCTGAACCTGTGTATCTTCTGGAATCATTTTGCCCCATTTCTGCTTGGCCAGCCTTTTAGCAACTGGGATGGAGCAGTTACCAAGGCAGTTTAGTTGATATTTTCATTTTGCCGCAACATTTTGGCGGCTGTGGTTGAGTTGCCTTAAATGTAGGCTTGCTAGCATTTATATATACCCTTACTTTAGAGCCTGCCTTTAGCCTTCAAGGCAGAGTAGACACACACACACACACTTACCTGATAGAGAGAAATAAATAAATAAATAAATAAATATAAACATCACCTTTGAGCCACTGATTGTATCTGAATGAGTGAGCATGCTCAGTTTTATTCTGAGATGCTTTGCGCCATCTGCTGACGTTCCGGTGTAATTGGGAGATGCTGGAGCCTGAATTACTGCCCAGCTTGATTGTGACTTGAGGCGTTTCCTCATACTTTATATTGCCACTCTAAGTATGGGTTCCCTACTGTGTCAAGCAATTCTGCTGCACTAGACCCATAATAAAGATTTTTTAAATGTGAAAATTAGTCTTTGGTGAATAGGAATTATTTTCCTAGCTGCTGGAGACACTCAGGTAAAAGGCAGTGACATTCACATGAGTGGGTCATTGTGTTATTGTTAACACTCAGCTATTATTGCTGCACACGCAGCAGTCGGCACAGATGTTACCCACTTTTTATCATTTAAGAACAAAGAGGTAATTATATTTAACCTTTTTCTCCCCAAGAAGTCTAAACAATAAAATGTCACAATAAAGTGCTCAACAGTTAGCGATATAAATATTTATTTAAGCAGCAGCCATAATTCACTGAATGCGAACAGGGGTGCTGCCGAATTCAAAAGCCGACTTGAGCCACTGTCAAACAACATCATTCGAGAGGCTGTTCACTCTCGCAGATTAGGGCTGAAGTGCGGCGAGTTTAACGGAAGGAGATTCCCAAAGGGCTACTTCTCGTGGCATTTGGTCAGACGTGGTTACATTCTCGGAAAGCACACCAAGTTGTGAAGATAAACAAAAACTTAATGCCAGAATTACATTACATATCCATTTGCCTTGGATATAAAGTGTCCATAAATTCTTATTTTGTGCCCATCATCAAGATGGAGACATATATGTTACCTATTCCAATACCTGTGTTTTGTAAAGACACAGATGCGTCTCCCAATATCATACCTGCGTATTCAAAATTAATGACAGTTTCCCTATCAAACCTTATGACAAATACACACATGGCAACTTTGTTCCTGGCTGTTGTTTTGGCACTCCAAGCCAGACAATGCCACACATCAAGAGTTCTTCCCTTGAATGTGTGTGTATCTCCCTATTATTCAAGTTGGGGTCAAATTCATAGAAGTATTACTGCATTTGACACCTCAGCTAGTTGGCACTTGCCACTATGGGTGGATGAATATGCCAATTTTGGTTTCTCTTGGTTTCTCAATTTTCCAGGCCTAAATTACGTTCTCCACATTAGTTTGTGATTTAAATTTTTTTTAAAAAAAACCCTGAAAATTCTTCAGCATTTTAGTGCAAATTTCTCCTAATATACACACCTGTGTCTACAATTTTACCTAATAGTTAAATTCTTTCAAAAGAATTTCTCTAATATAATGTGTTTTTGTATGTTATTTTCACTGGCATATGCATTTTATAAGTACAACTTACCCTAATATATGCAGTTTTGTGCACATTTATTGGCTGGGAAACTTCATTCCAAAATTCAGAGAAGTGCAAATTTTGAAGGGTGATTGCACTTTGATCCTCAGAGTGTTCTGGAAAGTGGAAATTATATAAGTTCGTGTTTTTAATGGGAACTGAATCCAATTTCTCCCCATCCCCACCTTGCGATCTAGGCAGAGTGCTTTGATATGTGCAGTTCAACATCTACCAAAGGGCCATAAAAGGCAGGGGCAGTGAATGGGAACCACATAGAAATGGAGGCATGAGCCAGTTGCTTTCTGTCCACTTGGCAACTCTATTGTGATTTTATTGACGGTCATAGATTGAACCTCACTTCAGGAAACAAAGAACAAACAAGTGGCAGGGGAGGTGAGGCAGTCCCAGGACTCTCTTTGAAGCACATTCTCTGATCGGCACAGAGGAAAATGGCTAAAGCCATGCTTTGATATGGCAATGAAACAGGTAAGAGAAAACACCAGCAGTGTAAACCTGGGGATTTGTGCAATTTAAAATTGTTTTTAGCTTTGTTTTATCTCCACAAGAAGAGGTCCTTACATTTGTCATGAATGAGACAGGAAAGGGGAAGTAGAAAAGCACTGGAGTCCTGTATTTCATTTTGCTTCTAACATATTTAACTTCTTCGTTCTGAATTTCCTCTTCAAACTTTTCAGTCTGATTTCCAGTGTCTTGTGAATGCCAACAGTCAACAAGGTGAAGGGGAACTTGTATCACATTCTGTCAGTACTGTCGATCTCAGATAGAATCCCTGAATTTGTGCAATGAAAAGCAGGCTTCAGGAAGAAGGCTTTACACCATATGAAACCATTTACAGGTAGGATTAAAACAAAATCAAGATGGAGCTGAGGAGGCAGAGAGTGCTTGCCTTGTTTCCAGAAACTAGTAAGAGATGAGAACTTGAAATATTGGCAGCAAATGCCCACTTTTGGTTAGATGTTTCAGTTAAGTGCAAACAAAGTAGATGGAAATCATTTCCATATTTTCAGAGGTCAAAGGATAACCTGTTAAATTAGGTTAAATGGGCACTCACTACAGTTCCCAGTCATTTGCAGGAACAGTGTGCAGGATCTGGTGTGTTTCACAGAGGAATTCCTGCCTGTATGCCTTCATACTGCTGCCACAAAATTGGCTTTGCCAACAACCTTCTGATGTCTTTAAAACTACAGTGGGCATAGCCTTTCCTCTTTTCTAAGTATGGTAGACTTGAAACTCAATCTGACAAGTATGTACCCAGAATTACGGGTGAGCAAATCAGTCTATTTCCATTCTATGTCATCTTTGCAGGTGTTGACCCAGACATACATCCAATTTTGGTATGAATCTGTGACTTTACCTCAAGTCTGCGTGAAAAATTGCATTTCTTTATTTAGTTGCTTATAATAGTTTATATTCTGTCCCTCAGCACAAGTGATCCAAGGGCAGAGCCTAACAATGTAAAAGACAGTGTAACTATAAATGTGTGTGTGTGTGTGTGTGTGTGTGTGTGTGTGTTTTATTAAAGATTTCTTGGTTTACAAAAGTATGTGCAATGTCTCTTTTTTCAAGTTACATTTTCTACAGGTCAGTTTCATTTGTTGAGACATTAGTGTTACATTAGGAAGAAAGGGGGGAAAGAGGTGGAGGGGGGAATGGTGAGTGGGGTTGGGGTTGGGTGGCGATGTTTCTATTTTACTTAATGTATGTGTGGGTTTTGTGTCAGTGTCGCTTATGAGGGTTCTCTTCTCTGTTTGTGTTCCTTGGATGGTGAGAGATGTTGGGGTTGGCATAGGGTGTGGTTGTTCATTTGTGATTGGCTGTGGTGGACTTTGCTTTCATGTGTGAGTGGGGTAGGTGGGTGTTTTTGAATCAGGTTAGCCATATTGATTCGTATGCTGTTGGTGGATTCTTGTCATTGTCTTGTTGGGCTATGTATGTGATAAAAGGGAGCCATACCGGGGTGAAGGCATCTTCTTCCATTTGTCCCGTGTCAGTTTCAGCTTATTGGTTAGTTTTTCTAGTAAGGCTGCTTCCCATACTATTTGGTACCATTGGTCCATGTTTACTCCTGACAGGTCTCTCCAGTGTCTGGCTATGATGTTTCTGGCTGCTGAGAGTAGGTGGGTTATGAGCTCTTTGTGATGTGAGTGGGCATGATTGTCTTGGAAGATGTTTAATAGGGCCAGTTCTGGGGTAACTTCTAATACTTGTTTAGTTTGGATTTGATATCCCGCTTTATCACTACCCGAAGGACTCTCAAAGCAGCTAACATTCTCCTTTCCCTTCCTCCCCCACAACAAACACTCTGTGAGGTGAGTGGGTCTGAGAGACTTCAGAGAAGCGTGACTAGCCCAAGGTCACCCAGCAGCTGCATGTGGAGGAGCAGAGACGCGAACCTGGTTCCCCAGATTACAAATCTACCACTCTTAAGCACTACACTACACTGGCTCTTATTTTGCGTATTTCTCGCATGGTTGTTACCCAAAATAGTTGGATTTGGGGGCATTCCCACCACAACTCCATCTGTCGTATTTTTCCCAGATATTGAAAAACCTATCCAGAGGTCCAAAGAAAGAGAACTACTTTCAGCCAATGCTATAAAACCCGCCACACTTCACTAGAGCCAAGGCAGACCAGATGCAAGTGACTTTGCCCTTGAAGGGCATTGCAAACTTCACCACCTGAATGTGCTCTGCTGGGTGGCTAATCCAGTGATGACATGGAAGTAATCCTTACTCATCACCATTCCTACCACACAATAGGTATGATTTTGTGCTCTAACCTGTGCTCAGTCCCCTTCTCTGTGATCCTTGCACCACTTGCTCTAGCCATCACCTGGCTGGGTCATTCAACTGGAATGGTCTACAGTGCTGGAGAGGTCATGCAAGAACAACCATGTCAATGCACCTTTTCACGCCATTAGAGCCTCAATAGGGGTGCCAGTCATGCCAGTGAGAAAATAATTTAAAATGTATTTTCTCACAAAAAATGGATTCCTCCCTCCTCAAAATAAGAACATATAAATGTATTTTGTCTTAAAATACACATTTTCAAATGCATTTTGAGATCCTTTCTTTCCAGCTGAGAACTGTCTCAGAACATTTGGAAAGTGTGAAAGCTGGCGGATAACTAAGTTCTGATCCATATGGGTAGTGCAGCTGAGGTCAGTTCTTTTTGTAATTCATTATCACTGGATTCCTCAGACAGTCCAACCCAACAGTATGCCCCATTTATTTCAATGAAATGTATGCCCAAATATGAAAGCTTAGGGAAGAAATCCTATGAACATAAGGTAAGTCCCACTGAAAAGTACACACTGATTTACATATTTAGGCTGCAACTTCCATTCTCTGCTGGCAGGACTTTGCAAAATGGTGGCGCTGCCATCACGTCAGACTGTATGGTGGGACAGCAGAAGGTCATGGGCAGGACAATGAGGCGCATCACCACCACCTGATGAAAATGGGACTAGCTTGGGTCCAGTGTGCAGTGCTGTGGTGGAGAGGTACCACAGGGGAGCACAGTTTCAACACTATTTTCAGAAGAGGTATGATGATGTCACCTGCCAGATAGTTTTTCCTCGCTCTGGCAAGTAAGTGGAGTGAAAATGAAATATTCAAGTTTGAATCAGATTAAATTAGAGTGGGAAACCTCTGCCCCACAGGCCAAATCTGGCTCAGCAGTGGTCCCAGTTGGGCCTGTGAGGCCATGTCCAGCTGGCCTACATGACCTGTCCCCCACAGTTTCAATGAAAACGTTGGCAGGTGGTGGTGGGATGGAACAATACACATGTTAATCATCAGATACCATAATGATCCCAGGTGACTGACAGGTAGGTTGTTTCACCTACCTGTCAAAATTGACCCATAAAGATGTAGCCCCTTAGACCAAGAAGGATCTGAAAAAATGAGGAACATTTTTTTCCCTTTTTTGCAGGCGTGGCTTTGGGAGCCGTCATGATAAACTCCCACACCTCAGAATTCATCACTGGTTCATGGCAAGAAGGGTAAAGGCCTTTCAGAATTAAAATTATCCTTTCAAATAAGATTGTTCACATTGCGTTCAATGACATACTCACATTCCCTGATCCCAATCTCTGAAAGGAATTGGGTTTTCTTTTCTAAAGTTTAGGGGCTTTTGTAATCTCTTGGGTACCTGGCGCTCAAGTGCATTTTACAAATGAAAGGAGAGCTTGCGTCACTTCACATATCTGATGGAGTCACTCACAATTTAATGCAAAACTGGCCTTGCCAATCAGACTCCCCAGGGTTTCCCAAAGTGCTTCTGAAGAGCAGTATGTTTTTGTCTTTTGCTGGAAACAGACGGGGCACTAAAGAGTAGTTATTTTTAAAAGATTCAGGTAAAAAGCTTGGCCATATAATACCCCTAATCTTTCACACTCATCCCAACTCCTCTTTCCTCCTACATTTTACTATGCTGTCAATAAGCATAGTGTACTGTTCTCGCGTGACATAAAAAGATTATCTGAAAATTCCCCCCTTGTTGTAGACAACTTGCTTGCCTAGCAATATAAATTTGAGAGAATAACTCTATTTAAATGAAATGCCAAAAGACAAGATTCCACAGTATATCTTTCTTCTCTCAAAAAATGCATTTTCTTTGTAGTTCAAGAGGCTGTGTGTGTGTGTGTTGTTTCCTAGTGAAATATGGGGAGACTGTTACTTCTTATCTAGACGCATTTAGGTACTTACTTGTTACATACTAAAGCCTGAAAGACATTAACACTCCTATAAGCCCCACTCCCTGCCACCACCTTCATTTACTTCACTATAATTGAGAGGACATCTCTCATTAGTCCCCATTATTAAAGCTCAAGTGTGCAAGTAGCTTGAGCTTCCGTGCCTCTTTTATTTGTTCAATTACATGTTCTTCCCTCGCATTGCTTAGTGTTAGAATACCAGATCTGATGATCCACCAAAGACTATTGGGTATACATGTGATCATGACCCCTATTCTGGCTTCTGTTCCTCTGACATTCACACTCTCCAGAAATTTCCTCTGCCTAGTTAAGCAAATCTGGATAATCAATTATCCCTTAACAATTTTTTATATATATAAAAAAATGGTCTATGACCTCGTTCTTGTATATGTGATGCTTGCCATTAGCTTAATGTCATCCGATTAATTTCTTCTCGGTATATCCCTCTAAGGCTCAACAAGATGTCCTAGTTGTGGCCAACCCATCTTTCCAATGAAAACCTTCGCACTGTAACACGGGAATGATATCACTACAGATCTATTATTTCTCGGAACAAGATATTTCAATTTGCATAAAATATTCCACATTGACAGGGTGCCAAGATGGAACACCTAATGACCATTCTTCACAGTGATCTTGCAACAGCATTAAGAATATTAGGAACTTCGGTGCTAGACTTAAGGAGATGCCTCCCACCATCCCTTCCCATATACCTCCCACCAGCTAATTTACAGCCTTGTGACTTTTTCTAAGCCCTGACATTGCACTGACCAGGATAACGGGCCAAAGGAAATTTCTTACATGATGTAATTTTGCTCACATTAAGCACCGTGGTTCATCGGTTGCCATATAAGGTCAACTGCAGATATTAAAACCCCTAAACTGAGAAAAGAGAAAATGACAATTTGAGTCCAAATTTAAATAGATTTCTGTAAGTCAACGCCAGGGACTTAGGAAAGAGCAACCCCTGTATCAACATGATACACTTTTATATGCATGGGCGAAAACATCTTCTTGTCCATTATCATGTTACTAGCTGTTTAACGTGAGGTTTATTTGACAGTACAATGAGCAAACAGGACTTCTATATATATTTAAAAAGAACAACTCCATTCCTTTTTTCTTTTGTAAAACAAAAGGAACTTTAAGGTTCTTCATCCCATGGGGAAAATGGGTAAATGTACATTTTGGACACAGATCAACACATTACAGAATGACACTAAGAAGAAATTAATTAAGTGAATGGTTTCACAAGCCTGTCATTTGTGTTTAATAAAGGTTATGGAAGGAAATGTTGGCAGGGCATGCTCATTCCCCTGATGTAGGATAACGAACACTTGCAAAGTACAATAACCAAGGTCCTCCTTTTGCCCTGGATGAAGTTGTGCATTTTTTTAAAAAAGCAAAATCTTCTGATGCAGTTTTAATCTGAAGAAAAGTTGAGTAGCAAAACTGAAAATAAAACCCTTTTCAACAATTTAAAAAAATGGATTTATCACCACAAATTTCACCTAAATCAAACACTTGAGGCAAATTTTGTTTTACTAAATTTGCTTTGGTCAGAGAGCATGACTGGCTACCTCCATCAATTCATGCAACTTGTAGCCTGGGTTCATTTCTTCTTCTTCTCTTTATGCTTGAGTAGCTGGTTCCTTCTATGCTGGTCCTATGATTGCTGTGTGTGTGTGTGTGTGTGTGTGTGTGTGTGTGTGTGTTATGGATTGTATATTTGTGGGAGATTTTCTGTGCTCTACCTGTTTTGCCCTTATATTTCCTGTAACCAATTGTATAGATGTATATGCTCAGACTTTTTATTCTTTTCTCATCTTCCTTTCATATGGAAGGTTTTAATAAAATGTTCTTAAAAACCAAACATAATAATAAATGATTGGTTTAGTTGTATGAGAAATCTTGTTGGGATTTAAAGAGTTGAAATAGGTCTAGCAAAATTTCTCAGAAATCTCTGTTATTCAAGTCACTGCTAGTCAACTTGTTCTGTCCAAGAGATGATTTTTTTTTATATTTAGCAGATCTTTTTCAGCCCAGGGGTCATCTTCCTTTGTGGACAAACCTCCAGGGGATGCATGCTACTGGTGGATGGTGTTTGAGAGGCAAAAAGTGGGTGGGGCCAGAGGCAAAAGTAAGCAGAGCAACTGATGTGATGCAGCAGGCTGTGTTCCAGCCAGAGGTTTCCCATACACCTTTTCCCACCCAGGCAAGGAAGAGATATTATGATGGCAAAGGACACATTATTATGGTAAAGGCAAAGCCACTCATGGAGAGTGTGGAGAAGGGCTGCTTATGGACATAGCCGGGGGAGAAGGGGGTATGGACTGGGAGAATCTAGAAGACCAGATACAACAGGAGTTAGAAAAGCTTCCACTCTCCCTTCATCTTCCCTGTAGGCCTCTTTCCTATAGGAATCATAAAGGTGCTGTTTTAGTTGGGTTCTCAACAAACTCATGGGCATGATATCTACAGTTACTAGACAACTTGCTATTTTTGCCTTTGCATGCATGTTGGTTTTTCTCAGTTCCACCATCCATGAACGACAAGCAGAATAATGAATGTAAGCATGGGAAGTGGCGCCCACAAAAATCAGGTGCATCATATCGCACCATTTCTCATGACACCATGTAATCTTACTTTGTGCAGGTTACACCATGTATCAGGGGTCACCAACCTTTTTGGCCCATTGCCACATTTGCAAACTAAATTGTCATGGGCACCTCCCCCCACCCACACCACAACCAAGCCCACTCTACCAATTATCTTGGTAACAATCAAATGCTTTTATTCCATGCCTAATTTCAGCAGTGTGCAACAGGGAATACCTTTGTCGATATATGTCAACCCATGGGAGCCACATTGGTAACCCTTGCCAAATACAATGACCTCATTCTCCAGTTTTCTTTCTGGAGGGAGTCAGGGTAATGGGTGAGAAGAGGGTAGATAACTATATGGTTTGTGATGCTGGAGCATCAGAGATGGAACAAATACCATGTCTGAAAATTCCCTGAGTATATCTTGCTTTGCATTCACAAGTATATGCCAAGAGAATATGAAATTGGTGGCCACACATGGAGCAACCCAAATTAACTCCCCATCACACAGTGAGAAATATACTGACACATACACCATTGCCATATTGAAATTACAAATCAATAAAATTAGACACTGATGATAACCAAGCTGTGATTTCCCAAATTGCTATTTGATGCCACGGAAACAAAGCAGATCATAGAAACAAAACACAGAAAATATTTTATTTCTAAAGACATTTATTTAAGTATGAAGATAGCCCTAATTTCCTCTTATATCAAGCTATAAGCGTGGTGTGCTTGTTGAACCTTTAGTTCTGCTTTAAATAAAATTAACATTCTAAATCACTCACTTTGCCTTCACTTTTGCAAACCTCAGAGGTAAATAAAGCCAGGTTTTAGAGATGCTTTCTCATTTCTGCACTCCAGAGAGAACTGGGAAGAACAGCTTCCTGAATTATACAAATATATATGTGCGAGTATGTTATGTTTTATTTTTATTGATCAGAATGCCTTGTGGCTGCAAAAATTGGGTTGATAAGTCTCTCCCCCTCCCCCAAGTTTGCATGCAAAACTGTCTGAGTGTTAACTGCTACTTTCTGAAAAACCTCTATATTATTATTGTATTTATAGCATCTCACTTGTATTCCTTTTCATTAGATGCAAGCTAAGGAAAGAACCTTAGCATCCTCCTTGGCCCAGCTATACCTTGCATTTATGATTTCCTTTTTAAACTTGAATCCTGATTGCTATTCAGCATTGGCAAAAGAAGAGGAGAGGAGATATTTCAACCAAGGGGACAGACAGGAACAAGCAAGGAACACAGATGAAATAAGAACTTCCAACAGAAGGGAGGGAGGGTCATTGCCTCTGAAAAATCTGGACTGTTTGGTCATAATTGCCAGGCAATACATAGATATCATCCAACAGCCAGAAACATTTCCAATATTACATCACATCCACTGCTGCTGCCTGCCAGTGTGTTAGCAGTAAATCTGAAGGGCCAGGAATGTAAGTGGAGCTTGTCTATTGACAATGAGGTTCTGGCCTCTGTTCTGCAGCAGTAAATGCCCTTCTCACCAGAATTAAATGATCTGCTAAATATCAAAAATACTCTAGTGAGAGCAAAGGCTTTCCCCTTAATTTTCTAGGGGTAGACGGTTGGAGAATACTTAGACATGTTGAGAGGATATAAATAAAACAGCAGAGAACTCTTGGAAGAGAAATGCATGGCTGGCAACACTCCAAGCCCTCAGCAGCCAGCCTCAGTTTGGAGGTAACACATGCTCCACACTCTTTTTAACCTTTATTTTGGACAGAGAAAACTTGATACAAGCCATAACAGTCATTCTGCCTGTGCTCCCCTTTACAGGCTCTTCGTTCCATTCCACAAATGTGGCATCAGGTTATGTTTCTGGTCACAAAGGATCTTTTTTGAGGCAGATGCTAATGAGAGCGGCTGGGTTTTTTTGTTTGTTTTATTAAAGGAAAACAGTGGGAAAAGTCCAGTGGAACCAGATCACAGAATTCACGATGTTCAGAGGGCACAACATGGTAATCTTCAGCACTCATGTCAGATTCAAACAACTGCTTATGGGAGAGAGTGCAGAAAAGGAAGTTGCATTTAAAAATAACATAAAATATATTTGCTTTGCAAGGTCCTCCCATCTTTGCAACAGCATGCAGGATAATCCTAAATATGTCTACTCAGAAGTAAGCCAAACTGAGTTCAAATCAATTGGATGGACTGCCAGCTAAGCATTTATATTATTGTAGCAGCCACATGTCCTGGGAATAACTCTCAGTGAACTTGATGGAACTTTACTTTTCAGTCAGATTATGGTGTAATTTAAAAACAAACACCTAGACAGCACAAGGGACTTAATCATCTGTAGAATACTATTGGTTGGCATTGGGGGTGGGTGTTTGCAGGGCATACCTCACAGGTATATGTTGATGTGCTGTAATAATTTAAAATTATTGCTAGGTAGTCCTGCTAATTAGTATTCTGGGATATCTATCATCTATCATCTATCTATCATCTATCTATCTATATCTATCTATCATCTATTTATCCATACATGCATGCATGCAAAGTCTCTAAAATATGGCTAATCTTCAAAGTGATCTAGCTGTAATTTGCACTGCTTGCTGATCACTCCAAGAACTTTGTGACCTGGAAAGTGTTTATACCCACTCTGAACAATGCCAAAATTAGTCTTGGCTCCCAATCAACACACACTTGGAAGTAAGAAAGAGATACAGGCAAGAAATGGTGCAGGCTCAGCAACAGACACAGTGCTCAGGAGTCAAGATCCAGGAGTTCAGAAACAAAGTAAGCCAACCAGAACTGGACAGATGCAATGAAGATGTCCCAACAAGTTTTCCTGCCCCTCCTGCCAATTTTTTTAAAGACAAGGTGTGGCATGCTCCATGCTCACTCATGAGACCCTCTTGCCATGTGGAAGTATCAGGATTGCAAGTACATGCACTGTCAGGGAAAGGTGGGTCTGCTTACATCTGAAAGACATTGAATGTTGCTGCTTGGAAAGGCAACAAGGAGGGCAGTGGAAGGAAGAGGGTAGCAGAAGTGGACAGCAAGGTGGGAAGGTGGAAGGTAGGAGAGAGAGAGAGACAGAGACAGACAGAGAGAGAGAGAGAGAGAGAGAGAGAGAGAGAGAGAGAACAGAAGTAGAAGCAGAAGCAACAGTCAGAGGGTGACTTGACCAGCCACTTGCTCACAAGCACTGATCAGGCTGATATTCCAGCAGTGGAAAGTTATCTTCAGGAAGACTAACTGCTCCACCAACTCAGCATCCAAGCTGGTGTAGTGGCATGTAACTATGTTGCCCACCACAAGGTGGGAAACCCTCTTGCTTGAAATGGTGGCGAGTGGCAAGAAACATGTTCTTGGGCAACCCAATCTAGATCTTCCCAAACCTGGAGATGGGCTGCCCAGTAGTTCACAGGGTCTGTGGCAGTGCCTCCCATGGGCTCTGCCAGGTAATGTGCCATCACCACTGCCTCATTATTCCAGTGGGTGGGTTTGCTGGCTCTCAATGCCACCATTCCCTCCAAACTTTTGGCCCAGTTCAAGTTGTGTGGCCCTAGTGTACAAGACACACGTAGAAGAGATTATGCACACAAAATGATAGGGGCAAGTCTGAATATGGGAACTGCCACATCTGATATGTAACATGAAAAGAGAGCCAGAATCAGATTGAGGGGCTCGTCCCCTTTTTCACAGAAACTCAAGAGAAAGGTCAACATTAGCATGGTGGCTGAGAACACATCCCTTCCCTCCTTACATAACAAAGTATATGAAAGTTGACTTTGCACGTAAGATGAACTTGATGGAACTTCATCATCATAAGTGCTGGAACTCATACCAATTTAATGAATTTTGAGGTTGACCGGTTTGCAGTTAGCAAAAGAGCTTCCCTCACCACCTGACATATACTAGTCACTGTGTCTAATGCCTTTTCCTGACGCCTGGGGGTTTAAGAGCATATACTAGCCATATGCCAAATCAGATTTCTGTGCTACTTAGGTAAATATGCTATAGTTCTTACATCAAGTTTCATTAAAGAAAAAAACACACCCATGAATTGTATCAAAGGTTTAAGATGTGCAAATAATAATCCAGGTCACAATTAGCATTTAGAGGAAGGCTCAGCAAATTTCAAGGGAAGGATCAACCAACAGTGATTTAAGTAGTCTTTAAAATGCATTTGCTTCCTTTCCTTCTGCTTTCAGAATTCATATTAGTTGCTTTTTTAAAAAAATAAATAAAATAAATATAAAGGGAACTTTTCAGCACAAGTGGAAGAGGAACAGTTTTTTAAGCCAAGTAAACACTAAGCGAGGATTGTATTCTCTGCCTCCACCAATTTTATAGCCACAAAAATATGAACGTAAAATGTGTGAGTTATCTAGTACAGTTATTCAAATATTGTATTATGACAATAGGAAAAAAATGCAACAACCCCAAAACTGATTATTTATGCTAAGGATAAAATTTTCCAAATTAGGCATGTAGTTTAGGACATTTTTCTATTTGGCAATCACTAGGCTTGTGTTACGCACAGCAAATATGTGAAGAATAGATGACTGCTATGTGTCAGTACATTCCAGTGGGCATATTCCCACTGGGGGGTGGGGTCCTCAGTTGGATCACAAGGCCAAGATCTGTGAGTATGAATGCTTAAGGATATGCACATGTCATTCATACTTTTTTTGCTGTAGAAAACAGCCAGGTACCACATGCTAAGTGTGGATCAACACTTAGCAACTACGTGAAAGAAACATGGTCTGCAATGCAGCTATGTCATCTGTGCAAGCTCATGGAAGATCTTGTTTCCAACAAACCTAGAATACTGAAGCCAGGACTGGGCCCCTCAGGCAGCAGGTGCTTGGGGTGGGGGCAGGGGTAGCCCATCCTATTTCGATGCCGAAGCCTCACTCACCAGGATTGGGGAGGGGGGGTGGCAGCAGCAGCTTATGCCACGATCTTGTCAGAAACCACTGCCACGCAATGGTGATGGGACCTCGTCATGTGATTCCTCCACCTGAGGTGGCTGCTTCAGTCCACCTCATGGGCAGCCTGGGCCTGGGTGGAAGTGCTGAGATGTTGGACATTATATGTGCCAAACAGCTAACCCTGTGCCACTTAAGTTAGCTTGCTCTGCTCCTGCCTAGCAAAGGATAATTTCCCCCAGCTCCAGGATTGAAGACTTGAGTTTGGTTCTGTATGTGGCATGGCAGGATGGCCTTTTGCTCCCTCACCAAAAGGAGCAAAATATCTTGGGCTCTGCTTACAGCAATGCAGTAGGATTTATTTGTGCATCCATGCAAGAGACAATAGTCATTGCTTTGTGTAATGCTTTCTTTGCAGGGTAGGCATAGAGAAGAATGGAGATAGTATATGCAGTTCACCAATGCCTTTCAATTTCCATGAATTTGTGCAAATCTTTGCTCAGGGCTTTTTGTTTTGTATGGACTCCAACACACACACACATAGAAAATTGTGCACCCGTAAAATCCAAATATGGTATCAGTTATGCCCTCTCCTCCACCTAATTTGCCCTGTCACTCTGTATTGGGTGCTAGTTTCCAGATATGGTCAAGTGGGCATTTTATTAGACTGTTATCTTGTGGTAAAATTTGGAAAACTTACATTGGTGCACCACCCAGTTACACAATCTGAGGTTTTTCCAAGCTGTACAATAAGCCACCTTGTCAGGGGTCCAGCAGCAAAACAAAAACCTGCAGTAAATTATTGATTGCCTGCCCACACAAAAATGAGAACCCATCCTTTATCAGGATGCTTCTTTTATAAGCAGCCTGGAACCAGTTGATATTTTGTAGCTTCATTGGTTGGTTTTTTTTTTTAGAATGCCATTGTGAGAATTACATGCACACACACCAGGTCTATTCATAGATGATGAATACATGGCAGTTAAGCGGTAACTAACCAACTACTTTCAATAATATTTTGAAGGCCTCAAAATGGGAGCAGCCCATATTTCTCAGATTTTTGAATGTTGGCTATAACCCAACCAATGCAGAATGCACTTCAGGTCAAGGTGATAGGCAACTTAAGGCTGCCATGTGACAAATATATATTTGGAAGGAAGTTTCATTGAGCTCACTGTGACTTACCGTATTTCAGGAAAAGCATGCCTAGGAATGAACTGTAAGTCGCATCAATTTCAGTAACAGAGGCCATGCTGGATTCCAAACAAAACAAAACATTGCAAACATGTACCTTTGTTAGGCGAACCCAAATGTTACAAAATAGCAAACAAGGTTCTGAGTTCTCCAGGTTCGATGTTAAGTGATTGTTGGGGGGAGCAGTTCTCAGCCTTGAGCAGGAATCTAAGAACAGATAGCTCTCTTAAGTGATATGTAGGTTTCAGGTCACAGCTAGAAATGCTGGAATACACCCCCCCCCCCAAACACACAATGGCTGATTCCCTCTTTTTAAAAATAAATAAATAAATCCAGTACTTGTCTGGGATCTGTGGTAAGGTAACATAGCAATTTTTATCAGTGCTGTGCTGAATTTTTCTCCTGCATTTTTGAAACCATTCTCCCATCAATTAATGAAAAAAAGAAATTGAACTTTAAAATTATCAGTGGAGGGGGAAAAAATCAGAGAACTCATGGGTGAGGTTTGGGGGCTTGTTGCACTTAACTTACTTTAGAGCTGGCCAAGGGGTATTTGCAAGTGTCCTTTCTTCCATTTTACAAATAATTTCTGCAGCGTTCCCAGGTACTTGCTCTCTAATTAATGGGTGGTGGGTGTTCCCCAAGTCCTGTACAATACAAGTTGCTTTGGAGGCTTACCTATCCCACCTGTCCAGAGTTCTGGGCTTTCAGTGGGTGATGGTGCAGGATGGCCTCCTTATTAGGGTTGTCGCTCCCCTTCAACTAGGTTGGCTCAACCAAAAATACTGCAGGCCAGACCCGCAAAGTTGAAAGCTTGAATTCCCTCACTGTTTTGGTTTTCCCTGAAGGCATGCTACTAATTTAATAGTGACTTAGTTCATCCATAACTTGCTTTCTCAACTCCTCATTTCCTCCTTGGGTTGCAACTACAGTTCACCATGCTGTAACCCAGGCATCCCCAACCTGCAGCCCTCCAGATGTTTTGGCCTACAACTCCCATGATCCCTAGCTAACAGGACCAGCGGTCAGGGATGATGGGAATTGTAGTCCAAAACATCTGGAGGGCCGAAGGTTGGGTATGCCTGCTGTAACCGCAATGCCTAAGCTGACTTCAAGTTTTTGCAGTGGTCTGCACAGTCACTAGGCTGATGGGATTCTTTAAGAATGGAACAAACTTCTAAATTTGTATTGAGTTGTTTAAGATGATACACCAGTCACTAGTATATTCTCTTCTACTTTTATGATAGCATTGCTTCTCCCATGCTGTGCAGAAGAGAAACAAGGCTTATTCAACAAGAAATGACTATTGGATACTGGGATCCTCACAGGAATAAACATTTTCCTTTTTTAAAAAATGCCCTGCTTTCTTGTGCAGATAACGAGATCAGGAATTGTGAACAACAAAGCATTATTCTCTTAATATTATCAGCGTCTTTGATGACAATAGAAATGGCGCAGGTAACTCTTCCTTGCCAAATTGCTGAGATAAATAATAAGTGTGATCATCTTTGGACTTCACAGACCTTGAAGGGAATAACAGTTTTATATGGAGGCTGGCTAGCTCAGGGAATTGGTTAGGGAAAACAGAGAAATGCACATTTATATATCATCAGCATTGACGCCTTTAGGTTTTGATGCCAGCTGAAAACTCTCCCCACCACCACCACCTGGCTTTCCTTTGTCTGAATTTAGGTTTGCTGCTTTCTGCACTTTGCTGGTTGATTTCTGCCTTTGCATTTGTGATGTCTGTATATCTTGCGAGCAATCCTATGCACAAGAAGCAATCCTATGCACAAGAATCTGGCACAATGCAGGCCAGTGCAAGTTAAGGCAGCATAAAGTTACATCAGATCCAAACCCCATTCAGTAGCAGGGCTACTGCCTTAGCATGGCAAAAGAAAAACAAGCCTTTAAAATACTGTTCTATGCCATCTTTCCAGGCCATGTGACTAAGCTGAATGGGCTTAGGATCTAGTATAAGTCTCCCCTCTTCATTCTAACCCCCACCAGACCTCCCAGAATGCCCCATTTTAGGATTTACACTGGCATCTCCTCAGTCAGCTGCAGCTCAGCCATTTGAACCCCATCTGAGCCAGAATGAACAAGATACAGAGATGTCTCTTTGGTTGACCTGGTATTGGGGACTGAATGTTGGCTGAGCCAGGAAGCAGCCTGTTGAGCTCATTCAGAGTTGCTCATTCTGGTGGATTTTAAAGGAGGCTTCTCCTGCCTCTTACCCAAAGCTGAAGGAGCAAGCCTCTTTGAATCATTTATACAATCTACAATTTTCATAATCCTTAGTATAGTTTAAAGTTTATTTAAATGATAAAAATTGAAACCAAGGTAAGTAGCTCTGTTTAGTTACATTGACCTCAGGGAGGGCTACTGTATTAGAAACTAATAACCGGGAGGTTATTTACATAGTCAGTTTACTGGAGACTGACTGAGCAATTTGCAGTAAAATATAAACTTTGTTTTTCTTGATGCCTAACAGAGTTTGGTGTTCTATTTTCTTGTGAAACCCCAGTGGAAAACATGCTTTTACTGTGAAACTAATCCAACTAGATATCTTCACAATCTTAATAGGCAAAGTGGATTGACCTCAGTTCATCTTCATGGAGCTTAGAACAAATTGATCAATTTACTTTCTAAATAATTACCATTTGAATGTTGATTTTCCTTTCCCTCAGATTAGCACTTTAAAAAGCTTGTATCTAGTCATTTTAATTCAGGGTAGCTTCACTGCAGAGAGAGACTGCACAGTAGATACAGGAGACAAGAATCTACTGATTCTGGGTAATGAAGATTTATTTATTTACCCTTTTGTTAAAGTATGGGAAAAGAAATAAAAACCCAGAAATAGATTTGCCTATAACTGTGGGGGTCAAAGAGCTTCATACCCGCTTTCTTAAATTCAACATTCAATAGCCAAATATTGGGTTTCTGTAGATGGAACAAAATGAACCCTATTTTAAACTCAATCTACTCAGAAGCAAGGTTATGAAATTTAAGGATAAAGTGAATCAGATGGGAGAAGAGATAAGAAATATTAAGACATAGATAATAATCAACACTGGGAGCTTGCTTTTTGATTGACATATATCAGCATTCAACATGGTGTCATTTTTTTTTAAGAACTGCAAATATTACATCTCTGAGGAGCTTGAACCAACCATAAGTCCTCTTACTCCTACTATTCCTTGATATTGAGCATGGTTGGTAAAACTCTGGTTCAGGGATGGTCCAAGAAATTGTTCTGTCTGACATGTGACTCCATTATTTCTAGAGTCAACACTTCTTCAAAAAAGTATTGCTGTATCATTCCCATACTAATTCCTACCTTCCTCTTGCTTCCATCATGCTTGCATGCTTCAGGAGTCAGGACTCCCTATTATCTCTGTTCTATATGCTTGTTCCATGCACTATGAATGTTGAGCACTGGTTGTTATGTAAAGTGAGTGATCATTATTTGTTTCCCTTTCAAGACAATAAAAAACTGAGGCACTCTGTCTAATAGTAGGACTGACCCTAGAAAATATATGGAATCTGCATGGTGGTTGTGAACTTTTTACCTTATTATTATTATTTATTAAATTTGTATACCACCCTCTACCCACATCTCAGGGCAGTTCACAGGCTAATCTACACCTTTAGAGCTGATTCACATAATGTGCAAATCCTTATATTTTTTTTCCAGTGGATAATCAGAATCAAATGTGGCATGTATGTTTTTTTATCTTTCTCTACTCTAAAGTTGGATGTTTTAAATCCATATTTCCCAAGATGTTATTTTAAAAAGAAGGGTCGTGACACTTTTTACCTTTTCCTGTCTACTGCTATCCTGTGTGGTCTATTTCTTTCTGGAAAGAATCTCAACCTTTATGTAAGAAATGCATGTCAGGAGACATAAATCAAAATATATCATCTGAAATGTATATCCAGTAGAAATGAAGATGACTTGGCCTGAGTATTTTATTTTTTGACGTGCTGCTCCTAGTTGATAATGTCAGTGCTATATATTGCCTTCAGCTATACTAAGAATCCTTGCTTATGGATTAAAATAAAGATTCACCCATGATATACTGCTGCAATCCCATGCCTGTTATGTGCATCTTTGGGTTACACACATATATACCCATGTGCCATCCCATTCTGGACTCCATTTCTACACAGAAAATCCTTTCTGTGTAATCTTGTCAATTCATTTAAATGAAAAGGCTACCTTTGAACACTCAGTTTTCTGGGTGCATCACCATCAAAACTGATGGAGTACCCTCACACCTACAAGGGACTGCTAGACCAACACAATTCCAAGCACATATTTGCTTTACTGAAGTAGTAGACCAAATCATATGCTTTTAGAAAGCACCATTTTAGGAATCCTCTTAGCTCCTGAAATTAAGCCATCTGTATAGACCCCTTTTAAAAAATAGAGGGCAGTATGGAATGATTTGGCATAAAGCAGTATATAAATTCAATAAACAACAGCAGCAGCAGCAACAACGGTAGAGTATTTCATTTACATGACCCCTAAATTTTGGGGGACAGTATTAAATCTGAAATGGCAAATAGGTGCATTTTGAGAAAAGGTGGAGTGGAGGGAGCAGAAAAAAATGCATAAAACCAGTGAATAAGCAACAAGGGACAGAAATGTTCCTGTTACGTTAAAGGGGTCAAGGCTCAAAGGTGAAAAGAATTCATAGAGTCGTTATGATTAAGGGTAGGTTTTTAAATGGTTTTGATAAAGGCTTGTAAAACAGCCAAGAGAGATCCTGCAATTTTAATGTTAAGTGGCTTCTGTATTGGAAAAATGCCCAAGGGCCATGTCTAGCACGGTCACTTACAAATGACTGATGGGAGATCAATACAGACAGAGTGGGAATGCAGCTTTGTCACTAGGATATGTAGTTAGTATGTGATTAGCTTTAAGTATCACTGACTTAGATGTAGATGGGCAGTAAAGTGCTTAGCAGCCAGTCAGCATGATGGCTGCACGTACACAGCAGTTAATGGAGCAAAAGCAGTGTATTATCATTAGGCATCCAGGAGGGCACACTGAACCCATTTTGGAGTTTTAAGAGCAGGTCAGCAGAGCTTGTGCTCTTAACTAAATACATCTGTTGAAGGCATTTGTTTAGCTTTTCTCTGTAGGAAGTCCACTTCTAGGATTCGGAAAGATCAAGCAACTCTTCAAATTGCACATGAAACATTATCACAGAAGGAGCAAAACTGGACCATAGTGAAAAAGTAAAACAAAACAAAACACACCACCTAAGCCTTATGACTGGATAAACATAAAAGAATATATCTTTTTGAGGTTTGAATGGCCAAAAGAATTAAAAAGAATAAAGTTTTTCACTTTTGGTAGTCATCTACCTTAGTTGTTCTATTTTTCGGGAATGTTTCCAACTTTCATTAGATATTTATTTACCCTGGCATTTCTCAATTCTCAACGTGTGTGTTTTTAATTAGGAAAGTTGAAGCATTAAAATCGTGAGTTAGATATTTAGTAAATTAAAAATACAGCTGCTAGCTGCTAGAAGGCCAACTTATTTCCATCTTTTGTTTCTTTTGCAAACAAGTCCATGTGGAGGAGAAGAGTGGGCGTTCCAGCCTGAATTAAGTCTACCGAAGTGAGAGACAGGAATAAACTTATCAGTTCCTTTATAATTGTTAAGCCATTGTCATCACCTGCTAAATTTTTTTGTTTGGTAACTTCTGTTACTTTCTGATAATGCAATATGAAATGTCGTCAAATAAGCCATATAAATAGAAATGCTGATATTTGATGCTATGGTGAACGTGAAGGAAATACTTGTTATTAAAGAGTCTTGGCTTTTTTGTCTAAATCACCTAAAGTTATCTTCACTACTGACATTGACATGGCTTTGCTACTGTGATTGTAACACACTGTGGTGGTTTTTCTGGGGGTTATTCAGAGGATGCTGCCTTGAGATCCTTGGTTGGACATAAGGGCCTTTAGATTCTTCTTGTCCTTGTCATTCCAAACATCTACAAAATTTCATCCATCCATGAGTTTTAGTTGGTTAAAGTGGTGGTTTAAAAAAATCAAAAATAAAAAATCTGTTGAATAAAGCTATCAAGTCTTCCATCCTTTTCACTATGACCTTCCGTTTGTCTTTTCTCTCACTAGCAAAGAGTGTTCTCACATTTCAGTCTTGTGGCGTACATACTGAAATTATTTTTCTGGTGTCCTAATCTTTCCAAGGCCATGAATATGCCAGTAATCTGCAGCCTAGGGCTATCACTTGCCATCTTAATGGACCCTTAGAATACAGTTAATTACAGAGAGAAATTTGGGTATCCAACTGTCAAGGGAAGCTGATGCACTTACATGCCACAGCGTTTGGAGTGTTCCTGCTGCAATGATCTCCATTCCAATGAACTTTAACATTCTTACACACTTTCCCACTTAAAATGGAGGTGACCCAGAAAAGCCCAAGGCTTAATGTAGACTATCATAAGCATAATATTTGAGGGGGACTTTCAGCAGTATCCATATAATCACCATTACCCTCCCCGCCATTAAACTACTATAATGCACATATCATCACCTAATTAAAACTGGACCAAAGCCACTAATGAAACTGTGATGTGGGTCACTGAATCTTAAAGCATTTGTACAAAAGTGAAGGGTGCTGCCTGGGAGGTGCAGTGCTGTCTCCCATGCACTCGGTTCAGTTATATATTTATTATCATGAGTAGCAGCACTCTCCTCCTGCTATTATTCTTAAAAATGTTTATAAGCTACCTTCATGACTCACTCAAGGCGGCTTACACCAGAAAATATGAAAATAAAGCTTCTAATAGAGACAAGGAAAAAAATTCTACTACTTCTTCTACATTCACAGCATTAATAAACCAATAGTAATAAAACCTCATTCAACCAGAGACTAAAATACAATTTAACAGCTTCAGCAGCCTCAAAGAGCAGAAAGGTATCTCTCAAGAGTAAGCTACCAAGGGAGGAAAAGGGTCTTCAGGGCCTTTCAGAAGATCTGCAATGTAATAATTTCATGGAGGTCTGCTGGAAATGAATGCCAGAGCCATGGGGCCACCATGGAGGTCCACTCCCTTGTGCCTATAAACTTCACTAAACATGTATGTGATGAGAGTTCAGTGTTAGGCATCTGCTTAGCATTCTGCTTGTGTCTGCATGGCTCCTTGTAAATAATTCTCTCTCTTAAAAATACAGTGGTACCTCTGGTTACGAACTTAATTTGTTCCAGAGGTCCGTTCTTAACCTGAAACCATTCTTAACCTGAGGCACGCTTTCACTAATGGGGCCTCCTGCTGCCGCCGCGCCACCGCCATGCGATTTCTGTTCTCATCCTGAGGTAAAGTTTTTAACCTGAGGTACTACTTCCGGGTTAGCGGAGTCTGTAACCCAAAGTGTTTGTAACCTGAAGTGTTTGTAAACCGAGGTACCACTGTATTAATTTTCAATGCTGATGAAAACGTACAGCTTTTCTAAACAAATGTCCTGGTTTAAGAGGTTTTGTGCCAGGCGTAAAGACTTGAAAAAAGCTTTGTTTTTAAAAGAAAAATTCATAGTAAAACTGAATGAATTTTTCAGGTATAGTAGCCCTTTCTGAGCTGATGGACCCTGAACATTTCCAGAAGTATAGATGTAGAGCAATTGGTGCAAGAATCATAGAGTTGGAAGCAACCATGAGGGTCATTTAGTTCAACCAGCTGCAATGCAGGAATCTTTTGCCCACCATAGAGCTTGAACCCACAACCCTGACATTAAGAGTTTACCAACTGAGCTTTCCCTTCCTCCTGCCAGGTGTTTTCTTACATTGCCTCAAGTTTTAAAAAGAGCCAAATATATATGAGGGAAAAAATTAATCTAAATCCAGTGATTCATCCCAGTCGCTGCATCCAGAACTCTTCTACGGCTGCAATAAACTGCTTCTTGTGATTGTGGATATAGATATGATTGACTTTCCTTCCTAAAGCTCCCCAGTGACCCTGTGGTTTCACCATTTTGGCAGTGCAAAGCAAAATAATTAATTTAGTCGGAATCCAAACATATTTATAACTTCATTATTGAACTTGTTTGTGGTGGGAGGTTTTTGTTTTGTTTCGTTTTTGGTCTTGTCAATAGTTACTTTGCAAAAATACAGCTGGAGCTGCCAAGGAGATGATTCTTATGAAGAGAGAAGCTAAGCAAAGCTTATTATTGATCAGTAGACTCAGACATTAATGGAAATAGCTAAATTGGAAAAGATCCTCTTTACACACTATGGCAAATTGTATTTATTTGATCAGGTAGGGCAACCTTTTATTGAACGGTGTACAGCCTTTGCTGTTAAACAGGCTTATTTTCATTTTTGCACAGCTTCAAATAGTTCTGGAGATGGCAACATTTCCTTTTTTATTTTCTCTCCGTAGCTCTCTTTTCCTACCAAGGTTTGAACCAAATCTTGATTCTTTCTATATATTACATGAAATGTATTGCTGCAGCTTATCTCTGTGGGTTTTCTATACAGCCCTTTTGCCTTTACTGGACTTGGGATGTCATTTATTCCTCCTAAAATTGGGAAATATTCCTCAGTTATTTTCCCAAGGGCACAGCCCAGAGTATAGATCTGAAGCAGGGCTGGCTAACCCTTTTTGGTCTGAAGGATGCATGCACATCACCAAAGCAAAAGTCTGCTGCACCACATCTTCTCTCTTTTACACACAACACCTAGCACACACACAAATGTAAACCAGTGTGGTGTACTAGTTGGAGCATTGGACTAAGACCTGAAAAACTGGGTTCAAATTCCCAATCGGCCATGATGAAACACACTGGGTGATCTTGGCCTAGTTTCTCACTCACAGAGCAACCTACCCCACAGACTTGTTGTGAGGATAAAATGGAGGAGAACTCTGTAGGCCAGCTTGAGTTCCTTGGAGAAAAAAGGTGAGAGATAATATGACATGTTTTTAAACTGCCTGGGTAGATAGGCCCATCGTGATCATGTGTACGGTTTATTTACTGGAGCAGTTCTGAGCTGCTATTACTCTACTTTTTTGGTGAGAACTTCACTACATAACAGTATACACACCCTCTCTACATAACAACACACACACACACACACACACACACACACACAGAGATCACCTAGGCCAGCCTTTCTCAACCTGTGGGTCCCCAGATGTTGTTGGACTACAATTCCCATCACCCCCAGCTAGCAAGGTCAGGGATGATGGGAGTTGTAGTCCAACAACATATGGGGACCCAAAGGTTGAGAACCGCTGACTAGGCTTTGCTCCTTAAACCCCATCACTGCCTCCCCCAATTTTCCTCCTCATCACCCTATAGGCTCTTCTTATTTTCTTGTAGCAGGAGCACGGTGGTGGAATACGGCATTTCTGATGTTATATTTCAATAAATAAATACAAATCTAATGAGGGCCAAAAACATGCCTTTATTTCCACCCTGCACTTCCTGAAAAGCTCTGCATGTTAAACTTTCTTCTTCCAAATGTCCAAAATAAGAACAAGTTTTGACAAGACAGAGTTTGATTGAAACAGCATGACACTGGCAAATTGCACACTCCACTGGAATTTGGACTTTGCCCATCTACAAGGTACTGATTATATTGTGCATGCCTTGGCCTGTGCCACATATGAGGAAAGATTCCTTTTTGGACTTTTGCACATAGAAAAGAGGGAGGATTTTACACACTGGGGATGAATGTTAGAAAGAAAAGAATGGGCATTGCGGAAATCAATCTCTCCTTTATACACTTCCAAATTATTCTCCTAAAAGAGAGGCCTCCAGCCGCTCTGTCAGTCATGATAAAGCTATCACTCTGAGATATATTACAGGTTTTCTTTTCATGTTTTCAATGGAAAACATCCCACAGGTGTGTTTACATTACCGGAAAATATATGAAGATTAATTATATATCTGAGGCCTGAAATTTATCAACATATATTTTTTGAAGATTTCAGCTGGCTTAAAATGAATGGCTTTTAAAACATGCTAGCTAGAAAGTTTTGAGGAAAATAAAGCACTTTCAGGAACACGCACACACAACACCCAGAAATAACCGATCTATTTTAATGAGTTTGTGGCAGAAGTCTATTCTTTCTATTGTTTGGATAAAATGTAGGTGAGGAACAACAGTGAAGAACCAAACTTTTTTATTATTTAAAAAAAACACCCAGTCGATTGTTCTCTGAAATAAGATAAGTCTGACCACCAGAAGCCAAATAGCACAACTTCTTTAATAGCACAATCTAGCCTATCAGCAGCACTAACTAGATCATTGCTATTAAACTGTACCACCAAGCACAACCGCTTTAGAAAGGATTGCAAGCAAGGCTGGAGCTGTGATTTGTCATACCCAAATCTAGACTGGGACAGTGTATTCTCCAGCTCAACATCTCTGAGTCTAGGCCCTGAGATGTAGAAGAGGCTGGATGGTGGAGAGACTACTGTTATGTAGACAAGACAAAGATCGTAGAACTAGTATTTATACCAATACATTTCATGTTGCCTGCCAGTTATAAGGGCTGCTACACTCATATGCCCTTGTGCACCAAAAGGGAACTTTGATATCGAAATACAGACATCCCCAGGTATTGACTTAAGCTAAGACTTGGCTTCAGACCCAGAGATGGGTGAATCTGTCAATCTCAGCTATTCTCAGTTTCTCATTTTCCCAATCTTAAATTTAATTCTCTGCATTTCCACAGTGATTTATGGTTTGTTTGTTTTTTAAAAAAATCCTTGTGAAAATTCACCATAATTTTATGTGGATTTTCCCCAATAGACACATTCTTCATGAAATTTTGACTAACTCGCCCCCATTTGTTTGCCAGCAGTTTTCCCTAACATAATGCATTTTGTATGTTATTTTCATGAATGCATGTATTTTTATGCTCACCTTCCCCTAATATACCCATTCTATGCAAATTTTGTGGTTGGAGAACTGTGCTGCAAAGTGTTAAAGTGCATATTTGAAAGGATAATTGTGCTTCGATTCACATATTGGTTCAAAAAAATGAAAACAATTTCTCCGCCATCCCTCCTCAGACCCCAAGACCCCATTGTTCAGGCCTCTTAGCCCTTGATAAAGGTAGTGACACTCTCAACCTCCGCGAGTTGCACATGAAATCTGCTGAATAAATGGTGCACCACGAACTGAAGAAAATTGAACAGAGGTTCAAAAGTCTGTTGACTTATAAAACATACTTGGTCCAATGACTATTCAAGTATATGTAAAGCATTAACTTGTTAGACATGTAACAAAGAAAGAAGCCCTCTTCAGGCAGTCAGACTGAAGATGTATTCAAATATAGTCAGCTAGTGAAATAACTATCCACATCAGAAAAATCTTCGAACCTAAACTGAATTGAAAGCTAGCCATTCTTGCTCTTACTTAACCCAAAGTAATAAAGATGTGTATAGTTTAAGAGCAGAAGGGTGTTTTAATATTGATCTAGTGATGCTGGCAGATTTCTCCTTCTCAACCAAGGACTGCCTATTTTGAATGCATCCACTGAAGTCTTGAACTTGCAGTACTCACTTCCCCACAGCTGCTCATAACTGGTTTTAGAAATGTATAGCAGTAATTTAAACTGCAGGAGGCTGCTGCGGGGGTGGGGGTGGGGAAGAAGGAATTGGTGCCTGATTTAAATAACCATTTTGACAAGCAACATCCAAATAATCTACAGTAGTTCAAATGTATTGGTCTCATTCTGGGAATTGAAGTTAGCCCAAGAAAGGTTTCTGATTTACTGCTGTTCAAGACCTAGACAAACAAATATATAACCATACATATTATTTATATACTTCCAATTGATGCTGGAGTAGCACTTAGGCAATGAAGTATGAGCTGCAATCTAAACAAGGAGAAGAAATCTCTATGCATTATACATCTTCGTTAATATACAAAAACTGAACACCTAGTCAATAGCACTCAAAATGGCCTAGACTCTTATCAGCAAAGTTCATACTTCAAACATTCTAGGTAACTGGCATGCTTACAACTCGAATTAAGAGGAGAAAAGACATTACTGTTTATTACTCTGTTTGAAATAGTCATATCTTGTCTTCCTGCAGGAGGTATCCATTACTGAAGTGCAAAACATTCCGAATTCATAGAGGGGGAGAAGAAAGATTCTAACTCATTGGCAACAAGCCAGATCTTTAAAAGCCATCAAATAACCTTAATAACCACAGGCCAACACTTGAACAATGCCATATAGACTGTCTACTATGAATTTTTTCTACACATCTTAAATTTGCCCTCTTAGGTGTCAAGGTGTCAAGGTACGAATGGTCTTTGTTGCTCCTGGGGCAAGTAAAGATTATTAACTGTAGCAAAGTTATTATGGAAGTGGTCAGTCTAAGTAGTGACTCCACAGTTTGCTACAGAATCATGAAACAGGTTGAGGAATTGAGAAATCAAGCAATGCCAAGGGCTCATACTCAAGGCTAACCAAGGATTTATTATGCTAGCAGTATGAGAAACTGCTTTCCCATGGATTACTATTGTGGTAACCATATGTATACTGGAACCAAGTAGGTGGGGCAAAAGATGTTTTTCATCCCTAATAAGGTAAAGGTAAAGGACCCCTGGACAATTAAGTCCAGTCAAAGGCGACTATGGGATGCAGCACTCATCTCGCTTTTCAGGCCAAGGGAGCCGGCGTTTGTCCACAGACAGCTTTCCTGGTCATGTGGCCACTACTAAACCACTACTAGCTCATGGAGGACTGTGACAAATGCCATAGTTCATGGAAACACCATTTATCTTCTCGCTGCAGTGGTACCTATTTATCTACTTGCACTAGTGTACTTTTGAGTTGCTAGGTTGGCAGAAGCTGGGACAGAGCAATGGGAGCTCACCCCATCACATGGATTCAAACTTCTGACCTTCCAATCCACAAACCGAAGAGGCTCAGTGGTTTAGACCACAGCGCCACCCGCATGCCCACTCATCCCTAGTGGAAAGGATTGCAATGAATGGTTAGGAAGGAACCATTTGATTTGCCCCACCACTAAGGATCAGGCACACACATGGCTATCCCAGCATCATGGGTAGTGGCTTCCATGCTAGTACAATACGGTGAGAAGTTGGTTCAAATGTCTAGCCAAAGTCATAGGCTAGGAGATAATGTACATTCTAATAGTATTGCTTCTTTTGAAATGGGCAACATGTAAGCCTGTGGTTGAATAATTACTGAATAAAAATGAGGAAAAAACAAAACAAGTCAGATATTGGAGGTGAGGAAATGAAGAGCCAGGCAGAAGGCAAGAGAATAAAGAGACAATGAACATCTGCTTGTTGCAGGGCTTCATTCCTTGATTTGTGTCTGTGTTCAGAGTAAGTAAACTTTTCATTTCAAAACAAATTAAATACTGAAACTACATACAATGCCCGCAGCATCCAACTCTTCTGATTCCAGAGACTGCCTCTAATAACATATATATCACAAAATGTTTAAAACAAACAAAAAAAGTACATTCTAGGCATTGCTGGGGAAAGTTTTTCAAGGCCAACTGATACCTGTTCTTGGCCTAATTCTTTAAGGCAGTTATTCTGGATTAATTTTAAGTTTCCTAATTACCTATGTAATCCTATTAAAGTCAACAAAGCTCCTCTAGCACAGGCAAGTTATGGACTGAAGCCTTCGTCACTTGCATCCTGATCCTGACAAATATGTTTTGCTGATCTGAAAGGAAGACTTGCATCCATCGTGGGCTAAGAGAGATCCAGCTGCTCAGCTCCACTCTCTCACCTCAAAACACCTCCTTGTGAGCAGAGGCTGAAGGGCAACATGAAGGAAGATCAAAGATGAGGATGGGAAATGCCACCTGAATATTCACCTCACCACGGAAACACTTCCATTGCTGATGCTAGACTTGAAAGCTGTTTTTATTGTGAGAACCGTTCATAATTCGCTCTCAAAACCCTTTAGGACTATGAAGCAGGATATAAGTATAATATAAACATAATACATTTCTGCTTCAAATCTTGGTTATTTTTTGATACCAACTGAAGACTCTCCTCCTCTGCCGGGCTTCCTGAATGGCCACTTACGTTCCTGAAAGTTATTTGTGCACTGAATGACATGGTTATTCTGACTGGTGTAATTGATGGATAGAAGATGGTTTTGCTTTAAAGTGTATGTTATTTTGTTTTAATTGTGTATTGTGCTTTAAGTGTCATGACCTACTCCCAAATTAAAAGGTGGGGTATAAATCAAACAGAGAAAGGATCTGCAACTGGTGAGAAGAGACACCAAAATCACTGGGTGTTCCCCACTTCGCTGGCAACATTATCTCTACCTGGGCAGGTGATGGTGAAGACACTTTCCCCCGTTATCCTCTTCTTTTTACACCTGGCAATCAGCAGGGTGCAAGGAGACAGTGAAAGTATTTTCCAGTGTGCTTTTCTTCTGTCATAGTTCTGGCAATGGGAAGAAAAAATGTAGGAAAACAGGTCTCATGACAGAAAAAGAGGGAAATGTAAAGAGAATGCTAGACTATTAGCTTGCAGGAGTGCACAGTCAGGCTATGGAGACAGGAATTCTCCTTCCTTTCTGTCCTGCATAAGCACGTGCTGTTTAAATGGAACAAACCACAGATACTGTGCATGCAGTCCTGGCTGTTGCATGACCAGGTGTGAAAGCCCCAGCCCCCCAGAGATCATAAGAAAGGAATAAAGACTCTGACAACGTTATGGAATTAAAAATTAGGCCACAACTTTATTAAACTTCTGAATGTAGAAAGATCTTGGCTTAGGCCTTGGACGTGTATCCTTCCCAGTCCCCCAGCTGGGGGAACTGGGGCACATCAGGGCAAATGGGATATGGGGGGTGCTCTGTGAGATGTATGTGTAGCAGGCAGCCCAGCCCATATCACTGCACGCAGGGTAGTCACTGACAACCTTTCAGTGTATGGCCAGTGACACCCATTATATAACCCCTCTATGAGGGGACCCTGGAATCACTGCCGCAGTGGGGTGAATCACCACTTCATGCCCCCCCAGCCCATTAAAGGGAAGAAAAGACTAAAGGATTCCACCCAAGGCCATAACTGCCAAAGTTGTGATGAATTGCTACAGGGAAGACAAAACCTGCCAATGCAGGAAAATTTCTTCCCGGTCCTTCAACACCAACCAGTCAAAGACCATAGCAGCGCCCGCTAAACAGAAAGAAAGAGTTAACCTGCAGACAAGAAAACATTAAACAAAGGGAGGATGGGGAGGGTGAATCTCCAGAGCTGACAGTCTGGCTATCGTTGGCTCCACCCCCTATTTATAAATGGGCTGGTCCCGCCTCCCAGCAAGAAACTTGATTACTGAGGCTGGGTGTGAACCTCCAAATAATAACACTGAGAGGCAAGCCAGCCCCCCGTCTACTAGTAAGTTCCCTGGGAACTGTAGCACTGTGCGCGATCCCACAAAGGGCACCCACACTATAAAGCATGAGTGCTCATTGCTATGAGCTGTGTGCATGTACAGGGGAGATTAGCACAGGTTGACAGACTTTGCAAGCCTGGACTGTAGAGCCTGGAAGCACCGATTCCCAAATTAGAGTGGATGTACTTCAGGTTGAGTACCTTTATTCCCTGTGGTGGGAGGTGGATAATTCCCAACATGAGGCATCAAGGAGTGGGCGATTTAAGGGAGCCCTCAAGTTGCTTAGACTGTGGGAGTGAGGCTGTACTGTTCTTACTCAAGTCATTCAAAAAAACTCAAATGGAAACATTGTGGGATAATCAAGCGTTACAGGCTTAATTTCTCTTATTTTGTTTTTCCTTCCTACACTATAAAACGTAATGTGTCTGTATGCAGTTTATAAGGGCCCATCAAGTTTTTTTTTTAAAAAAGCCTTCTGTTTGAAGTTTGCCTACTGTTGCTGCAAATAGAAACTTAGCATATGGTATAGTTGTAATTTGTCAAAGGAAAAAAGAAATACCTTCCATCTATTTACCTTGTGCATATGAAACACCTTCTCTTTGCATTTTCAAGTTCTTTGCTGGGGTTTGTGTAGATTGGGCTTTCAAAAGAAACTGTAGAAACCCAGAAAAGACAGCGGCAGGAGGACATCACCAAACAATGGCACTCAGAGATGGACAAACTTTTCTCAGCTCCATCGGGGTGGAGTGTGGTGAATTTTGCAAGTTCTAAACTGGTTCACATTTCTTGGTGCGTATATGCTTCTTTTACAGGCCACACAGTATCTCTTGGGAACACCAGGCAAAAGTTTTACAGCAAGGAAACGCTTAGAAGATATCTTCTGAAAAGATATCTTCAGAAGATATCTTCTGAAAAGTTCCAGGTATTACGAGCAGGGAAAATTCCTATATGAAGCCTGTCATTCCAATCAATCAGTCAGTTGGTTCAAACTGACCATTATTTATGAACTACAGCAGCATCACTAGAACACTATAGTGTTTATACTTGATTTTCCCTTTACAATCCCAATTCACTTCATTGGGGACAACTGAAGTTTGATTGTGACTTCGTGACACTCCAGGAGCAGCTAAACGGAGAAACGAGACCTTTATGAAAGCTTTAAAATGGTTAAGAAAATGTAGAAAATTTGCTAATAGGAGGGGAATAGTACTTCCAGATATGATTAAAAATAAATTAGATTAATCACGTATTTCAGAATGTATTGGCAACCTTTTATGCATATTAAATGTCAGAAGAGAGAAATTTGTTAGTAGCAGGATTCCTGAGTCAGCAACTCAAGCTGCTGATGCAGTCTCCCGGGGAGGCAGGTGTGGAATCATTTCTTTACATGACCTGATTATGAAGGGAGTAGAACTTGTGTTATATATTTTTTGGGAGGGAGGGGGTGTATATTTTGGTGGTAGGCACATCTTTGCATGCCGGAGATCTATACCTCAATTCCTGCCAACTCTGGAAAATGGCAGCAGAGGATGTGAAAGACCTCTGCCAAAGAGGAGACTGTGCTACTCAAATACTGCCATTCAAATTAGACAAGGCTTGGCTTCATGGGCAAATCATCTGACCAGGTAGAAGGCAGGTTCATCACTTCCCATATCTTTTTTCCAAGGACTGGTGTTTAAAAACCTAAATTGCCTGTGAACCCTGAGCTGGACTCGGCATGAGATCTGGATGCCAAGGGGGCGGAGATGGGCTGATTTTGCTTGCCAGGCTCGTTTTTTCCTGGCAAGAGATTGGCAAATGAAGCGGGTAGGACTGGGGTCAAATCCAGAATCTTTTCTTTCCCCTTCAAAGCAAGTAAATAATTTTGAAGCAAGATTTAGTAAACAAAGCCTAGCTTTGGGTTCTTGTAATAAAAAGAAACAAGGGCTGAAATTGCCTTAGGCCTTGAAACACAAGATATTTTCATTATCTTTCCTCACTGAGCTGTGTTGCCATTCATTGCACACCCTTAAAAACCACCAGTAGTTCTCTTGATAGATGAGTGGCATCTTCTCCAAGTCTCTTTTTTTCTGTCTCTCTCCTTTGGTTGCCAAATTGCCTATGCTATGTTATAATTTCCATAAATGAGCAAACAGGAGGCCTCCTTCCTTCAAAAACACATCAGAGCCCCACAAGCGGCCCAATCAAACATTGAAATCCCTTGAAAGGGGTCAAACTGTTTGAATGAAGCACTCAAGGATGCCTAATTCCCCACCCCAACCAAAAGGCTGCCTGCCTCCTTTGCTTATGTTCTTTTTTCAAGCTTAATGTGAGTCGATACTCACATTAATGTGATGAAGTGGCCAAAAAACCCCCCCATAATGCTATTCTGTAGCACCCTGCTTGTGGTTAACGCTTAGCTGGAATGAAATATTCAACGCAGCAATAGAGAAATTAAAATAATAATTTATTTGTCAGACAAATAAATGTGAGGCACAGTGGTATAAGGTTACCAAGCTCTGGCCTGGCCTCCTGCCATTATGGCCAGCACTTATATTCCCTCAGCCCAGCCCCCTTGCTCCTCCTTTGGCTGCCTCTGTCCAATCAGCCTGGTTAAAATTCCTATTGGCTGTTTGCTAGAACCAATCATAAAAGATACACCCATTTCCTATTACCTTTTATGGGAGACAAAGAGCTATATTTCCTTCTATTTATAATTGGCAAACAGCCATTAACCTCTACAAGGCACCTTAATTACCAGATAACCTTTTGCCCTAGACTAGGCGCCTTAACTAACATTTCATCTTTTGCCCTATTGCCCTATTCACTCCAAAACAGATGGTGGCTAATTTTATCTGAACAGATCTTTTTGTTCACCTTCCCACACATTATCAATGAAAGATCTCCTTCTTTGGAGGTCATTAAGCAGAGGTTTGACAACCATATGTCAGGAGTGCTCCGATGGCGTCTCTCTGTCTGGCAGGGGTCCGGACCCAATGGCCCTCGTGGTCTATTCCAACTTCTTCTATGATTCTATAATTTCTTACTTTCTAAATTCTTTGCATAATTACATTTAAGCCAATATTTCATACATAACATATATAGATTTTTAGAAGCAAAGATCTTGTCTAAGTAAAAAAAGAACTTAGTAAAAGCTAAGTTCCCTAAGTTCCCTAAATTCTCTGAAGCTTCAAAGCAGCTTCAGAGAGAGAGAGACCTCTTCCCTAGCCAGCTGCTGTTTGTATTAGCTCTTGCCCTTTTAACCTTAGGAAGATGTGGCTCAAGTTTAATGGGAGGCACAATAATTAATTGTGTTTTTGCAACCTTGATTGTATTCTATAATTTGTATGGTCAGTGTGACCTTTTGCTCCCAGCCTGTTTTATGACCGCAATAAACCAAAGGGGCCTCTGACAAAGACCTTGCCTGCTGGTGTCCTGTCTCGAAAGGAAACATTTGTGAATTTAAGCTCATTTTTGGAATACAGGAATCTGATCAAAATATAAGCCTTGATAAAAATGCAGGCTATGATCAGATGCCTCAATTCTAGGCTGCATCAACAGAAGTATAGTGTCCAGATCAAGGAAAGAAATATTAACACTCTATTCTGGTCAGGTGTGATCAGACCACACCTGGAATACTTTGTCCAGTTCTGGGTGCCACAATTTCAGAAGGATATTGTCAAGCTGGACCGTGTGCAGAGGAGGGGACCAAAATGATCAATGCTCTGGAAACCAAACCTTATGAGGGAACGGTTGAAGTTGTTGGATATGTTTAGCATGGAAAAGAGAAGGCCAGAGGCCTGCAGCACTTCTGTTTGTCCTGTGAATTGGAACAAATGTCACTCAGGTTTTCTGTGGGGATTCAGCAGCAAAAAGTGAGTTTTCCATGGGAAAGCAGGGAAAGCAATAGGACAAAAAATAAACCTCTCGGACAAAATCACAGGGCAAACAGGAATGTGGATAAGCCCCGAGAAGTGAGATGAGAGCCATCTTGAAATATCTGAATGGCTGTTATATGGAAGATGGAGCAAGCTTGTTTTCTACTGCTCTAGAGGGTAGGACCCAAACCAATGGATCCAAGTTACAAGAAAGGAGATTCTAGCTAAACATTGGGAAGAATTTTCTGGCAGTAAGAGCTCTTTGATGGGGGAACAGACTGTGTAGGAAGGCGGTGAACTCTTCTTCATTGGATGCTTTAAAACAAAGGTTGGGTGGCCATCTGCCATGGATTCTTTAGTTGTGATTACTGTGTTACAACGGATTGGACTAGAAGTCCCTCAATTAGTTTTAACAATGCACCTTTAATTTCTGGATATTGTGCATATTAATATATGTATTTAAATACTCATTGTCCTGCACAATTCATGGATTTGCATGCCTCAGATTTCAGTCAATGATATAATTGTACTAAAATGTTCCAAAAGAAGCTTGGGGTCCCTTCCAACAGTTTAAAGAAATCCAGGCATTTGAAAAGCCAAAAGTACTTGCTCTGATTTATTGAGAAATCATCCTGTGCATCTAGTATCTGGTAAAACTATGACTGTTCAGGAGTCACAATTTAGAGAGATCCGTTGCCCATAAAATTAAGTTTTAATTCCCAATGGAGCAGAAGCTGTTAAATTAAAGAAGCAGAGAGTTTAGTTTCTTTGATCTAGGGAACGAAGGGAATTGGAGCAAATGTGCTCATCAACCTATTTGTCTCAGGTGGGGTTGGGTCTAGGTGGAAGGAAGCAGAAACAGATAAAGCAGTAGACCTATTCTGACCTAACAAAAACATTTCCCTCCCATAATGAAATGAAATTTCTGCCTGTGATGTGCAACAGAGCTGGTAGCATAGTTTAATGGTTACTAGCCTTGATGGCTCTGCTCTGCTTCCACAGTCGGACTCTGTATGGTTCTGAATACCAGTTGCTGAAAGCCAGAAGGAGTGGGGAGAGTTGTGCTTCGGCCTCGCTTACGGTTTCCCCACAGGCATCTGGTTGACCACTGAGAAAATAGGATTCTGGACTAGAGGTGTCACTGGACTGATCTAGCAGGCTCTTCTTATGTTCTTATTCTGAGTTGATGCAGACCAAGAAGGAAACCCAGCATCACAGCCTGTTGCGCAGTCCCTCTGCATTGTACACAGATGTACCAACTTCACTAGGGAAGAGAATACATTGGTCACACATTTCAGCCAGAAGGCAGAAGAAGGGCATTTTAGGGAAGAGTTTCATAGCTCTAAAAAATAATCGATGCTAGAATCCATGCCAAGAAGATTAAGAAAGGCAAGGAGACAATACCCCAAATAATGCAACCACAAGTGATTGATGGTAATCTGATACTGAAGTGGGATGCTCTGTGTGTGTGTGTGTGTGTGTGTGTGTGTGTGTGTGTGTGATGGTTTCATTGGTGTCAAGAGTTACCTTTGAAACATGTCATGATGCTGTTACAATGCGGAAAAATCATGTATATATGTTTTACATCTAATTAATATTACAACATGATTTTCATGGATGCTGTGGTTGCCAAGCCACAGCTGGCAAGCCTGGCACACAGAACCACTAAAATATGGGCAGTAATCATTCCTTCCTGAGAATCCCCGCTTTCACTTAAAAATTTTGTGGATCTCATGTTGTGAATATAAACTTGGAACAAGCTGAAACGGAAATGCAGCGGCATAAATGTTCAGAATTTTAAAAAAATCAATATTTCATAGAATGACAATAAAGCATCATGGAGAGATTCCCTCCAAATTTTGAGAGAGAAGCAGATGTTGATCTTAATCAATGGTTTGAACACAGTAAATCAAAGAACAATGTGTGCAAGCTGGTTTGACATAAAGGGAGGAAATGGTTTGACCAGCTCAATGTCAAGCTGTTTTTGATGCCCTCCATCAGATGATTTCGGTACCTAAGCACTATAGCAGCATGAAGTTAATATGATCACCCAGGGGAGGTACAAGAAAGAGCCAACCCAGCATACAAGAGTGATGTAGTCATGCACTGCCACACCTGGTATTAGCACTAAACTGGGAAATAAACAAACATATTTGTCCTGTTCAGAGTGTTCCTTTCTTTCTCTTTCTTTCTTTCTTTCTTAAGCCCTGTCAGTAGTAGTAATTACAAACCCACCTCTAGTAGAAATGTGGCCTCCATGAAACTGAAGATGTGTAATGCATGCCCTCTATCTGTTCAACCAGTGATCTCAATCCTGACCCAAAGTCACTAGCCTGTAATTAGCAAGCTTCTAATTGATTTTTAATTTAAAGCAATTACAAAAGGGGGCATTACCATGCATCATTTATACTTATGGTATTGCAAGGCAAGTACAATTAGGGCAAAAGGAGGTTGGGAGGTGTGGTTTTTGTTTTGTTTTTGTTATATGTAGTTTTGTGATGCATAAAGGATGCTAGAAAATTCCTAAAAAGTCAGAAGCAGAAAAAAGAGCTCTTGTGATGGGTCCCAGCATTAACTTAAAGCTACTCCTCAATTCATTTCTAAAGGATATTATAGCACCATGAGTACCTTGCAATGATTCAGAAGAGTCAAGGGCCAAGCTTGAAGAAATATAGAATGTCTTTTTTAAAATAAAAGAAATAATTTAATCGTGGTGATACTGAAGAGGAACGTATAATGAGGGTACAACAGAAACATCAGGAATGTGCTCACTAAAAATCATATTTTCAATTTGTCTTTGAGAGATGGCAAGCAATGATGAACATGAGAATATCATAACAGTAGATTGTATCAGTACTTGGGGAATAATGTGGAAGATGTCAAGGGTCTCAAACAAGGGTCTTTTGCAACAAGCCCAAGCAGGGGGTATGGCTGTCCTCATCTTGGCTTCAGCACAGCATTATGACTGTAGATGGCATCTGAGCAACAGTCAGTGAGAGGGATGAAGCACTATGATGGTCATGGACATTAGGGTTGGATCCCACAAAGGTATTGTGCAGGTAGAATGACTTCTGCACATGCAGCAGAACTTCCCCTCCCCTCCCTCTCCTGCTCACATGCTGCTGCATGCCACCCCATATGGGTTGGAGGTAGGGGGACTTTGAGCAGATTTGTGGAGGTGCATGGGGCATGAGGGAGAAGGAGATGTTCCACTGCATGAGTGGAAGTCAGTCCACTTGCACAAGGTTGTATCAGCAGATACAACCTCACTGATTCCAGAGATTAGAGGGAAGGGGTTCTGCTGGTAGGATCTACGAATCCAGAAAGTATAGGCAAGTAAATATCTGCTCCACATGCTTACACAGAAAGAAACACACCATTCTGGCATGTCTGCCTAGAAATACAAACTAGGCAGCCAGAAACCTGGGAAGGTTAAACAAAGAGAAGTAGAAGGAAATAAAGGACATGCTGGAAAATGCCTAGAATGGTCCACAGTGTATTTTCAGAAATGAGCTTTTCATTCATGAGATTTGATATATGGGATGGGATTGTGGGAAGGGATCTCCAAAATGATGCCTAAGCCTTACGCGCACCTGTTTGTCTTTAGTCCGCCAGTGCTGTCATAATGGTGAAAACTTGCTGCTCACTAGTGATCCATAGTCTAGTTCAGTTGTTTTTAATTTTCTGCTGAAGGCAATCTTTATGATGTCAGAGTTGCCCAGTTTGGGAAGTAACATACAATCCAGTCATTCAGAGAACCAAGGGAGCAGAGTATCAAGGGATTAATTGAGACAACACTATAAACAAGACCAATATGCAGGTAAACCCTAAGCAGGTCTGCTAAGTGGCAGTTCAATGGGGCTTACTCCCAGGTAAGTGTGTAGAAGATTACAGCCACAACAACATAATTTTAAGTGTTCAGCACAGTGTTGGAAATCAAGTTGTTCATGTCTAAATAATTGTATAAATCAATATAAGCCTACAGATGAATTCCATTTTTAAAAAGTAGTTGTGACAAATAAAACAATGCAACATCTTGCATTTCTCCAAAGCATATAATTTGTTTTGGGTTTGTTTTTTTAAAAGCTTTTGCTCTTTGCTGCTTCCAGGAGCTACACACAAACACACACCACACCAACGTTTAAAATGAAAACAAAAATCTGGAGGAACGATTGTTTGAAGTGTGTTCTGGTGCGCCATTCTGCCTCTGCACAAATATGGAGAAACTTAGATAAAGAAAAATGAGCAATTCATTAAAAATGTGAATGAGTGGCAAGACTACTTGCAGGAACACCACCCAGATTGTTTTAGAAGTCCCATATAACCCTACACATCTACTGTAGGTAGAAAGCTGTTCCTCCATCGGTGAGCGATGAATATGATATCCCCATAGCTTTATCTGAACTGACATCTACACATTGCTACTTGAAGCCCACATGTTACATCAAGTGACAGCTCTATAGTGATTCCCAAAGCTCATGTTAATTTTAGAATGGTCTGGGGGAAAGGAACGTTGACAAAAGACACACTGCACTGAAGTTCTTCAAAGGAGCACACGTCGAATTGGGAAGTCCTAAGTCCATGATTCAGGAGCAAGAGAAGATGGGATTCATTTCACATTTCAAAATGTTATTGTTTCTTGAGATACTCCATAGTTTTTTGTTTGCTTTGAATATAATTTTGTTTGAAAGGAATAGGGTTCTCAAGTAAAAGGAATTGGCGCAACAAAATGAATGTGTCCTTGTTGGTATCCCATTTGTATGAAAGGGCCAGAAAAAAGATAGAAGATCTTCCAGATTCTAGGAATCTCAAACACTTCATGACATACAAAATACTTGTGTTTGGTTCTCATTTATTTATTTGTTGCTTTATTTCACAACTTTTTTATCATCAAAATATAAAAGCAATAAGCTATGAGCACAATAAAACAGAAAAAAACACAACAAAAATGACAGCAGAGAACAGCAATAAAAGAAAAAGACAGCAAAGCAACAGTAAAATTGAAAAATAGGATTGTTATTATCCATCGCCTAAAAGCTAGCAACAATTATAAGTGTCCCTGAAAAGGGTATTCCACAAATAGGAAGCTACCACCATGAAGGTTGTAACCTGAACCTAATCTTAGAAGGAATAAATACCCGAGACTCAACTACACTCAGACAGTTATATTGTTGTAACTGTTGTTACACCAGATGGCACTGTAGAGCACAAAATTTGTCTTTGCGATTTTACATAGGCTTTTTTCTTTCTTTTGTTATAACGATCTAATTTATCACTTATTTATAGGGTTTTTTCCCCCTGTGTATAGATCCAGCCCTGAACAGGGCATCTGGTTAAGATATTAGAGAATCTAGAAAGCCGCCCTTCATATAGTCTAGCCCTAAGCTGCATAAAGTTTATAAATCAAGAGAAGCATTTTATTGCTTGGCTAATATTTCAACACAATTCACACTAGTACTATGCTAAACCTGTTCTCCAGGTTCTCTTTTTTTCTCTGCCTTGTTCTCGGGGTATTTTAAGATTTCTTTAGAATTTCAGTAGGTGTAGGCTGGAGATTATATTCATTGTGAGGTGGCCATGAGTGTTTTGTGGGTGCTTTTTCTTTCTGCACAACATTTTCCCAGCAGCCTCCTTGGCTAACCATCCTTCTGGATCTGAAAACAACCTCTAAGGAGTTACCTCATAACATCTTCCCCAGAAAATGAAGCATAAGAAGGAATGGAAGCTTCCTACGATGCCCTGAGATTTTGTAGTTAAGTCCTCCCTTTTATTGATTTTTTAGAAGTACAAGGACTTTATTTTATTTTCTTTAAAAAAGAATAGCTGTGAGACACTTAGTAGGCAGTATCTCTCCAACTGAGAATGTTATGGGTTTTCAGAAAGTGTGCCCTTTTGCAACAGCCACAGACCACCAAAAAGATTATTTGTACAATGAAAGAAAGGACACTTACAAACACTCCTTAGCCATCTTCAAAATAAACTTAGCAGAAAACCATTGATCCTACCCATGAGAATTTCACGGATATTATCTGTCCCCTTTGATAATTTTTGAATGCAATTTCTTTTCTTATTAATTAATGCAGAATGGTAATACAGACACATACACAGGAGAAAAAGTCTGTACAGTGCAAATTGACATACCCATGTAATATACTTCTTTAGGTATAAAATAAATGGATTCTTCCCTTACACCTCAATGATGCTATTCAGTTAGACAAGTATTTCTATCTTCATATCATGGAATTCATCCTCCCACTTTGATGATACTAGCCTGGCTGTTTTAAGTTGCACCCCAGTCTTGCTTTTTTGTATTAGCTATAATGGTGAAGAAAGTAATCCAGTGTGTCGAATTGAACTTTCGTCACTCTTCTCACCTGGTTCAAAATACAGTGGTACCTCTACTTACGAGCACCTCTGGTTATGTATCCTTTGGGTTATGCACACGGCAATCCCGGAAGTATTTTTCTGGGTTTCGTCACACGTGCATGCGCAGAACAGGCACCTCCAGTTGCGAAAACCTCTGGATCCAACCGGAGCTCCAGAACGGATCCCGTCCGCAACTGGAGGTGCCACTGTACAAAAGTGCCTCTCAGGCAGCAACACAACCACTGACTTCAAATAAACAATGTTACCAGCTATGTTTTTCTACTTCTGTTTTTCAAGGGCATCCATTTCATATTTTATTCACCCTGGGTTGTTTATTAATTTGCACTAATCAGTTCAGGCTAGAGGACCAAGGTGATGATTTAGTGCTTGGACAATGTGATGTAACTGGAAGGTTCTGGAAGGTTCTTTCATCCAATTTCTACCCTCCGAGGTAGTGACCAAAGGGGTGGAAGGGTGTTGGTTGTTGTGGCTCAAACAGCAGCCCCCCCCCCCCAAATGCTTGATGTGCTGGAAAGAATTTTTTCCCCATGCATATATTTTTAAAAAGTCTGTCAGTGGCAAAGTGGTAGCTTTCAAATGAAGCCTGCACATTTAATCTGAAACCTCTTACAATAAGAGATCAAAACGGCAGGGCATATTGAGGCCTATATCACCTAGCAACTGTCTTTTGAATAATGAGGAAAGGCAAGGGTCGTGTACCCTGGTATTATAACACTTCTGACTGTTCTCTTTGGCTCTCTGCATAATGCTTACTTTATCAATGTACGTTTTATTTTTTAATTATATTTTTATTACTAACATTTTAATATTATGTACTGCATTTACTGTTCCAAGATTAAACAATATTTGTTCCAATAATAAGAAAATCCATTAAGTTTTTCTTTTTTAAAAAAAAGATTGAATGTATTAAGTATCAGTATTCTGCATTTGTTCCTAAATGTGAACGTTACAAAATATTTCAGATTTCTTTTGCTCATGCCTCAAAAGTTAACAGTGTACACATTTCACTCAATTCTGGCTGAGCAAACCTTTGTGATTTGTTCCCTTACAGTTGGGTCACATCAATTCTTCATTATAGCAAATTCATATTCAGAAACAAGAAAGAGCATTCTGTCATGTTAAAAAACATCCATGATGCTAGAAGTTAGAGGCAGAGACAGAATTTTGGTTGCACTTAATACAATATTAGTTAAAGTCGAGTGTGTTTTCTATATTGCCCTAAGAAACCAAAAAAAAATTACCTTGGGATTTAAGGACAAAATAAGCAGTAATAATTTCAATCTTCTTTTTAAAGCTAATACATCTGTATTAATGGCTTTATCTACCACATACCTAGCTCCTGGTAACTATCATCTCCAACAATTTACTAATAAATCTTATTTAACTGTTGTAGTATCAAATATATTTGGGTTTCAATTGCAGATATCATATATGCATTTACAAATACCTAGAGTAGATGTGTTTGCTTCTGTTTGCATAAATAAACAAAAATGGGCCAGATTCCTGGTTTATCTTATAATTTGCTATATTTTAACAAATGTAGTTAATGTTTGAAAATCTAAGAACATAAAATGATTTAAAAATTCATTTACCCACAAATATCTGTGCAACTCCTAATATCATAAATTACTATTTATGGGACATTTCTGCAATCATGAAAATGCTGTATTTTAATAGTTTCAAACCTATATTGTTATATTTGCTTATGTAGTTGTTCTTGTGAGCCACATTTGATCTTGGAAAAGTAGAGTAGAAATTCTTGCAATAAATTATAAACAGCCTGTCCATAACCTACGACAGCGCATTGTAGCCAGTGGCACAGAAGCTGTCCACAGCTTTGCTATGAAAGTCATCATCAAATAAACCCAATTAGGCTGCAGTTCTATGGAGTGTTGTAGTCTGAGGTTCTCTGTTCTCAGCAAACTTGCATAGCACTGGATGGTTACAGCAGTAGCCAACTAACTTGTTCCATTGCACAATGATTTCTGCTTACGCAATAAGTGTTCCCCGCTTATTGTCCCTCTGCACCCCCTCTAAACCTGTTCTGGTCCCCCCCCCACAACTCTGCAGTGCAGATTTGGGAAGGGCATGGGGAGAGGCGGGTGGGATTCAGTTCTGCAAGTGAAAACCCCTGTACAGTGGTACCTTGCTTGTACAACCATAATCTGTTCCAGAGGTCCGGTTGTAAACCAAAACAGGTTGTAACCCAAGGCGCGTGTTCGCCAATGGGGCCTCCCCCCAAAATTGGTTGTAATCCAAAAAGAAGAAGAAAAGGGTTGTAATCCAAAAAAAAAAAAAAAAAGGGGGGGACACACACTTCCGGGTTTGACATGGTTGTAATCCAAAATGGTTGTAATCCAAAGCGGTTGCAAACCAAGGTACCACTGTACTGACAAATGACTTAGTTACATACCTCTAATTATGCCAGATTCTTTTGGCCTTTATGGAGACTGAATGATATTTAACTTGATATTTCAGAGGGTGTGTGAATGACATAGAAATTGAACCAATCGAAACTCACACTTATGAGTAGGGGATATTCCTTCTGTGGAAGGGCTTTTATGAAAGACACATGGAAAACTACACACATCTCATCATTTTTAACCTCTGTAGGACACAGGATCATTTGGTACTCAAGTTTTAAAACATACAGAAGTCATCCATATTGTGAAAAAAAGAGCTTTTAAAAAACACCTACACAGGGCCAACCCTTGTTTAGCAAATTTCATTCCACATGACACATCCTGTTTTAGCTTTGTGCTCTTTTCACTTTACTAAGCCACAACCAAAGACATCAAGCCAGAGCTAGACAAAAACAATAATATAAGCCACTGTAATGTCTTCCCTCCCAAAGATTTACAGGATTCAACTTCATTTTAATAGCTGGCCATGAGGAAATTACAATTGTTTCCATTCACACACATGACTGTAATGGGAAAAGCTTGACAAAGACTGTAGTTACAAGGGAACGTAACTTTTTCAGGAAAGGCACCAGTGCTTATTCAAATGGGTAATTATATCCAAAAGTTTGAAGGTTTCCAAAAAATTAACTGGACTAACAGAGAAACAAAAACCAAAGTGAAGCTGGCTACATGGAAGAAACAGTAACAATTGTGGTGGAAAATAAAGGATTACATCATGTATTTCCATAGCAACCAAACTTGTAAAAATAACAATTATGTTAGCAGAAGTTCTTCAAAATAGCTTCCATGATAGTTGAAATACAATTCCAGTGAAAGTCAAAGACAGATAAATAGAAAGATTTGTTCCTTCTATGCGTTTTGATCCACTGTTTGTCTCTCCTCGTGATATTTCTCCACTATATTTTAAACTTCTTTGGAATAAAGGTACAACCTTTTGTCTCTCTTGACAGTATAAAAGGAATACTTAAACTCCTCTCCCCCCCACTACTTTGAAATAGCACTGCCATTATTTCTTTTATTCAGGATAACATATGGACTGAGAACAGGGGAACTGAAAAGAATAAAAAACACAAAATATAGAACATCTTCATTGAGAAACCAACAACAGCAATTAAATCTTTCAGATGTGTTACAAGATCTTTCTACTTAGGCTGAATTTTGATGGCCAAGGTTAAGGTTTAATGGAATAGAGGTTTCAGTGTACATTCTTGTTTTGCCTAATAGTTAAGTAGAGTTGTTTTGTTATTTTTAAATTACAACCTGCCTTGAGTTTTCAGAATAAGTAGGGCTAGAAATCCAAATGAAGTATTACTTAAAACAATCACAATTGGCTTCTGGTTGGCCACTGTGAAAACATGATGTGGACTAGATGGTCCTTTCAGTTTCCAGATGCTGCAACAACCTTCTGTGATAATTAGCTCTGACTTTGATTCCAATCATGATTAAGTTCTTAGATGCTGCTATAAGAACTCGGGTGAAACTGTGCAAGCCTTGGTCACCCTGACAGACATTCTTTATCAGGAGAGGGACAGAAAGAGTGTGATCCTGTGGGGTTGATCTCTCTACAGCTTTTGATGCCACCAGGCATGGTATCCTTCTGGAGCAGCTCTATTGGTGGGGAGTTGACAGCAAGCTATTGCAGTGGTTCTGCTCATACCTACAGGGCTGACACCTGGCAGTGGGTTTGGGTAACGCCTTACTGATTCCTTGGTTTGGGGGCTGTGAGGTGACACAGTGCCCTGTTATGTCCCCAATGCTGTGTAACATCTATATATGAAACTGTTAGAAGTGGTGTTTAGGGGACTTGAAACAAGTAGCATCCTCTTGGTATGTTAGAATTGGGGATCAGGGAACTAAAAAGGAAGCCTGATATCTTTCAAAGTTCCAAAGCAGTAGAGAAGATGTTGCTATGGCTTCTGCCACCTCGTTCCTCTCCAGCCCTTTCACCATATTTCCCCTTTGACCTGTTGCAGTAAGTCTCTACCCCCATTGTTCAACCCGGAAACTGAGGTCCAGCTCCGAGGGTCTTTTGGTGGTTCCCTTACTGCAAGAAGTGAGGTTGCAGGGAACCAAGCAGAGGGCCTTCTCAGTAATGGCGCCTGCCCTGTGGAATGCCCTCCCATCAGATATCAAGGAAATAAACAACTATCTGACTTTTAGAAGACATCTGAAGAGAAGTTTTTAATGACTGATGTTTTAAAGTATTTTTAATCTTTTGTTGGAAGCCGCCCAGAGTGGCTGGGGAAACCCAGCCAGATGGGCGGGGTATAAATAATAAATTATTTATTATTATTATTATTATTACTATTATTATTCCACAGAATGAGCAGACAGCAGGTAAGTACAGCTCAAGCCATGTTGCAGGAAGTGCTGTATCCTCTCCCACTACCTCAGAGATGTACACGATGGCAACCCTCAGCCCAACCATTTCTAGCCTAGCTATTTATGAAGAAAAGTGCTTCATGGCAGGAGCAAGAAGTATTTAGAGAACACTTCTCTTCAGAGAACTTTCAGAATTAAATAGCATCAGCTTTGCTTTACAGCCACTTTTTAACCTCACCCTTTTCCCTCCCCCACTCCCCACCCCCAAGAAATGTGGAAAACATTAGCTAAAATTGTGTTGGTCTGTACAATTTTATTCACTTACAGACAGGTTTTATGATACATTTAGCCTTTTAAATGACACTAATAGTCTCAGGAGACACATGGGTTTTTCTCCAGCTCAACAATTAAGTCTATTTCAATGCTATTTGGGTAAGTTGAAACAATTCAGTTACTGTATGTCTGCTCAGTGGCATGTACTGTAAAACCAATAGAAAAGCACCTTGGAGTAACCTAAATAATAGCTTTTAAGCAAAATTTAGACATAAACCAGCTCTCTCCACCACCCTCATATTTTTACCTCTTATTTTTTCTATGAGAAAAATAAATACTTTCAAATTTGGGTAGGTCAGAAGTCTGACTAGGTAATGAACACTATTAATCTCAATTGTGTTCTCTTCTCCCCCTTTCTCAAGCCACAGTTTTGAAATGTGTTTCTCACTAGAGTGTAGTAGCAAGGTTTATATAGTTATAAAGACAGAGAAGAATGTGTACTTGTGAATGACCCGAATGTCAGTAAGTGTCTTCATGTAATATGCACATTGTATTAATCAATGTATCATGTGGTTTATTCCACCTATATGCTTCTAATTGACTGTTTATAGAATGGCATGCAGGTTTCATATTGGACTTATTCCATATAATCACAATCAAGTTCTTACCTCATGATAAAAAAAGAGAAGTGAGAGGAAGCAATTAAGTGTGCTGCCGTTCTCAAATCTTAGCTCCACTCAAACTCCAGAAGTGAATTATAAGTCAATACAGCCGTGAAGCTATGCTATAGCAGCTGGAAAATATCCATTGAAATGCCTGTGAGCTGGCAATGCAGCTACCATCTAGTGGATGCCAGAACAACTGCTTGCACTGGTGTGCTTGCTGGTTAAGAAATGCAAAGGATGCTCAATGGAAAGCAGTAGAAGTCAGTGTCATGAAGGTAACCATAGCTTCGAAGCTATATGGTCCTTGATTGTCCTCACTTAAGGGCATATCATGACAGCCTCTGCTATATCTACTGGAAGAAGTTCTCAAGTTTTCAGAAGTTGGGATGGTTGCATTTCAACCCCCCCGCCATTGACCCACTTCCAACTGCCTCCCCTTCCAAAAACACCTGAGCATAATAAGAGCCCTGCTAGATCAGACCAAAGGTCCATCTAGTCTAGCACTACTAGTAGTAGTCTAGAACCTTTTAACAAGGGTGAAAGAGAAGAGCGCAAAATATGGCCTGAAGCTCAACATCAAAAAAACTAAGATCATGACCACTGGTCCCATCACCTCCTGGCAAATAGAAGGGTGAGAAATGAAGGCAGTGAGAGATTTTACTTTCTTGGGCTCCATGAGCACTGCAGATGGTGACAGTAGTCACGAAATTAAAAGACGCCTGCTTCTTGGGAGAAAGGCAATGACAAACCTAGACAGCATCTTAAAAAGCAGAGACATCACTTTGCCGACAAAGGTCCGTATAGTTAAAGCCATGGTTTTCCCAGTAGTGATGTATGGAAGTGGGAGCTGAACCATAAAGAAGGCTGATCGCTGAACAATTGATGCTTTTGAATTATGGTGCTGGAGGAGACTCTTGAGAGTCCCATGGACTGCAAGAAGATCAAACCTATCCATTCTTAAGGAAATCAGCCCTGAGTGCTGACTGGAAGGACAGATCGTGAAGCTGAGGCTCCAATATTTTGGCTACCTCATGAGAAGAGAAGACTCCCTGGAAAAGACCCTGATGTTGGGAAAGATGGAGGGCACAAGGAGAAGGGGACGACAGAGGACGAGATGGTTGGACAATGTTCTCGAAGCTACCAGCATGAGGTTGACCAAACTGCGGGAGGCAGTGGAAGACAGGAGTGCCTGGTGTGCTCTGGTCCATGGGGTCACAAAGTTGGACATGACTAAACAGCAGCAACAACAAAAGTCTAGCACTGTATTCTTACTGAGATCAACCTATGGGAAGCCCACAAGTAGAACATGTGCAAAAGCAACCTTCACACTTCTGATCCTCAACAATTCATATTCTAGAAGAATCCTGATTTCTGTTTCTCTAAACAAATACAAGTTGCTTCATTTCCTAGTATCTTGACCCTCACATTAAGACTGAGCAGACTGTTGACATGACCTGTTTCCTTGGTTGTAAAGTGGCCAAATGGAAACAACGGTCGAGTTCTTTCACCTTTGGTAGTTGTGTAGAAGATGGAATTTCAGCAGGTGTTGCTGGACCTGCAGGTTATACCTCCTGAAATTTTCTTTTCTACACAACTGTTAATGGCGCAGGAGACCTGTTCTCTTTTTCATCTGCTCTCCTACTTGACAGCCTATAAATTAGTGTCCATTGCTAGTGACCAAAATATACCACAGTTAACAGTAGTTTTTAGGCATCAGGCAGGCAGGATTGCATTGCCCACACCAGCCTTGTTTCCTGGGGAAAAGTGAAGTGAAGTGAAGGGGGTTTAGATTCTATCAGGAAATGGGAAAAGCAGTGGGGCACTTTGCCCTTTAAAATTGTGAGATTTCTAAATTTCCTCTGTCAATTCAGCATCTGTTAGATCATTTAAATCCAGCATGCACAAATAATTCAGGCTGCAATCCAAATATGTTTTCCTAAGACTGAGTCCCATTGAATTCGATAGAGCTAACATCTGAGGAGATATGCATAGGATTGCACTTCCGGATTCTAATACAACAATAAAATAAAATAAAATAAAAAATCACACCAACCACCCTAGTTATAGCTTGACCAATGTTGTCTGGCAAGTTAGTCACCTGGAAGAAATTATTTGTCCTGCTTGGGTAGGCAAGTGGTAGACAGCAAGGCTGAGTTAATTCTAGGGAATGTCGCTGTCAGAAATGGTTGGGTTGGATGGCTGTGATTTCCCTCCCCACATTTTGTGTCCCATGAATTACAAAACCCACGTTGAAACTCTATACCAGTGTTTTTCGCTCGGTGGTACTCATACCGCCTGACACACTGTGAAGTGCTGCAGGTTGAAAAGCACTACCCTAGACACTGAGATTTCAGTGAACATCACCTCAGGAAAATTACTGAAGGCCTGTTATTTGGTCTGAAATACACAGTCTACTGATCTGCAGGCTGCAAAGGTACATTTTAATTACCACTGTGAAAGTGGATGTAAAATCAATAACCTGTTTTATTTCTCTCATTGATATGTATAAATACATAATTTAAACCAAGGTTAAACTGAGTTTGCTATCATTAAGTAGCAGGATTAATTCAGGGCATTCTAACTGGGTTAAAGCATCAGGTTATGGTGTGACCCTCCAGAGTTAAAACTTGCCCCAAAGCTCCTGAAATGAACATTTGGCACCCTGCAATCAAAGCTTCCATTTTATTGTGCAATCTGTGTCAAGCCCCAGATACAGAGTCATGCTACAAGCAAATGACAGATCCACTTTGGTGCGCATATATATATATATATATATATATATATATATATATATATATGCATAGGCACCTTTAATTCCCCCCCCCCCATTTAACATGAGAGCAGACAGAATTCAAAGACCGCTTTATCCCTTACATACCCATTAGGTCACTGTGGTTTGCTGCAGAGCTTCTCCTACAAGTTCCAAAGGTCTCAGTAGCCCCGATCAGGGCTTTCAGTGTGGCTGCACTTGTTCTGGGGAACAGCAGTCCTATTGAGATGTAACAGATGCCCACTGTCTGCTCTTTCTGGAAGCAACTGAAGACATTTTTGTTCTGTGTGAGGGTGATGGGAAGCACTCACCAGAACAAAAATGTCTTCAGTTGCTTCCAGAAAGAGCAGACAGGACCCCAAAATGTAGGTCCACCACTGCTCATATTATCACCCTCCGAACCTCTTGTGGAGGGCACCAGGTTGAGAAATATATATGTAATTGGACTACAACTCCCAACATCCCAGGCTCTGCTACCATCATCTGAGGCCCTTCTTCGTGTGCCTCCTCCACAAGAGGTTTGGAGGGTGAAAATATGAGCAGTGGTGGCAGTGGCGTAGCGTGGGGGATGCAGGGGGGGCCGGCCGCACCGGGCGCAACATCTGGGGTTAGGGCAAATCCATGGGTTAGGGGGCGCAAATCCATGGGTTAGGGGGCGCAAATCCACGGGTTAGGGGGCGCAAATTACTTGCCTTGCCCCGGGTGCTGACAACCCACGCTACGCCACTGAGTGGTGGACCTACATTTTGGGGGCCCTGAAGCTTGAAATTCCATGGAGCCTGCTCAGAACAGCAATGAGGCCTGGGTCACCACTGTTATCTTCAATGGAGTTGTTTCAAAGCAGATCACCACACCTTTGCAGCATCTGCGCTACTGACTCTCAAACTAGATCCCAAAATTGTAAGCAATGTGGACCAAACTTCCTCCAGGATTAGGGCCCCTGAAGCTTAAGCTTCATTAGTTTCATAGTAGATCTGCCCCTTAACACGAGAATGGGCCTTTTTCGTGGTGGCTCCCCGTTTGTGGAATGCTCTCCCTGGGGAGGTTCATCTGCGCCCTCCTTATACACTTTTAAGTTCAAGGCAAAAATGTTCCTCTTCAACCAGGTCTTTGGCTGGTGACAGTCTATGTCCTTTTAAAGGTGTTTGTAGGGGGCGCTATTGTTTTGTTTTGTTCTGGTTTCTATTACGTGCTTTGTGGTTTTATTCTGTATTTTTATGCTGTGCACCACCCTGATACCTTTGGATGAAGGGCGGTATACAAAATGAATAAATAAGTAAATGTCTGAAAAACATGTGAAGGGCAACATGCTGGGGGAAACAGAACTTCAACTGAAACATTGTTAAAATAGGCCAAGATGGAAAAGGCATAGCCTGACCAATAATTCTACCAGGTTGATCTGATACTTGAGGTACACAGAATAGGTAGAATTATGGCTGTTACTGGGCCACTGAAATGAACTCAAATTGTTTTGCCCTGAATAAATGCTCAAAGCAAAAATTAAATGGAGTTTGCATGATGAATAAAAATATTTGTGTTGATTACTTGGTTTCATAAGCTGTGTAGTTTTACCTATTGTGCGTTTTGAAAACAAGTCTAGTGAAAAACCAGGTGAAACTTTTGGAGTTTATCTTTTTGGATCACACTTTCACACACTAATTGGATCCAATTATAGTATATATATTTTAATACCAGTGTTACACTGTTATCCTTTGGTAGATTTATGTAGAATATATATCCTTTTTCAAGCAAACAACAATAGTGTTATTGTCAGATTGCTCTTTTGACTGTGCGATTTCATCGTTCTTTATTGGAAGTTACTGAAAGTCATTATCCTTACCAAGCTGTGCCTATACATTTGTTAAGTGAACACTATTTTAGACCTGAAATGATTACCATTCTTCACATTTGCCATATTCGTTTTTCAAAATGGCCCTAAATTATCTTTAAACCTTTTAAATGGTTGGCCACAGACCACTCTGGATCATGACAGTATTCATAAGAATATCAGCTGCTAGACTGAAAAAAAAGTACGAGTGTCATGTGCATGCACACCCAGAAGAGTTTTAGCAATTGCATTTTCTCCAGTCATTCCAGTTTGGTGACAGTAGATATTGGGCTGTATCTAAGAGTAGACCCACTGAAATTAATGGATTGGACTAACTTAGGAGCAATAATTTCAGTGGGGATGGTTACCCAACCCATTGTGTCTGTTCTACTTCTCCCTGCCATTAAAGAGTCAATATACTCCAAAATGATTTCAACAGCAGAAATGTTCAGATTTAGATTGTTCAGTAACTCATCATCTCTGTTACTACTTTTTGTGGATTTAAAGTTAAATAAACATTAACATCTGTAGAGAAAAATCCACACAATAGTTATTATTTATTTGCGAGTTCAGTCTGCTTAAATTTTACTTGAAACTGGTTTATTGCTTACATTTAACAATGATGGCTCTTTTAGCCTGGTAATTTCTCTGTGGTGGTCTGTAGAGGGACACAAACAACAAAACATCTGGCAAGTCTCTTATAAACAGGGGAGGTGAGCATAAGAAGAGTTTGGCAGTAGCAAAATGCCAGCAGTGGATAAATTAGATGGAAGAGACTCCTCTTCAGCATCGATTTTACAGATATAAACAAGTGACTGACATTTTGCATACAGAGGGGGCAAGAGTTACATAGGTCCATAGCATCAACTATCTGCAATCACACATTGATGCTTTTTGCTAGGCAACAGAAATAATTCCCTGAATTATTACACACCAACAAGTTAATCAGGGGACAGGGAGTGAAATAAATTCTTGGACCAGCATGTGAAAATTTGGTGGGTTTACTGCTGGAAATCACTCCACTTGTTTCCTAGTTTTGCTCTCATTTGGAATAAATATGGATTGAAAACTGGTAGTGTGAGGAAAATTCGACTTTGATGAAACTGGACTTTCAATCCAAGACCCAAAATGTAGAACTGCAGAGAATAAATACACTTTGGTGACAACACATACTTCAGAAAGCAAAACCTCTACTATTAAAACAAGTATTGGCAATACAGCACTGTTCGCACAAATTGCCCACTAAATGTCACAGGGGCATCTTTTCCACTGTTTTTAAAAAATGAAAATAAAAAACTTCAAAATGGCTAATAGTGAATCAACCTAGTTTGTGTAATTATGAAATCATAGTAATTCATGGGACTGGTATATTTGCAGTTTATGCTCATTTCATGTATACATTCATCAGTCAATTTCCTCCTGTTTCTTCATTAGATTTTTAACTATTCTACATGACAACTTTTATTTAAATACATATTTTTTTTTCATATTTCTTCTCTGTGCATGATCTTCTAAAATGCACACCAACACACTTTGGTGCATATTTTTCAGCTGAGGACTGTACTGAAATTTTTGGAGAAGTATGTTATATTAGTCCGGAAGGTGATGATCTGGTCAATTCACATCAGAATTCACAGAAGTCTAATTCTTCAAGCATCTCAATTTAACTGAGCTTCTCTCAGATTTTCTCCTTTGAACATCCCACTCAAGATTCTTCCGACCTTGACCCTTACACTTCATCAAACTCCTGAAAATTCTGTGTTAAATTCAGTGAAGTTGCTTTAAAGGCTCCATAGAAGTTGGTTGGCAAATCAATCAATTCACCTTGCCAACAAGGAAAAAAAAATGCTAAGGTGGGAAAGACCCATAGAATCAGCTGTTTATTTTATTAATTTATATCCTGCCCTTCCTTGCAAGGGAGTTCAGATACATTATCTGCAGCTTAATAATTTATGAGAAGCACACCTTGAATTAACTTGAAAGTTACCTGTGACCTTTTTCTGAAAATCAGAAAGAACATATTCAGTAATTTTTCTGAGCCAAGTTGAGGCAACTCAAGAAAATTACTCGGATGTGAGCAATTGAGCTAAAGAGTGGAGGAAGCTTATATTAAAAGAGGATACCTGTTATGACCTAATTCATGGGTGGGTAATGGAGGTCTACCACCACTGGTTTTCAACTGGAGTTGTTCACTTTGGGCTCCTGCAACCTCTCACATTTCCACTATATAATCATTACATAGAGGAAAAGGAAGTTGCTGGAGAAGCAGTGATATTTTTCTGCTGCTTCAAAGGATAGGACAAGAATGGATCCAATGGATCCAAATGGATCCAAATTCCATGAAAGGAGTTTCTGACTAAACATTGAGAAGAACATTCTGACTAAGAGCTGTTCAACAGTGAAACAGACTACCTTGGAAGGTGATGGACTGTCCTTCATTGGAACGTTTTCAACAGAGGTTGGATGGTCATCTGCCAATAATTTTTTTAGCTGTGATTCCTGAACTAGATGACCAACTCTCCGATTCTGTTACTCCCGGACCATCATATTGCATAGAGCAAGTCAGAAATTATTCTCCAAATCCAGTTGCAATCAAGCTTGATTTTTTTCCCCAGGAACTTGAAATAAGAAATATTAACTTTCTTTTGAGGTAGGCTTTAATGAATCCCACCCAAAAAAAGTGCTCCCCCCCAAGTGTGGCTTGGGAGAACTAAATCTGCTTCTCTAAATAAAGTTCTCTGTCTGGTAAGAACATTACCAGTGACTCTAACGCATAGATTTTCATGATAGGAGATCATAACCCACCCAGCAGTAGATGTGGCTCTGAAGGAAGTATTAACTCAGACTTCTCAAGCAGGGAATAGAAAATGAAGCTATTGCCTTCCCAGGAGCATTTGTCAATTTGCCTAAAATTCTTTTGACACACTCCCCAGTTTCTTTGAAGCAGAGAAGGCACAAGGAGTTGGATATAGGGATTGGGAATGGGGGACTTATTATCTTGGCTGTTTGCTTTGCTGCTTCCTGTTCAAATTTGTGGCCTGGCTTTTGAAAGAGAGGGTTTCCCAGTTCTGCAAACAAAGGGAAAGCTCTCGTTTTGTTCAGCATTCATGTTCAGCCCCTCATTCAAAGCTCAGCCCCTTATTCTGTTTTAGTAAATGATCTGGGTAGCATGTCATCTGTGAAAGTTACAGCTGCAGCTTGGAATCAAACCAGCAAGACACAATTTCCTCAGATGTGTCATGAGAGGCATTGCTGCATCCACAGAGATCTGCCAGGTCTCACAGTTTTCTGACATATGACACACAGTTTCAGCAGGGCCAGTCACACTGCAAAATGTTTCATTTTCCCCCACGCCTCTATGGCTTCTTTTACCCTTTTGCCAGCTGCCAAGCTAGCCTGCATCTGACATCCAGCACAGACGAAGTGGGACAGGATTTCAGCTGTCAGCTCAGTGGTGCAAAAATGCCCAAGTGAAAGTGGAAGAACTTTTTTAAAAAGGAAAGAAAAGTGAAGTTTAAACTCACTATCTTCCAGTGAAAAAAAACCTTCCAGGCTTTTTGTTTTGTTTTTTAAAGATACCACCAACCAATAGGAATTTGCATCCCAGGCCTCAATTCTATCAACTCTTCCCTGGCATCAAGTCCCAGTAAACGCAATAGGATTTGCTTCTTATTAAACATGCATAGATTATGCTGTTTAACACTAGAATGCTCATACATATGTCTATTAAACAGCATTTTAAGAAAATTTATAATGTTACTCAGCATACTCCAGGTATGAGGAGTTGTTGGCCCTCCAGATGTTGCTGAACTATAACTCCCATCATTCCTGGCCATTGACCATGCTTGCTGCGGGTGGTGGGATTTGTAGTTTGGAACATCTGGAGAGCCATCGTTTTTATAAAATCATAAAAAATTAGTCACTTTGCTTGCTTTCACCTCATGTTAACCAGGGAAATGTCACAGCTGCTTCTTGTTACTTTTTCTTACTTTTTAAAAATAATAATAATAAAGACTGAGATAGGGAGTACTCGGGAATAGTGGCGTTTCAGACACATGTTCTGTGGGCTACTGCCAAACATATACCACATTTTTTCATCTATAAGACGCCCCCATGTATAAGACGCCCCCTATTTTGGGGGACTCAGATTTAAGAAAATGGCCTCGGCACTATCCGTGTATAAGACACCCCCTAATTTTTGACATAATTTATTAGGGGAAAAACCTAGTCTCATACATGGAAAAATACGGTACTTTCAAGGTGTGCCAGGATATGTGTAGCACAATGGGAATGATTTCTTTATACCACAGTTGTTGTCACTCATCCTGATCTAATACTGGTAGCTTAGGCTACAATCTTACATATTTACCTGAGGAAAAAGTTGAACTGAATTCAGTAGGGCTTTCTCCTGAGTAAACATGTATAGCCTTGCATAGCTGTGCCCTACGACTGAAGAACTTAAGTGAAACGCACTTTGCAGTTGGCCAGGAGACTGGGGCCACTAAAACATTGTAAGGGAAAGACCAATATGAGCCCACTGAAAGACCAGAGAAGGACCAGCTATTTGCTTTCCTCTTCCCTCCTCAGTGCCTTTTCCTTTTACATCATGGTGGCTTTTTTTTTTTTAAGCAAGCTGATGTGGAAATGTGGAGGGCTAAACTTCAGATTAGAAAAAATGAGAAACTGAGAAAACTCAAAAGTGACAGATTTGCCCTTCCTTCTCTGCCTACCCTACCTTAGCCCACTACCCTGTCTCCAAAAGCGGTCAACCAGTCAACACTACACCATGGCAAACAACTTGTGTGGAAAACACACACACAGTTAAATTACTCTTTTGACCAATATAAATAGGATCAGCCCTCCCTCTAAACAGTAAAGAAAAAAACCCCTGCCTCTTTCAATAAAGGTGGTTGGTAAATTAAAGAGGCAAGGAAGTGCAATTTATTTCTGCAGTATAGAAAAACAAAACAAAAAACTTTCAGGGGAGTCAAAAAGTAAAAGTAAAATGAAAGATAGACAATGAAAGAATGAAAGAAAAGAAAACTATTGAAACCTGTGCAGACAAGTATGAATCAATTATTCTAAAAGAGAGAGAGAGAGGTAAAAGGAAGCTTAAACATATAAGGCACTTCTACATTGTATTAAAATAATGCTGAAATTATAGAGCTGTCATTTGCAGACCTGTCGAGGGTGCCTTTCTTATCACATTGCGATTTAGCATTTCTCTTGGAAGGTTTAGCAATTTTGACATTCCAGTCATTTTGGACAGAAAAGCCATATTATTCACCTGGGGCATCACCTTTCTTTTTACATTTGTGGTCTTATAAAATTATTCAAGAGCCCTCAGGAAAGGGGGGGACGACTAATCCAGTAGCAAGCAACAGATATGCCAAAAATGTGTGAACACTACTCCCAAGAGATAAAGTTAGATAACATATGCATCTGAGGCACAAATGTTGCTATAAAGATTTCAGTAATTTGGCAACACTTGGCTTCAACTGACAAGGCAGTAGGCTAATATACCCTAACGACAGATAGCGAGATCTTTTCTGGGAGGGAACATTCAAGGTAGATTCTGATGTCACATATAATATCTTCTATTTTTACCTTCTCCTCCATCACATACTGATGAAACCCAGAGCCTGATCCATCTGAACTGGCCTCTACCTTGCTATCCTCAGGGCCAACCGTCATCAAATGCCCTTTAGGAAGGAACAGGATAATGAGAACGCTCCACAAGGAAGATCCGAGAGTCTTCTTCAGTCAGACTGCCAGGTTAATCAATGTATTTAGTAACCATAAAATAAAAATGGGAGGTTAGAATCTCAGGGATAGAAGGATAAGTCTCAGGGAAGGATATGAGACTCTTAATCTGAGGGTTGCGAGTTCAGGCCCTGCATTGGGCAAATGATTCCTGCTTTCTAGAGGGTTGCACTAGATGATCCTCAGGGTCCCTTCCAAGTCTACGATTCTACGTAACTGAAGAAGTTTATATATAGGAAAGAATACTGAGTGGCAGGCAACTAAGTCTTACTCAGAGTAGACCCACTGAAATGCATGAACATGACTAAGTTAGGCGAAATAATTACAGTAGGTTTCCTCTGCGTAAAGCTTTGTTGAATACACTTTGCATGGAGCTTTTTTGGTTCATTATTCTCCCTGCAATAGTTCCCAATGCTGAAGAGACAAGTCCCTTTTCATTTTAAAAAGGAGCATGTCTTTTCAGCAGTGGAAAGGGAAAACATCAAATGAAGCCCTGTCTGCTAGGACAGCTCTCCATCATGCAGGCTGTTCACTTCCTTGAATTTGAGGAATTATGCAAGATAAAATGAATCAAATCAAGCCAAAAGAATGTTAATCACAATTAATTCCACCAAATTAATTCCACTTAATTCTGCTGCATATGGGTTGTGAGTTTTAGCTGCCTCTCTCTATACTAGAAATCCTAAACTGTGAATCCTTTGTCTGTGATAGTCTGGCAAAACTGTGCATATTTCTAAAAAAGTAGAAAATGTATTCATGTTATTTATTCATGAAGGTAAGGTAAGTTGTAATCATTCATTGGCTGGGGAGGGCGGGGTATAAATAAAAAGTATTATATTATATTATTATTATTATTATTATTATTATTATTATTATTATTATGAAAAATACTTATGTACCACAGTTTCATTTTTTTAAAAAACCCAAAGTGGATACGCACAAGCCTAAATCACATAAAGCTTGCAGTCTGCCCAAATCTATGCATTCCTGGCAATTTCATCCAGACTGGAGACTAAGGTTACTTCCACACTATACAATTAAAGCACTCTTATACCACTTTAACTATAGTCCCTCCAATATATATATATATAGAGAGAGAGAGAGAATTGAAGTTTGTTAAGACTGCTGGGAACTGTAGTTCTGTGTTGGTTTTCCTAACAATTATCAGAATGCTTAGCAAACTAAGTTCCCAGGAGCCATGACAGTTAAAGTAGTACAAGACACATGCAGATAGAGCCGCATTAGCACCGTCTGCTGAATGGCCAGAAGTCACAGCCAGACTCAGTGGAGAGTGCAGAGTTTATCAGACCCCCATGGCTGGGTACAGAAGGCACAATTCTGCTCTTCATGTAATGAGTGAACACAGAGACATAAAGGTGAGAGTAGGACTCGTGTGAAAAGGTAAAAGAATTCTGACAGTTAAGTTTCCTGTCCCATCTGTGCCTTGTCTTGCTCTGTGCTGAACTGCTGGATATTGATATGAGGCAGATTTCATTTCCTGGATTTTGAGGGAGTTGGGCGAAAAATGTAAACAGGATGTCTTGGACAAGGTACATAACAAAATGCATGTGCTTAGAAAGTACCTTGAGAATTTTAATCCCCCTTGGCGGATCAGATGCAAAGGAGGAGAGGTTTCTTTTCCTTTCATGCTTGTGTGCAAGAGGGGATTTCAGGGTGCGTCGCTTTTCATAAACTTGTACAACAAGCCACACCTTCCCAAATTCTACCTTTTGCACAGCTGTTACAGGCGCAAGGGTGTGGTGCAAGTGCCTCTTGACATCCTACTTGAAGGCTAAAGGGCATTGAAATACACTGATACTGTCGAATGAAATCAAAAGGCACCAGTGAGTGAAGAACCAATTAACTGCCCTCATATCAAAGTAAGATTGTTGTGTTTTTTTCCTCTGCAATTGGTGTCTTACAAATTGCAGTGATGAAAAGAAAATCAAGGGTGCTGCAGTTACAAGGTGAAGGAATTTGGGGAAATGTTTGGTAGTGGCGACTTGTGTGAGTATGAGTGTGCTTGTTCTATGCCATAAAGGTGACAATATCTTATTCCGCATACAGATTGATAGTGATCCAATTCCATGCATGGCAACCTTTCCCTGGGAAGCCTGACTCGCTTTTGCATAGCGCTAGGTGAACTCTCATATTATCTAAGGCACCGTTGTATGAAGAAGTGGTGGTTTATAGATAAAGGTGGCACTGTCAAAAGTTCTGTATAGCTCAGAGCTAATTGCTGACCCTAACAGGCCCAATTAACTGTTACAAGCACACTGCAAGGCAGCCCATGGGACCAATCCGTTCTTATACACACAGATTGGAAGTCTCATTGCACCGGTACCTTGGTTACAAGCTCTGTAGTTGCCTCTCAACAAATCAAAAGGGTTCATTAGGAAGAATGACTGCTGCACTCGCTCCAGACATGAACAGAGAGATACCCATACATGTTAATCACCAAAAAGAACGAAAGGAGGTGATGGAAGATTTCATCTATAACATGCACCTTGGTTCCCCACAATAGTAGAGTCTGAGGTAAAGTTTATGGCAAAGTCATTTCCTGAGCATTTTAATTTGATTCACTCATCCTAACCATTTAATGTACTGGTGGCCACTCCTACTTTTGCTTGTAACAGAAGTGAATGCTGCGCCTGGCTTTTGAAAATGGGAATAGAGTGTCTTGTGGCCTTTGTGGCTTGCTTGTTTTTCATTTGCTCAGTCTCTCATTCAACCTCAGCTGGCATGGAAATGCAGCAATCCTGACACCTGCACAAAGAATAAGACACTGATAAGATGGAATGGGCCAGAGTTTTGTCTGGAGTGTGGAAGGTTGTTTAAAAGCTTATAAACTACAGTATGTGCCTTTACATGGCTCGTGTGAAATATGGATCCGGAAACTTTTCACTAAGCTTGGGAAATCAGATGGCTGCTTTATGAAGTGCATAATAAACATACAAGCAAACTTCCATGGCACCGTAGGAAGAATGCCAACAAGTTTTCCCAACATATTTTTAATCATTGTTCCTCACACCACATCATATTCACATCTACTTAATATGACTTAATATTAATTATTAAAATTTAATATTTAGCATTTTAAAATGCTTCCCAAACCATGAAGTGATAATGAAAACCAGTTCACTAAGTGTCAGCAGGACACCCTGAGGATGGCTTGGTTGATAAATGCCTAACCCCTTATTCTTGCATCATCAGCAATGGACATTAGATAGAAGGAAGTGCTCTTCTATACCAAGGAAGCAAAAGTAGTAATGTAGACATGAAGGTCTTGGTTATCTCTCTTCTTGGGTGTTTTTAAACAGTCTGGCACTCAACAGCAACTCCTGATGTGGTATCATTCCTTGCTAGTCTGGATGGGCCTGAACAAATAAGATAGACAGCTTTGTATCTAGCCAAAGAAGGAGAAAAAAACCTGGCAAAAAGTAGGCTTTTGTTGGGTTGATGCTGCTTCAGCCTTAGGACTTGAGCACTCATATTTGTATCTCCTCACAATATGTGACACTGAGACGGTGTTATAATCAGAGCCAAAATGTGACAACAGCATTATCTGGACTGGAAAGATCTACCAATATAATATAAATCACCGAGACATTAGGGCAGCATTGTTGTTGTTTAGTCGTTTAGTCGTGTCCGACTATTCGTGACCCCATGGACCAGAGCACGCCAGGCACTTCTGTCTTCCACTGCCTCCCGCAGTTTGGTCAGACTCATGTTTGTAGCTTCGAGAACGCTGTCCAACCATCTCGTCCTCTGTTGTCCCCTTCTCCTTGTGCCCTCCATCTTTCCCAACATCAGGGTCTTTTCCAGGGAGTCTTCTCTTCTCATGAGGTGGCCAAAGTATTGGAGCCTCAGCTTCACGATCTGTCCTTCCAGTGAGCACTCAGGGCTGATTTCCTTAAGAATGGAGAGGTTTGATCTTCTTGCAGTCCATGGGACTCTTAAGAGTCTCCTCCAGCACCATAATTCAAAAGCATCAATTCTTCGACGATCAGCCTTCTTGATGGTCCAGCTCTCACTTCCATACATCACTACTGGGAAAACCATAGCTTTTACTATACGGACCTTTGTTGGCAAGGTGATGTCTCTACTTTTTAAGATGCTGTCTAGGTTGGTCATTGCTTTCCTCCCAAGAAGCAGGCGTCTCTTAATTTCGTGGCTGCTGTCACCATCTGCAGTGATCATGGAGCCCAAGAAAGTAAAATCTCTCACTGCCTCCATTTCTTCTCCTTCTATTTGCCAGGAGGTGATGGGACCAGTGGCCATGATCTTCGTTTTTTTGATGTTGAGCTTCAGACCATATTTTGCGCTCTCCTCTTTTACCCTCAATAAAAGGTTCTTTAATTCCTCCTCACTTTCTGCCATCAAGGTTGTGTCATCTGCATATCTGAGGTTGTTGATATTTCTTCCAGCAATCTTAATTCCGGCTAGGGATTCATCCAGCCCAGCCTTTCGCATGATGAATTCTGCATATAAGTTAAATAACCAGGGAGACAATATACAGCCTTGTCGTACTCCTTTCCCAATTTTGAACCAATCAGTTGTTCCATATCCAGTTCTAACTGTAGCTTCTTGTCCCACATAGAGATTTCTCAGGAGACAGATGAGGTGATCAGGCACTCCCATTTCTTTAAGAACTTGCCATAGTTTGCTGTGGTCGACACAGTCAAAGGCTTTTGCATAGTCAATGAAGCAGAAGTAGATGTCTTTCTGGAACTCTCTGGCTTTCTCCATAATCCAGCGCATGTTTGCAATTTGGTCTCTGGTTCCTCTGCCTCTTCTAAATCCAGCTTGCACTTCTGGGAGTTCTCGGTCCACATACTGCTTGAGCCTTCCTTGTAGAATTTACATTACATGTAAAGGGCAGCATTACATACCAGCAAAACAGAAGTTGTAACTGCAGTTTGTCTGGAAACAATGGTGCTGCAAAGCAATGCCCTTGTTATGTAAGTGAAATGTTGGAATGAGACTTTTAGAAGACATCTAAAGGCAGCCCTGTTTAGGGAAGCTTTTAATGTTTAATAGGTTATTGTATTTTAGTGTTTTGTTGGAAGCCACCCAGAGCGGCTGGGGGGACCAAGCCAGATGGGCGGGGTATAAATAATAAATTATTATTATAAAATTATTATAGTAGATAGCTTTGTGCCTCCGCATTATCACATTTTCCTAACACAGAATTCAGGTGGAACTATCTCAGCTCCAGTGGTCTTGTGTGTTATTGCAGCTATGTTTATTGTGGGGACTGGGATGTAAAGGAGTACACACAGAATGCCTTCGATATTTAACTACATTAAAATAATGAAATAATAGAAAAATGTTCAACGCAATAAAACTGAAAATCAGAGAAGGCAATGTTATTATTTTTAATAGGGCTTTAACAAATAATTACATGGTTTTGTTTTAAACCATCACTATTCCTCAAAGCGTCTTACACCTGTCATAATGCACACTTAGACAGTGGCCAAATGCTAAAAGATGCTTTTAAGGAAAATACTGCACTATATATAAAGTGCACGGACAAGCAGAATAGGTTTACACTGTGTTAGTATAGATAAATGACATGTACAACATATCTAGCAGCCATTTAATTAGATTAATTAGATCAATATAATTAGCAGTGCTATGTTATGCTATCTAGACTTAGTCCTGCAAAGCACATTGCTTAAAATGGTTTACAGCCCTAAAATACCATAACTGTGCATGCCGTATCAATGCTATCACGCATCAGTATAACCACTAACACACCATTAATAACGGAAGTTTATAGGACACTCAAGGGATGCATAAAACACTATCCTTGCAAGAGAAAATTTTGATAACATAGCCTGCAAAATCATTTCACCTGTCAAAAAGAGCTTACTTGTAATTTATACCAAACTGAAGGCTGGTTATGATTATATAGCAAATTAATTTAACAAACAGTTGAAGCAACAGACATAATGAGCAAAACAGAGTAAGTTAGCATGGTTGGTCAATGAATGAGTCTTCCGTTAAAGTTCTACACATGCCTCAGTCCCAGAGTAAATCACAGTGGGGTCCTTTGCATGCTTCTTGTGCCTGAACATAGATTAGATCCACGATCCATGCAAAAAAATCCAGGTTTAGAAACCTGCATGCTCATTGGTTGAAAACAGAAGTTGGAGACTGCAGCTGGAACAGTAGTAAAACAAATAATAAAAACAAAAACATACCAAAGTCATTTATTACCAGCCAGAAGGTTGTATCAAATAATGCATCACCCTCACACCTGGCACCAGGGATGCTCCTAGGGCACACTTATATTGTGGCCCATGAGATGCTCAGTGATCCCACCATTTTTGCAGTTCTAGACAAGGAGTGGGGTGGGGAATTGAGCCTCTGTTGGGGACCAAATACAGATGGTCACACAAGCTGTATGCCAGGTGCCAGAGACCTTTTTGCCTCCACGGACAAGATCCTTATCAGATCCTAGCCTTCCAGGCCAAATTTGACACTTGCGTGGGGCTGTCCACCTGTCAATCACCTGACATCACAATGACATTAGGCAATTGGCACTTTGAAACCCCAAGTAGGGACTTCATACAGAGCTTGCAGACAGCCTTGCATGTTGTTGTTCTTTAAATAAAACCTAATGCTTTGGCTTTACCACCCAAATTTTTATTTGCATTTTTTAAAGTATAATAAGCATAAAATGGCCAGGCCCCATGATGTCCAATATTTCTGTGGCATAATTTTGTAAGTATATTAAGACACATATATTTTTATACAATGATGTGCATTGTTGTATGTATTTGTTTATGCACTGGTTACTTTAGGAAATCTGGAGTATATACCGTATTTTTCGCTCCATAAGACACACTTTTTTCCTCCTAAAAAGTAAGGGGAAATGCCTGTGCGTCTTATGAAGCAAATGTGTGGTCCCTGGATTCAAATTGCCCAGGGGCAAAAAGTAGATCACCTTTTTTTTTTTTTTTTTTTTTTTAGAAAGAGGGAAGGGGGTGTTGAAACAAAGCCACTGAGCAGCTGATCAGTAAGCGATTGGGAGGGGAGATAAGGGACCCTAGCGATAAAGGAGGCTGTCTGGGAGGGGGGAGGTAAAGACAGCGAACTTGCAAGGAGAGGACACAGGAAGATTAAAGCAATGAGGAGAGAAATTAGAAGAAAAGGAGGAGCAAAAAAACTGCTCCAGCTAAGGAAAAGACACTAAGGCAAACGAGAGGGAAGGGGTGTTGAAACAAAGCCGCTGAGCAGCTGATTGGCAAGGGATTGGAAGGGAGATAAAGGACTCTAGAGATAAAGGAGGCTGCCTGGGAGGTGGGAGGTAAAAGCACATGGATCCTCAGGATTTTTGCATTGGGTCACCCCAAATTCTCCATCAGATCGCATAGCATGTCCTTGGCTACAGCCTGCACCAAAAAACACACGTATCCACTGATTCGTGGGGCTGCAATGGCACAAAAACTTGGTTACAAAACACAGATCCACATGGATCCTCAGGATTTTTGCACTGGGTCACCCCAAATTCACCATCAGATCACATAGCATGTCCATGGCTACAGCCTGCACCAAAAACACACACACATCCACTGTTTCGTGGCGCAAAAACGTGGTTACAAAGCACAGGTCCTCAGGATTTTTGCATTGGGGTACCCCAAAATCACCGCCAAATCACATATCATGTCCATGGTCACAGCACGAACCACAAAAATCATACATCCACTGTTTCATTTAGAATATTTTTTTTCTTGATTTCCTTTTCTAAAAACTAGGTGGGTCTTATGCTCAGGTGCGTCGTATGGAGCGAAAAATACGGTGTATATATATGCATAATAATGCGTATAATGTGTCATAATTGTTCTGTTAGTAGAACCTGGGGGGGGGGGCTTGCTTCTTGTCAAGATCAAGGAGGCAGAAATTAGAGAAAATCCATTCAGAGACACTTGGCATTAGGACTTTTGAAAAATCCCCTTAGCTCCAAGGGAAGTAGAACCACAGAAAAGGCTTGATGAATGAGGCATTGGATGGTTCCCTCTTTGCTGCAGGACCTTTGCATTTGTTTCCCTCCTAAATAGACTTCTATAAGTAGTATCTTCCTTTAACTACATAGAGCACCAGGAACTCATCCCTTTGGTCTGTCACTGGAGCATTCATTTCCCACCGCTCAAGAGTTCAGTTCCAATTTCCCAAACGTTGTATGAGATTGGCCTTGCCTCCCCCAGAAGCAGTTTTTTCTCTTTTTGTTAGCATGACCTTCCATGAGAACATCATTCAAGTGGAAAACTTTAACTATTAACCATTACTTAAGGTTTGTGAATCAGTGACACAGAACTTTAGCACAGTATACTGAATATGGAATTCAGCTGCACAGAAAACATAGTGACCACATTGCCAGAGCCACCTGCCCTCGCCATTTCTGGTGTGGGATTTGGTTATTCCTCAAAGAAATCTGAAACTCTGCTTGTACAAAATAAATCTTAAAATTATATCTGTGAAAATAATATTTTAAATGATAAAGGCACAGTCCAGTGAATAGTTCTTCAGGGTCCTCATTGCAATGGGATCTCCAGCTCACTCATATGAAATGCTGCACTGATTCACTGTGCAAATTGATACAAACAAATTCTCTTCAGGCATTATGAAGAGGCCAACGTCAACACACAAGAAGGCAGCAGGTACGACTGCACTAGCTCCACCCCCCTCCATCATCATTTCCACCACCTTCCACTTAATGATTTACCAAATTTCTGAAATATGCAGGGAGTTTCCACAAATACAAAAAGCTCCCTGCAGAACGACATCTTCCATGTGCCAGAAATGAAGAAGGCTAGAGCTACACACATACTATATCCAAATCAACTTCTGCATTCAGTCACCAATCAGTTTTGATAAGTAGAAGGGTGAATTTTGTGTTGTTTACCTATTAACTGACAAAATTCCTGGAGGTTCCTTGGTGGTGGGGAAATTCCTGTTGGAAGTAGAAAAGACCAAGAAACACATGCTGAAATGATGTTGATCATGGCTCAGTTTCTTCCATCCTGAAAACTGCCCCGTGGGGGTTATTATGGGTTGCTTTGGTAATTTTGATTTGCCATGTTTCTATACTCTGTTCTTTTGTAACTGAATTTCTACTGTTTCAATTTGTGTCCATTGGCCACAATACCAAACAAGCTAGCTGACTGATTACACGAAGGAAACTGAGGTCTTTATTTGTCTATCTCACTTATACCCACGGTGTGTGTGTGTGGTGTGTGTGTGTGTGTTTGGTGGTCACTAGTCTGAAAGCTTGTTCAAATTATAATCCATATATGGATTTTGACCCTTATTAACTTGAGCATGATTCACCACAGTTCTCACAGCCAATTTGGTATGTACTGTATATTGAAACCAGTCTCATCCCCAGGGCTGTGTGTATTTTTGACCTAGCTCATAGATAGAATCATAGAATCATAGAGTTGGAAGAGACCACAAGGGCCATCGAGTCCAACCCCCTGCCAAGCAGGAAACACCATCAGAGCACTCCTGACATATGGTTGTCAAGCCTCTGCTTAAAGACCCCCAAAGAAGGAGACTCCACCACACTCCTTGGCAGCAAATTCCACTGTCGAACAGCTCTTACTGTCAGGAAGTTCTTCCTAATGTTTAGGTGGAATCTTCTTTCTTGTAGTTTGGATCCATTGCTCCGTGTCCGCTTCTCTGGAGCAGCAGAAAACAACCTTTCTCCCTCCTCTATGTGACATCCTTTTATATATTTGAACATGGCTATCATATCACCCCTTAACCTCCTCTTCTCCAGGCTAAACATGCCCAGCTCCCTTAGCGGTTCCTCATAAGGCATCGTTTCCAGGCCTTTGACCATTTTGGTTGCCCTCCTCTGGACACGTTCCAGTTTGTCAGTGTCCTTCTTGAACTGTGGTGCCCAGAACTGAACACAGTACTCCAGGTGAGGTCTGACCAGAGCAGAATACAGTGGCACTATTACTTCCCTTGATCTAGATGCTATACTCCTATTGATGCAGCCCAGAATTGCATTGGCTTTTTTAGCTGCCGCGTCACACTGTTGGCTCATGTCAAGTTTGTGGTCAACCAAGACTCCTAGATCCTTTTCACATGTACTGCTCTCAAGCCAGGTGTCACCCATCTTGTATTTGTGCCTCTCATTTTTTTTGCCCAAGTGCAATACTTTACATTTCTCCCTGTTAAAATTCATCTTGTTTGTTTTGGCCCAGTTCTCTAATCTGTCAAGGTCATTTTGAAGTGTGATCCTGTCCTCTGGGGTGTTAGCTACCCCTCCCAGTTTGGTGTCATCTGCAAATTTGATCAGGATGCCCTTGAGTCCATCATCCAAGTCGTTGATAAAGATGTTGAACAAGACCGGGCCCAAGACAGAACCCTGTGGCACCCCACTAGTCACTCTTCTCCAGGATGAAGAGGAACCATTGATGAGCACCCTTTGGGTTCGGTCAGTCAGCCAGTTACAAATCGACTGTTAGTTCCTATGTATTATTTTTGTTTCAACAAAGCAATCATTTGTAAATTAACAGCAAGGAAATCTGGATATCAGTTTGAAATCGAAGGCTTTTGGTTTTGTGTCATGTACTGACTACAAATAATTCCTTGAAGTCTTCACATACCATAGAATAAAATTGGCTTAGTTTTCTTATATATAGTATCAGAAACTACGTGAAAGTTTTGTCTAAAAACATATAATTGATATGTAGGGAGTTTGCTCATATAGCAATACGGAAAAATGCACTGCACTACAACATTAAAGCATTATAAAAGAGCAGAACGTATTTTTATTAGAAAAGTAGAAAGCCATATTATATATCAAGTCACACCATTATCCACCTCGCCCTCTGCAGTCTGACTTACAGTGGTTCATGCAGGATTTGATCCCTGTACTACCTGGAGATGTGGGGACTCAACCTGAAACATTTTGTACATAATGTGTCTTCTCCCACTGACCTACAGCTCTTGCCTAAAATTTTGAGGGCAATTGAACCAAGCAGGTGTCTCCTTTGCACCCACCTCCATTTCTGCCCATTGCATTTGTGTTCATGAGGAAGAGGACTGCTTGTACAGTCTGTGGTGTATTCACCTCCTTCTTGAGAAGCTGCCTACACTGAAAAGGGCCTGTAGCAAGGGCATGTTTTAAACTATTTCACTCAGTTCTTGCATCCAACCTTATGCTCCACAACAACTCCTCTGTGGAGGAAAGCACTGGGCTATTCATCTAACTTTTATCAGTGTTTATATTGCTGGGAAAATATTTGCTATTTCAGTGGGCAGAATATTAATGGAACAGAAAACAAATAAACTAGAGGTTTAAGGTTGGGATTTGATCAAAGTGTTGAACTAAAGAAAAACCTCATTGGTAGGCAGTTGAGGACAAAGGGGAAGGTTTTGCCCTGGCATGAAAAAAGGGTATATTATTTCTTTATTTAGACAAGGCTGAAGTCTTAGAATTTCAGTGCCCTCATCTGGTTACAGAAAAAGAAGAATGTTGACTTCTCCTAAATGGTTCCTGTTTTAATAAAGAAATCTACATTTTTGAAAATAAAACCTTGGGCTAGATCCAGACAAAGAGTGGCTAACCCCACTTACCTGGAAATAAGCCCCATTGCATTCAATAGGATTTACTTCTTAAAAGCCATTGTTAGACTTGGACTGTTAGCTGTATTTAGTTCCCATTGAAATCAGTAGAACTTTTCCAATTGATTTCATTGGGACCCGAGTGCAACAAATTCAGCTCCATTTTGCTTCATTTGTTGCATTGCTTTACACATTAATAGTCTCTGCAACTTTGTAGCATTCACATGCAATAGCATCTCTCCTTGGTTCTCACCCATTAAATGCACTAGGTGTGGGATCATACTGAACTTCATTTAATATGCTTTGTGAAGTAGGAGACATGAATGCCAGTATGATTTATAACACAAAAATAAATGTAAATTTAGCACTCTGTCATTTTGTAAGTTAGACTTGAGCCTTTTCTGAAGGCGCCACTCATGATTTGATCAGAGTTGTGATTATAGTAAGAGAAGTCTCATAGCATTGGACAGAAGCTCAGCAGCGAGATGAGCAGCTTATGAGAATATCAATGTGTTCCTGTCTGACTGAAAGTGTTAAAATCTATCATCACGTTAACAAATTAAGGTAAGAGTATGCTATAATAATGTAGTGTGATTATATTGTGAGGAGAGCATTCAGGAAATATTTGAGCCCCCACTTTAATTCTTGAAATACTGTGGAATTGGATTCACTAAATATGAGGACCAGGGTGGACTGCTGAACCAGGGGTGGGGAAGCTGCAACTCTTTATATGTTGTTGGATTCCCATCAGCCCCAGTCAGCATGGCCAGTGACCAGGAGTGATGGGTCTTCTTGTCCAACAATCTCTGAAGGCACCCAAGTTCCCCATCCCTTGGTTAGAGCATTGGCGTTGGGCTGACAAGACACAAATGCATCCTGAGACATGGAGCTCCCTGGGTGAACTTGAGCATTTCCTTTCTACCCTACCCTACAGATTGTTGTGAGAATAAAATAAGAGGGTAGAGGGAGGTGATGCTTGAGACATTGGACTACAGCAGAATAAATATCTAAGGTATATTTTTAAAAAGGCTTTCTGTATACCTAGAATGCTAAGCTATAGAACAAGCAAGGTGAGGGGGTGTTTGAAAGTCAACACTCTCTGCTCATCTGAGGTTGTGAGTAACTGGATGGATATAAATAAAGACTGTGTGGAAAGTGAAGATTAGAACAAACAAATTGGCCATCCTACTGCTACAGATGTCAGAATTCTGTTTAAATGACTTTCAAATATAACTTTTCCAACTTTTGAAGGTACTTTTTCCCTTTGAAAAAAATCAATGCAGATATTTTGACCAAGGTAGAATTTATCTGAAGTCAACTCGGTGAAGCTTTCCTGGAGACAGAACATGCAGCAGAACTGTAACATTTCAGTTCAGCCATATTTGTTGTCTTCTCAAATTATCACATAGTCTTACGCTATGGCTGTGAATGGACAGACTTTTAAGTGACATAGTATATGTATCGACCTGCAAATCCATTACCTAGCAATATTGCCCCTTTTATTTCACTTTGCAGATTTTTGAACAGCTGCACTAGAGTATGGAAAGAGTTGGTTTTTACTTCATTGTTTGTCTAATCTAGAAAAGATTCGCTTAAAAGCATACTGCAATTTTAAGAAATGATGGTATACAGGTCATGACCCAAGTGTTCATCAGTGGCTGGGACACTGAGTCAGATGCTACAATGTCACCAGACAAGGATCCACAGCAAGTTCCTGGCTTGGATCCTGAGGTAAGTGAGCAGGGGACTGGAAGCAGGAACCCACTGAACCAGAGCCTCCAGATCCAATACGCTCACAGGCATTTTCCGTGAGCCCAGGAACCAAGTGCCTCCAATAAGACCTCATCAGTCCAATGCTGTAGGAAGCATGCCATACAAAAGACCTTCGAAGTCCCCATCTTCCAGCCAGAGCAGGGTTGGCTACCGGAGAGACACTAGTTCTCCAAAATAGGTGGAGCGGAAGCAGATGCTCACAAGGCCTCAGTTCACTTTCAGCCTATGTTGTAGCATGTTGCTCAACAGGATCCCTTTTACGGTGTTGCACTGCAAAACAACTTGCCTGGCTGACTTCTTCTGTGGGCTCCTCCTCAGGAGAAGAAGATGGCAATACAATAATTTATATTGGAAGTAATACATATTTCTGTGTTAACATTTTTTTTAACCTGCAGCAATTTGGCTAAAGCAATGGCTTGACCTATACCATAAGCTATGCTTACTACTTTATGTATCACATCATGTTTGGTGGTATCATCAGTCACTGCGGAAGAATATATACCCACCCAACTTTTCTAAGTGAAGGTCTTGTGGGCTTATAGCCGAATAAAGTATTATCTATCTATCTAAGTGAAGGAGAATGCTGTCAAACACTGGAAGATCTAAATTAGATCCAACAGAATCCTGATGTAGCAGTCTGCATGGTAGCTAAAGGGAATCTGAATTGGCCAAAGCTGAGTTGTCTCCAGTCCACATGGAGTTAATGCCTCAGCATTGAGATAAAAAAGGTAAAAGTAAAGGACCCTGGGCGGTTAAGTACAGTCAAAGGTGACTATGGGGTGCGGAACTCAACTCACTTTTCAGGCTGAGGGAGCCGGTGTTTGTCCACAGACAGCTTTCCGGGTGATGTGGTCAGCATGACAAAACCGCTACTGGTGCAACAGTACACCATGATGGAAACCAAAGCGCACAGAAACGGCGTTTACCTTCCTGTCGCAGCAATACCCATTTATCTACTTACACTGGTGTGCTTTTGAACTGCTAGGCTGGCAGAAGCTGGGACAGAGCAACGGGAGCTCTCCCAGTTGCACGGATTCGAATCGTCAACCTTCTGATCAGCAAGCCGAAGAGGCTCAGTGGTTTAGACCACAGTGCCACCCACACCCTATATCAGCAATAACACAACAGTTGCCTCTCATTGACACAGTGGTTGTTATGCCTGATCCTTCATTCCTATTTGCCCTTTTAGGAGCTTCACCAGTCTGCAACATATTTCAGATTTGCAGCTCTTTAAAGTGGCAAAAGCAACAGTCTTCTTTCAAGTTATGTGATATTTAAATTCTGCACTATAGATTATTTTGATTTAGTTTTCAAGGATAGTGCATTAAATCACTCTAATCAGCCATTTCTATTCTTACATCAATATGAGGTCATTAGGTGTAAGACTACATCTTTCTTTGCTTGTGCTATTATTTCACATTGCAGGTGTCAGAAGTGACTTTGATGGCTTTTCATTGTCAAAAATGTGAAACAGTAGCAACAAAGGAATAAATATGGACTCAGCTGAGAAATCTAAGAGTGATCATCCTGCTTGTGACACAGATATCCTATATGCCCAGAGGAAAAATCCATATAATCTGATAGAAATGTTGGCTGCATTGATTTCAAGGAAACTTAATTTTTATGCGACATCTGAATGCCCCATCTGCTAAAAGACTAAAAGAAATCCACACAGTTAAGAGAGATATAAACTCTGGCCAAAACTCCAAGCTCTCTAGACATTTAATAGACCAGTGATTTTATTATTCATGGTGGCTATATGGAATCCCACTTTCAGAGGCAATATGCTACTGAATACTAGTCCTCAGAAAGAAACATCAGAGGAAAGCTGTTGCCTCCACACCCTCCTTCCAGGAGGCAACTGATTGGCCACTCTAGGAAGCAGGTACTGGACTTTGTAGTGGGGGGAAGGGCAGGATAAAATTTTAATTAATAAATAATAGATGGACCTTTGGTAGGGTGACCACTTATGTATTATCAAAAAAAGCAAAAGCAAATATTATCAAGAACAGAAGGGAAAGGACATAGATCTGCACATCATTTGAATGTGCTGATTTATGTGCATAGATACAAAAACCGAAATACAGTGGTACCTTGGGTTAAGTACTTAATTCGTTCCGGAGGTCTGTTCTTAACCTGAAACTGTTCTTAACATGAAGCACCACTTTAGCTAATGGGGCCTCCTGCTGCCGCTGCACCGCCAGAGCACAATTTCTGTTCTCATCCTGAAGCAAAGTTCTTAACCCGAGGTACTATTTCTGGGTTAGAGGAGTCTGCAACCTGAAGTGTATGTAACCCGAGGTACCACTGTACATCTCGCCATAATTGGGAAGAGTATGGTAAAGTGACCTGTGAACCTGCTCAGTCTGCTGTCCATGGTCCAGTTCTTAAAAGTGCCCTAGTTAGCCTCCCTAAGTCAAGGAGAAATCCCCCTAAGGTTAACTGAACGCAACATAGATGGTATCCCTTAGGTGTTGGAAGGTCAAAGTCAATGCTGAATGCCTAAATCATTGGTGGGTTAATATCTCTGTGACCCATGCTTGCCCAGTTGCAAGATGTTAACCCCTATTGTGCTTCAATAGGCATTTCAGATCTCTCTTACCTCAATTCGTCTCTGATTATTGCACATTTGATTGTCAGCCATACAGAGACAACTCTGAAATCCTGTTTGACTCCGAAGCCCATGAGTACCAAATGTGCAAAGGGGCCAGTGGGAAGTTGCAGGGAGTGCCCACTTCTTAATGGTGGTCACATACTGTTTGGCCAAGGTTCTCATCCCCATCTTGTTAACCCAGTGTATGCGGGACTGGCCCCTTCAAACTGATGCTATTCACATGTCAACTGCGAATGCGACAAGCCCGTGTGGTGGCACTGGGGTCAGTGACAAGCCCTGTATGCTGAATAGGCCTTAAATGATGGTCTGTTTGTGTGGAGCACCTCCCCATGGAGTTCCAGCATGCATGTTTTTCTTTTCAGCAGGAACGATTTATGGATCCGTGTGAAGAGTCTCATACAAAGAGTCGGCCACATGGAGTGACGTCTTCCCAATGGTTTAGTTTTCATGTCACTACTGCCATGCATTTATAGAGGTGCATATGTCATGTGTGAGTGGCCCTATGAAGAGTGTAGAATTGGTACTTCTATAAATACGCTTATATCTCCTGGGAATTCCACCATTCAAGAATAGTGCCTGCACTGCTTGGCCCCAAAATGTCATTAATAGCATATGAGTGTGATTGGGAACAACAAAAATCATTCTCAAGTACAATTTATTTACGCATGCATCTATATACCTGTGTGGGCAATTGTTATTGTTTCTAGCAAACAATTATAAATGATTTTACAGAGGAAATTGGTGTTTTTTATGTAACAATGATGGACTATTCTGTGTTGTCTATTTATATAAATTAGGTTAGTGTTCACTTTTGCTTGGGAGTTGTTTGGCATTTGGGGGTGACTTTTGTGCCATTTCCAAGAAGGAGATGTGAAATGTGAAACGTGAGTGAGATTTTCAAAGTAGCAATTTCTTTCTTGCACCCTCAAAAAAGAGGGGGTGAGAGAAAAGAAAGCTTAATTATCTATATTCAAATAACAAGGAACAAAGTATAACGTTAGGAGTGACTTTTGCACAGATTTTTGGCTACATCAGGGAACTTTTTTCTAATCTATTGTCTCTCTATTGTGGGTGCTTTATAACACTTGACACCTTTTCAGTTCTTTAAAAGCACCTGTAAATGTTTAGTGAATTGCTTCATTTTGTTAGGAAATTGCAGTAGATCATCCTGACTTTTAAAGTGGGTTTTGGTTTTTTTTTGTCTTGCATGCCTTGTGTGCCCTTATGACTGGCTTCATGCAGCCAGGGGTTTCTGTGGGTTAATAAATGGCCTAACTGCTGTGCATTCTTTAGAATCCATAGAAAGCTGCCTATTTTGGGATTGCTGTTAAGGATCTTGGTGGTGATATAGTTGCTCTAGTGAGCCTCCTTGGGCTCAGCTACTCTGGGGATGTGCATGTGGTGCTTTATTTATACTTCTATTCTGCACCTCCTACTTTCAGCCCCAGGAATGGTTGCATATCCACCAGTATTTCCTCACACAGCGTGTGAGCTCCTGTTTGTCTATCAGAGCTCTTCTCTGGGTTAACTGACCAGTCCGTCATCCAGTGTAGAATAGCACACAGGCCATTGAAGTTCTCCCATCACTGGCTATGGAAAAAGAAAGACCAGTGTGTAATTTGAGGGCTTTGCCATACCACAGCCCACAAAGGGAGCCCCACGGGGTCTCCTGGATTGTGATCATGAGGCTCAATATTACTTCACTCATGTTGTGTGAGCAAGTCCTCTTGGACAAACAAACACATGGCTAAAATTAGAAATGTGCTGTAGCACAACTCACTGGAAAAGACTTCTTAAGATTCAACCACCTTGTCTGAACAACATGGAACTGCCTTCTAACCAAATCTGTGGTCTGCTCCTTGGAATATATACTGAAAATAAGAAACATCCATGCCTTTTGTGACATGGCAAAGATTCCTAGCCTCAGTTATCTATAATGTGGAAAGCAGTTCAGTGATTAATCAAGGAAGACAACTGAAATTACCGTTATTACCCCTATGTGGCAACTTCCTAAACAGGGCTTTGCAAGGCTGCAGCTCTTCTCATCTATATGTATCTCATAGACGTAACCTGGAGTACTGCAGTGAATTTACAATATGAGCTCTTATCTGAATATTTTATCCTGGAAATCATTGTTTTTCGGTTCATTCAAACACTTGTAATAGCTTCCATTTTAAGGATACTTATTCATATACCTTTCAGTGCTTGCCAACATAAGAATCTAATGGGCATGCATTGCAGCTGGGCAATCATTCGATTGCTTCAGCACTTGCACAAATCTCCATTCAATGCATTAATGAAATGAGTGGAAAAAAATGTACTCATTCACCACATGCTGAATGGCCAACTCGGCAAACAGCAAAGCAATCAAGAACAGCATTGTCACATGACCAGCTGCACTGTGTGTCCATTGGGTCCTCTCATGTTGGCTGAATTTACCTTTATGAGAATTCCTTAGCTTTGTTTTTGTGGGGAAATAGCAATGCAGAATTCTAATGACAGCTGTTGTGTGTGGCAAAACAGGCTTGCCAAGGCAGCTGTTACATGAGCGCTTTCCTAAAAAAAATCACAATATCACATAGAGTAAGCAACAATCATTCATGAAATGCTTTAAAGCTGGGATGGCAGTGAGGGAAGAGAGAGATACAGATGTATTTGAAGTAGTCGAGTGAAAAAAAATTGGTGACCACACAGGATTTTTAAAAATCCAAAATTTAAAGCAGCTCAGAAAACAAATCCCCCTGGCCGGGATAATCAGCTAGAACATTGTTGGGTATATTTTTTCTAGAGAAGTGATACTGAAAATAAAAGAGTGCACTATAAATAAGGGATAATGTTCAGGTGGAAGTCTTGGTTCCTGGTTTATTCCCTAAAGGGCAATATTCTGGATATTATACTGAGAGGTTTCAGCAAATGTTTTCATCACTCAGGATTGCTACCCTTTAAACCAGAACATGTAAATGAAATATTTTTACATGGCAAAACTAACTTTCAGGAGGGTGTAATGTAACTCTCTGATTGACTGCACTCTCTAGTACTATTGAAGGTGATAGTCTTTTAACTTAAGTTAATGAAAAATATCAACCCTGGCTTTACTAAAGGTACCTTGTATAATAATCAGCACAAAGATGGAGGAGGAGAAGGAGGAGGAGGAGGAGGATTAACCAACCACCAGACCCAAAGCAGCAGAAAAAGAAAGAATGTACCAAACATCTGTTTATGAATAGCTCTGGGTTTTTGTGTTTTTTTTTGCTCTGATTGCATGTTTGAAGTCCACTTTCCATAAATTATCTAATAATTGCATGTATAATATTTGTTTTGCATGCTAAGAGGGGAAAATAAAAGTAAACAAGCTATTTTGTCTAGAGCTAAAGCTAGTAGTCATGGTAATGCATAAAGCGTTCAAGTGGCTTTAAATAACAGCGAGGATACCAAAGGGCATTATTCCTTTAAGCAGTACAAATGGACCCAATTCGCCTACACAGACATATAGTTGTCAAGAAGTTACCCTGGGAAATCTTGGAGATGCTCTCAGGATCTCTCCGTCATTTTGAAGAGAGTCCTGCTTGACACACTCTCCCTGTAATTATCAAAGATGAGAGTTTTTCAGAGAATGAAAAACTACTCTGTGTCTAACATGGAGGAGCATCTTTTACATGCAAAAGACAGTTAGTATATGCTGTCATGAGACGTAGTGAGTTTATAGCAAAATCTAATTGTTTAATTAGCATGAATAATGCGGAAATGTGATGTTTTCTCTAAGTGCATTGGTGTTTTTATTATTATTTTTTTAAAAAAGTTCTGTATTTGCTACTTATTTTCTCACCAATACCCAAAGGGGGGTGGGAATCAATCCAACTCATATTGCATCTGAAATCATACAGCAACTCTAGGTCAATCAGATAGTCTGATTCTTGTCTGACCTTCCATGAATACTTGCATGTGGCCAAAATAATCTGACAGATGATTCAGCAAATAGCTCTTCCCACTTTTGTTGTTTGGTGAATCAATGAAAAGCAGTGCTGGTTAGCGAGATTCTAGAAGCCACCTTTGAGAAAGTCCAGCCCAAATCTTGGGTAAATAGGTGTCCATTAAATGAGTGATTGGTACTTTTGCCTCACTGAAACATGCCATTGAACTGTGATAATGTCTCTTGTTTTTCTGGATGGGCAATAGATGGAGAGGTGTGTGTGTGTGTAGAAACCTGTGACTCATGTGTGACTAGAATATTTTGTGACAAGAATATAGTCTCTGGCACAAAGGTAAATCATATCCATTACTCTGCCCACTTGCAACTAAGTCACAATATACCTTACATTATTATTGTCAGACTGAAACAGGACCTAACTATAACATTTAAAGCACAAAGGGACAATTAAAAGCAATACATAATATACAACACATGGAAACAAAATTACAGAGCCAAAAGTGCTTATATATGAGAGTTGGTCTGAAGAAGCAAATCAGTGAAGTTCACTCTAGTTGACAAGCCTTGATTAACCATCCATATTAATCCACATGTCAAAACTAAATTCTGCAATTTCAGATTACTTATTACTACCTGTGGAGAGCACAAACTATTATAAGTATGCTCTTCAAATGAACAATGTGAATCAGGATTGCTATTCCTTTGAGCAGACCTCCTGGAAGAGTTCAGTGATTCAGAAGTAAGCTCCACAGAGTCAGACATTAGCTAGCCCTGGAATGTGAAGCACAGTCCTTGCGAACAGATGGCTTAGTATATATGACAATAAATCTCCTATCAGAGCTGCAACATATTTAAAGTTACAAGCTGCAAACAACATTGTGTCCTCTACTGCATACAAGCAAAGAACTTCCAGTTTCTGAGAAATCTTTGTCAGTAGCACTCACAGACATTGCTCTCTTTTATTTTATTTTTCTAAAATGGATTAAGTGTAGAATATTATTCTCAAAAAAGAGAGCTTGAAATCATAATTCAAGAAACATAATGCACACCTTAACTCGCTAACAATAAAATGTTCCACTTTACCAACAATAAAGACTAGCAATCTCTCCTAACAATTTGAGCAGGATATGTCTCTATGGGCTAAAAAAGGGCTGGGGAACCTCTGGCTCTCCAAATGTTGCTGAATACAGTACACATCACCCCCAGCCAGCCTGGGCAAGGAATGGTGGGGACCTGTAGGCCACAAGTTAGCCAGCCTTGCACTAAAATAACAGGTAAGAATGAGGAAAGATGGAACTATAATCTGGGCTACCAAGATCTCAACAGAGCTATCTATCCAAAATATTAAAGCATGAATAGAATATGACCACCAATGAAAAATGTGATGGCTAATGTAATTAATTATGAAAGTATGCTTTTCAGAAACATTTTAGATGTATTAAAATGCACTATATTTCATCGCATAAGCTGAATATGATTTCCACAGTGACCGTGCAAGCTGAGAAATTTGTTTTATATCCAATGTTAGCAAATTCAGCTACAGTTTTTTCAATGCATTCCCAAACATATTTCATTCAGGAACAACAGGGGGCTTCTCCCCGGAAGCAACATTAGCTATGGTTGTTTATGGAACACCTACCAAGGCAAACCATTTTCCGCAAAACAATTAGACATAGGAGCTGATAGATCAAGGATCGTTTTGGACATGCGCCTTGTGAGGAGTTGCTGAGTTTTGTATGCATTGAGCATAAGCCAACTCCTGTTTTTCTTCCTCACTCAACATGTTCAATATCCGAGTGTTAACCTTGTAACTGGTAGATAAAATAATGGTATTGTTTGACCCCTGACCATTAGCTCGACTCTGGGGTTGCGGCGCTCATCTCGCTTTATTGGCCAAGGGAGCCGGCGTACAGCTTCCGGGTCATGTGGCCAGCATGACTAAGCCACTTCTGGCGAACCAGAGCAGCGCATGGAAACACCATTTACCTTCCCGCCAGAGCGGTACCTATTTATCTACTTGCACTTTGACGTGCTTTCAAACTGCTAGGTTGGCAGGAGCAGGGACCAAGCAACAGGAGCTCACCCTGTTGTGGGGATTTGAACCGCCGACCTTCTAATCGGCAAGTCCTAGGCTCTGTGGTTTAACCCACAGCACCACCCGCGTCCCTCAGTTAACATAACAAGCTATATAAAAAGAATGAGAAGTTAAGGCTAATTTAGGGCCACACTGCTTACCCTGCATCAATCTCTTGCTCTGTAATGAAGACCAAAAACCAGTAAGAATAACAATAACAATAATAAACTTTTATTTATATCCCACCCTCTCCAGCCCAAGCCAGGCTCATAGCGGCTAACAACAGTAAAAATAACACAGTTTACATAAAATCACAATCCATTAATTGAAATACATTCTAAAATCAATGCATTCTAAAATCAATTCAGAGTCAAATTAATGGCAACTATTGGGCTACAGTTCTATGAGAATTACAGAAGGAGGGGGTCAGGCTGTGCCTTGGCCAAAGGCCTGGTGGAAAAGCTCTGTCTTGCAGGCCCTGCGTAAAGATGTTAAGTCCCGCAGGGTCCTAGTCTCTTGTGACAGAGTGTTCCACCAGATTGGGGCCATGGCCGAAAAAGCCCTGGTTCTGGTTGAGGCCAGCCTAACCTCCCTGTGGCCTGGGATCTCCAAGATGTTTTTATTTGAAGACCGTAAGGTCCTCAGTGGGACATACCAGGAGAGGCGGTATACTACTTACTACACATATATAAAGTAATAGAATCCTATATTAAAGTAAAACCAATGTCTTCTTTGTAATTTTCTATTCATATAGCACAAGGTTGAGCAAAGCAAATCGCCAACTCAGTATGAACATCCAGTTCTGCAATGTTTTGCAACAGAATGGAAAAATATTTTAAAATGTGTATGCCTTTGACATTCAAACAGTAGCAAAATAAACGTGATCCAAACCTGAATTCTGTTTATTTGTTCATTTACTTTCATACAACATGAGTCGATGAGGGCTGAATGATAAGCAAGCAGACCTAAAGAAACCATTTTCATGCTGCTTCTCTGGCTATTGTGCTGCGTGCTGTTGTGGCGCGAAGGAAACCACCTGGCTCACCAAACATACTCCAGTCCAGAAGGAATAAATCTTGATAAATAATAAGTAGATGTCTCAGGGAGGCTTGTTATGTAAACTGTGGATTTAGAGTGGGATTCAAAATTGCTTTCCCATGACTTGGTAAATCATTATGAGTGGGAAACGGCTATGAGAAAATAAACTCTGAATTCTAAAACATGTTAAATACAGTAGAAATTCATATTATCGGCTTCCATCAGCTAAGGGCATGCGTAGGCTCACCATCTTATGTAGCCTAGTTGTGGCTTCGGTGCCTAAAATGCATACCTGCCTCATCTGCATTGTAACACACATCTGCTCTGCATCGTCTTCGCTGACAAGATACTCAAGTCAACATAAAGGTAAAGGTAAAGGGACCCCTGACCATTAGGTCCAGTCGTGACCGACTCTGGGGCTGTGGCGCTCACCTCGCTCTATAGGCCGAGGGAGCCGGCGTTTGTCCGCAGACAGCTTCCGGGTCATGTGGCCAGCATGACTAAGCCGCTTCTGGCGAACCAGAGCAGCACACGGAAACACCATTTACCTTCCCGCTGGAGCGGTACCTACGTATCTACTTGCACTTTGACGTGCTTTCGAACTGCTAGGTTGGCAGGAGCAGGGGCCGAGCAACGGGAGCTCACCCCGTCGCGGGGATTCGAACCACCGACCTTCTGGTTGGCAAGTCCTAGGCTCTGTGGTTTCAGGGTTATGGGTTCCCATGCTTGGCAAAAGATTCCTGCATTGCAGGGGGTTGGACTAGATGATCCTTGTTGTTCCTTCCAGCTCTATCACTCTATAAAAGTGATGTACATGGAAATCCTACCAACTTTTGCTTCCACTGCCAGATTTCCCCACTTGCTAAGATTTATCTTTTCTTCAGAAACAACCTGTAAAGGAAGTCTGCTTATGTGAATGGATCTTGGTTCGTGTTTGTCTTTAGTTAACTATGTAGGTAAGGAATTGTACAATTTTTGCATTTTAATTTATTTATACCAAGGCTGTGGCTGTATGAAAAAAAATTCTTGTCTTCTGTCTGTCAGGTTAAAAGCACAAGAACAGAGCCATTATAAAAAATAAGGGGATAACTCAGGAGAAATTCTAGGACTTGAGTTCTCCTGTCTGGTCAGTTTCAGAAGCATCCTCAATAGTATAAATGTTCTCCACAAGATTAACAGCCATAGAGATGTGTGTGAACAATAAAATCCTCGTCTATTATTGCATTATAACATACTGTCGTCTTGCCAGCATCCCTCTCAAAATCAATCGCTACCCACTATGGAATACGTGCTCTCCTTAAAAAAAGAAAAAGGGGGGGAAAGCAATTATTTGCCCTCTGTTGACAGCCCTTGGGGTTTAAGCATTCTCATGGAGGAGAGCTGCACCCATTAACAAAAAACAGTGTGTGGAAGGCCAGAAAACATCCCAGGTATTCCAAGGGCATAGATGAAATGAGCATAGGGTTAAGATGGATTATGCCACTTTTGACCCATGCAAGTTTGCTAGACTGTGTACACAGTCCCTGAGCACACACAAACGTCAACATCAGTAAAGTCTTCAAGGAAATGAAATGAAATGGTAGTGTTTTCAATCATCAACAACAAATCAATTAACATTTAAACCTGCTGCCAAAAAGACATCAGAGTCAGCACCACTACCAGGTAGGACTTGCAGGAAAGAGCATTCTACAACCAGGGCACCACAATAGGAAAAGGACCTTCGCTGCATTGCCACCAAACTCACTTCAGAAGAATGAGAGTATGTCAGAAAAGGAAAGGAAACCTGAGTGACCTGTGCTTTTCCCTGTTCCTGACACCTATTGACTTTCTCTGAAGAAATAAGAAAATCGATATCTCTCATGGGTAGGAGCGCTTTTTTCATACTATGAGATGGAAAACAATGTATCAAATAACTTTCACCAGGAACAACATTAGAGTTCCAATTTAACAGAGCTTTGCAAAGATTTACATTTCTTGGCTTTCTATCACATTGGCCAGTTCCGTTTATTACACACACACACACACACACACACACACACAGAGAGAGAGAGAGAGAGAGAGAGAGAGAACAATTAACAAAAAAGAGAAGGTCCTAAACACAGTATTTCAATCCGTTACCCTACATCAAATTGTCAAGATATACATAAGTGATAATTCCACAGAACTACGGGTCATATCTATTCCAAAATTGCACAAATGGAAACCAGTTTGTCTGAAAAATCACCACAGAACTGTTTCTTACTTCTGAAATATACATATAGGCAATATGCTTAATCATAAACATCCTACATCTTCCTTCTCCATTGATCAATAGGGGCTTAAAGATCCATTTTCCATGCTCAAGCCAATAAAATGCATGCTGAGGTCAACATTTTACCCATGCATCAGAAAAAAACACCCTGCTGCTCTCCATAGGAGTTATATGCTTCTTCCATTTTGGACAAGGCCTCCTTTGAAAAATACAACACTTCTCAGATTTCAAATAAACCTGTTGTTCCCTGTTCTCACCCCCAGAAGTAAATAAACTGTTTCCATTACATATAGAGTCTATTTCTGGTGGGACTTCAACATTCCAGAGAACATATTATAGCAATTAAATATTATCATGTAAGCTGACAGCTTCATGCTGGGTTTCAGTTTGGTGTAGCCCAATGAAGTTGATTCCATGCCATCTAGTTCTACGTCCACTTTCCTTTAAACATCCATATGCTTGTACACATGTGTGCACATACATAGTAGCAAACCCCAATGCAATATGTAAAACCCAGATACCTTTTGGCTGTTTATCGAACAGTTGTAAATCTCTGTCCTGGCAGCACTCAGAAAGCATTGTCCAAGCTACTGTGCATATGCCAAATTTGCAGGTCCTTACGGCATTACTTAGTGTTGCACATGTTCATAGTACAAAAGCAGAGTCGATCGGTCATGAAGCACGAAACAGGAAACAGATCGATCACCTTCACAATTTTGCCTACCTTCTTCTTCTTCTTGGAACTCAGGCCACCATTTGGAAAGGCAGTGAATGGTGGTGAAAATATACAGGCAGGTGCTGTTATTTACCAAGCATCAGGCTACACCTATTGCTTGAATAAATCTGAACGGCATCTTAAAGCAAAGGAGACACTGCTGCAGTAACATTGACAGAAGACCTAGCTATTAAGCTGTCTACAGAGTCTAGTATCAGTGAAATGTTTGACAGCCGCAGGGACAAATATGTATTAGCAACATTGCTTAATCCATGTTTCAAGGGCAGAATTGAAACCAGGCTTTCACCCTATGCAAGCACCGATTGCTGGAAGGATACTGTCATAAATAATAGTGCTGGAGGCCATACCATTATGCACTTCCTTTTCTCCCTCATCCTTCCACTTTGGTCCCCTAGGCCAAGTATATCTCATAAAGCAGGAGATGCACAAGTTTCTGAAACACCACAGTGTGCAAAAGTAGTAATCACAGCAATGCCCATAGTTCTGGAGTCTTATGTTATCAGCTCAGAGTGGGGTAGTACCATCTAGGAAAACTCATTTTGTCTGTATCATTGAAAGAATCTATCCATTATGAAAGGTCTATAGGTGTCATGGGAGATCCTTTCATATAGTAGGAATGGAAAAGTTGACTTCTGAAGGCCAGCAATGGCAAAAGGGGGTGGGAGAAAAAGAAAGGAAAGAATAAATACTGTTCTGAAAAAGTCACCATCCATTATGGGACTCAGATTTCATTTGCAGCTCTCCTGGAGGCAATTTGTCTAACTAGAAAAGTGGGCTTTAAAAAAAATAAAATAAAGGTGGCCTTACTTTGTTAAAAAGAGCTATCAGGAAAGTTCTGTGAGTTATAAATGCGGGAGGCTCTTGAGTTAAGAGTGAGACTAAAGGCTGCTTCTCACAAGAAATCTGATGTGCCTCTTGAAAGTAGCCAAGCCATGCTGTCAGCCACTGGTGTGTGCTAGCTCATCACACGCATCCCAGAAACATCCCTGTGCAAGCTCTAGCCAAAACTGTTTGCTGACTACATGGAGACAAACCAAATGGTGGAAGGACAACCCACACAAAATGGTAGCAGGACCCAAAACAGGACACACATTTCCACCAGAAGCATTCAGATCAGTCACATTTTTAAGGCTTGCCAGCTGAATTTGGAAAAAGCCGGTTTGGGCATTATGTGCCATGTTAAGAATATTCACTGTTTGTTTTTAAAATGTGTTGTGAGAGAAAACAGCACAAGTAGCATAGGTATCTTATGTCCCAGCCTCTCATTCTCTCTCAGTAACTATGGTGCTCCCCTCTCCTTGCCCTGTGCTAATCTATACTGTAGATAATGTATACAGTCGTATCTTGGTTGGAGAACACCTTGATACTCGCATGTTTTGGCTTCCGAACACCGCAAACCCGGAAGTGAGTGTTCCTGTTTGTGAACGTTTTTTGGAAGCCAAACGTCCGACGCGACTTCCAGTTTAGTGCAGGAAGCTCCTGCAGACAACCAGAAGCCACACCTTGGTTTTCAAACCATTTCAGGATTTGAACGGACTTCCAGGACAGATTAAGTTCAACAACCAAGGTACAACTTTACTCAGGCTACTATCCTATACATACTGACGTTTCATTATGACTCAATAGTACTTCTGAGTAGACGTTCATAGGAATGTGCTGTCAGTAGCAGAAATGGTCGTCTCAAGTATAAGAATGGGAAACAGCACAGACTCCCTATGTTTTGTCTTCCTCTTCCTTTGTAACATAAAGTGAGGGGAGGAGACAGAGACAGAACATGGCACCATATTTCTCCCTGTATAAGGATGCCTTTATTTCATATTCAGACACTGGGCAAGGTGGTACACTCGTCTTTCTAGAGTTCATTCATTGTTCCTCTAAGGTTATCCCATGAGCAAATGAATGCCCATCCAATTTCATAAGGGACATCCGTCTTTGGGAGGCTCTTCTATTGTACTGCAGTCTCTGGGGAGGGATAAGCTGGCAAACTCTTTCAGAGCTTCACCAACTGCCACTGGCAACTGGGCCTGGCACAATTCTGGCAAAACCCCTCCAATGCAAGGGCCCAGAGCATCATAGGAAGTCTTTGCCCAGCAGTGGGCTGGAAGAGGCTGATAATGAATGACTGATGATGATTATATGAAAGTTCTCAAAACATTTATGCAAAGGGATGAATAGGAGCAAAGTCAGCACCACATAGGGAGAGCTTTGGACAGCCATGTGGAAGGCAGATCTGACAGCAGACCTACAGTTGTTCGTTCCCCATCTCTAGGCAAGCAGAGAGATGTAGCACCTGGAAATGCGAGCGCCCAGCTAACAATGGCACTTTGTAGTAAACAATTTGTGGTGCCAGTTAAGTCGCTAGTGGCATATGCCTCCGTGATAACAGTGACAATATTACATAGCAAATGATATACAGGGGGGAAATATGGTAAAAATATAGTTTGATCATTAATTCTTCATCCGTTAGAAGGTAGTGGGTGGTGTAACAGGTGAAACGAGAGTGTGGAGCTTTATAGATGGTTCCTATAAAACTCGTACTATGGAAAGCACAGGGTAGTTTAGATTGAAGAAACCAGTGGCAATTAGTATTTATATAACACTTATCTAATTGCTCAGAACAGTTCACACCTGCTATCATAGTAACTAGGCTAGGCTAACAATGAGGCATGTCTAAAGAGGTACAGATTTGACAAGCCACCCATACAATTCCTAACAAATACCATACAAGTAACTGTGTGCCCATTGCTCCTCCAGTGCAGCTAAAAAGACAAGTTCAGAAGCCTCTGTTTTTGACCAACTGCAACTCACTGTGACATTCTAATCTAGATACAATATGATTAGACTTAACTATTGCTAGTGAGGAAAAACCTATTTGAATCCACAGTTTATGAGACTGATTTGTTTTCACTAACCACAGTGAATACTAGCCATAGTTTATGGTTGAAATATAATGCTAAAGTAAATACTAAATGCTAATCTAAGATGGATGTTGATGCTTCCAGTCTCCTCTCTGTGACTGTGCTGTGGGAGGGAGACCATGGGCCCAAGACTGACTACAACTCATCCATGTAATGCTAAACCATGGTTTGGTGTTGAATGTGTATTGATCCCAGGTTTCGTGCCTGAGATAAAGAAGTTCTTTTTTCCAGTTGCAAATTTCTCTTCACATTAAGCCCTCTCTCTTGTGGCCTGCCTTTTGTTTATAATTAACTCATCCCTCTTAGACTTCCAGTCAATTCCAGTTTCACCCTTAAGGACAAGAGAGCACACTATATGAATAAAATCCTTCATCCACCCATTTCAGCTGCTACTACTGCTAGTCAGGCTGCACCATCAAGGAGTATCAGCCTGCCAGTCAAACAAATGCCACCCTCTTGAGTCCCCCAAAGAGCCATATAATCCTTTCCTAACTGTTGTTTAGGGCTGTCCTATTAATGGCTCCAGGCCCCATGCAGGTAGTGGGAATATACATTTCCTACGTTTCCCCCCTTCATATTTTTATTGGTGATGTTTTATTAGTCGCATTGCTCCTCAGCTTCTCGGCAGCATCGGCAGGCAGCGATACCATTAGCTTTAGATGAAGGTGTGCATCCTCTCCCTTCATAGCTGAGGCGAAGTACCACAATAAAAGCAATATCGATAAACAGTGCAGCGGAGGAACAAATTAATAAGCAGTTTCATGGTGAATTACTGACCACCAGTGGTGGCTGCTGAATAGGGAAGCTTGAGAAAGCCATTTCTTGTTCTCTGTGCTAAGTAGAGTCATGGAAGCAGTGAACAGGATGGGACTAAAGGGTTTTGGGATGGTGAGCTGTTGTGCCTCAAAAGGGGATTCGGCCATTCATCAGCTTCATGAAGCAAATGCAACACAACCCACAGCAGCTAAAGAAGCAGGCAGGGAGTACACAGCAGTGTTTTTTGGCGACTGGGCTAAAAGGCATCAAGCAATATCACACATGCAAAGCAAATAAATGCTGGGCATATTTAAATGGCAAATGAGAATGAAGGGCCATGGCTGTGGTAAAGCACATGGTTTGCATACAGAAGGTCACAGGTTCAATCCCCCTTCAGGTCTGAAAGAGGAGATTTGCTGTCAGTCAGACTAGTCAGTATGGAGCTAGATGGACAAATGGTCTAATAAGGCAGCTTCCTATGTTTCTAAGTAGCTGATGATTTTCTATCAACAGCGCAATGTCCAAAATACCTTGTAGTACCATTATGCCATGTTTCATCTAGGGATGGAGGTAAGAATCCAGTGAGTTTTGATTCTGAAGCAGACACACATGGTCTGATCTGCCTGTACCAAAGTGGGGAGTCTGGTCAGGGTAGAATCAAAGAACTGTAGAATTGGAAGGGACCACAGGGATCATCTAGTCCAAATCACTGCAATGCAGGAATATTTTACCCAGCATGGGCTCAAACCCATAGCTCTGAGGATAAGAGTCTCATGCGCTACTGACTGGGCTATCCCACTATAGTTAACTACCATGATGCTCCAGAACCTGTGTGTTGCCGATTCCTATTCTCTCATAGGAATACATGGTGAATGCAAGGTGGTCTGTGGGCTGCCTGTTTTCTTTTATAATGGTATTTCAGCTGCTTAAGAGCAGCTAGCTGGTGTGCAGGGCTCCTGCCCCTGCATGTACAGAAGTCAAGGAAGCAAGCCCCACTGGGAGCAACGGACTTTGGTGATGCACCATCACTCTCAGGGACAATTTCATTTACATGTCATGTACAAGCACACTTTAAGGGCAAAATTGTCTGCAAAGTACATCAAATATAAAAATACATTAAATTTCCCCTGAGTGCAACAGCATGCAATCAAGACCCATCAAGACCTGCTGTGTTAACATCAACATGCAGGGTGGCAACAGCTTTTAGGCAGCAGAAATTTATTTTTTCCAGACAACAAAAGGAGACAGGCAGGTAGCCCTCAGACTACCTCATAAGCACTTACAACTAATTGCTTACAACTAAGAGCTTTGTGGGTTTCCCCTCCTATGCAGATTTTTAAGGATACAGAAAGATTTGCTCTTAAAAGCCCACATGGATTTTATCCTTGAACCCATGCCCAGTTCTATCCCAGATACTCACAGATCTTCAGAATATCCAGCAATATTATAAAACAGAAAGCTACTATTTTGCTACATTTGCCGGTTAGGTCATTTTAAATAAATGTATTGGGTACACAATGAAGTTTCTAATTATTTTATTACAGTATCCATGTATTTGGAGGAGGTAGTAATGGTGGGAATCATATTTCTGTCTAGTCATAAAGAAAGCACTTGATTCCCACCAGAACTTTACCAAAGGAAATATTAGAGACAAAACATCTCCTTTGAAACATCCCAACCAGATGGCAGTTCCAATGTTTTATGGCCAGTCTGTTTATTAATGAACATCTGTTTTTGCTACAGAACACAGAGTGGACATTTTATCAAAAGGCTTCCTTTCCAGTTTTCAGACAAAAAACACACCACCCTAGGCAATTTATTATTATTCAGAAATCTACTAAATTTGTGCTTGATTTCAGCAAATGCACATCAATTGTCTTCTCTACCCTGTTGCTTGTTTACTCAGAAGTTCTTCTTTGTTCAAAGTGTGCAAGCCTTGCTAATATAGGAAGTGTGTAGCAGGAGTTTGAGATCCACTTTTTAATCCAGTGCATAAAAATGGTGAAGGTTTCTGCACAACTCATAGGTTACAGTGCTCAAATCGTGTACTCTCAAAACCTTCCACAGCAAATCAACATAAATGTGTTGAAGTAAATAATTTAAAATTTCTTATCATATGTTTACTCATTAAACAGTCTAAAAATTAATTGCTGAGATTTTTTTCACTCAGATGCAGATTAAAAGAAATGTGCCAATGACACATGTATTGACAATGCACAGTCTATGCTTGAGGAACAAAATGCAGCACAATGCAATGTTTGTTCAAAGCTGCTATAGCAGGATCACACATAGTTTTCTGGAACATAAAACTCATACACACACTTAGTTCATTTTAAGAACCGTCAAAAATTGGTAGTTGTTCACTTCTGACAAAGCATGAACTAGGCTTTGTTTTGCTCAGAGGGTAATGCATTAAAAAGGGCACCTTGCAAATATTTTTGTTTCCAGGACAAGGAAAAATGGGTGAGGGAAGATAGATGTTCCATTGTACAAGGATTTTATTATCATTATTATTTTTGCATTGATAGAACCTTGATGGATACATTGAATACAGCCCTATATAAATACTTATTGATGATAATGATATTAGTAAAATTTGTCTACTTTTAGTTTCCTATGGAAAAACAATCAATTAAATGAATAGGAAGTTTGAGGAGATGTCTTCATTATACAATGCTTTTTTTAAAGAATATCTTGCCTATCAATAAAGTCTGAGTGCTAAAACCCCTTTTATTCACCCCAAATTCGGTCAGCGGAGAATCATTCAAATCTTAAACCACTAACAATCCTTTTTTTCAGACAATATCTGTGGCTGCTATAGCTGGGCAAGCTGTGAGTTTCAGGCTTCTTCTTCAGCATCTAATAGCCTCCAGGATTAGAACATCATATAAATAATACATTTAATTGCCCTGGAAAGGCAAGAGCCCCACCCCTCCCCCCAAATGTAAGCCAGGTGGAATAACTTTAATATCCATGGCTCCATTCTTGGGAGCGTATATTTTCTGCACAGAAAATGAAGCAAGGCCAAGTAGTTTAGAGCTCAAATGTAAGCGAGCGGCCTTCATCAAGTCGCCTTGGCTCAGGTTCATCAACATGATTACTTGCTTAGTCCTGCTCATTTTCCTACAAACATTAGCAGGTTTGCAGTTTTAAAATTGAACTAAGCTGTTTGCCAGCTGACCAATTTGGAAAATGCTCTACATGTTCAGTAACGCTTGTTTGTTAAACATAACTTTACTGGCACCTGCAGAATTGCTCCTAAAATGATTTGCAGCCGGTTTACACCAGGTCAGTGGCTGCAGCCTAACAGGTAGATGTGAAAAGCTGAGGAATGATTGCTCAACTTACTGAATCAAGTCATGGCCTTAGTCACTGATAAATCTCTGGACCCGTTTAGAGTTTTAAGAAATCACAAACCCTAGCAATCCATTTCTAGAGGGTAGGCTGCCTAGTTGTGTTGACTTTGGCAGCTTAAAGGTGGGTTTTTAAAAAGTATTTAAGTACACCAACATAAAAACAGTCACTGTGATGTTCACCATATTTGTGGTAAATTTATGAGTGCTGTGCCAAGAATTTCTCCCATTTTTCCTCAACCCTTTCCCCATTAATAAATGAGAAAAGAAACTGTATTTAGATTTTATTTTATGGAGATTTTTCTCTCTCCCCAGGAAAATCTCATGGCTGAGGCTTTAGTTGCACTTTTGGAGTGTCCGAGAGGTGTTTGTGAACGTCCTTGTTTTCGTTCCACAAATCATCTCTCCAGAGTTCTGTACTCTGCAGCCTTCTGAAAAATCCTGTGACATCCTTGGCTGGGCTTCCCTCTAAGCACAGGAAGGTGGGCAGCCAGCCTGGTGTGTGTCTGACAGCTGTTCCTTGCCATTTTTATTTTTTTTAAGTGAAGTCTTTTTAGTTTTAAAGAAATGAGTGGGGAAAGGAGGTTTTTGTTTTGTTGTTTTAAGGTCAAAGAACTTGCCATTAAAAACAAAAGTGAATGCACCCATTTCAGCCACATTTTGCAGTCTTTCCAAGTATTCCTATTTTCCAGGGACCGCCCCAGATTTACAGAAGCTGTCCCGGTTTCCGATCTGATCCTGGAATTTCCCACTTCTCCTAAGGATGTCTCTATTTTCATCAGACAAATGTTAGAGGGTGTGGAGTTATGCAACCTTTCAAGGACACCTGAAGGCTGCCCTATATAGGGAAGTTTTTAAATGTTTAATGTTTTATTATGTTTTTATGTATGTTGGAAGCCACCCAAAGTGGCTGCAACAACCCAGTCAGATGGGTGTGGTTATAAATAAAATAATAATAATAATAATTGAATAAGATGTCCCTTTTTTCATCAGACCAATATTAGAGGGTATGTTGTAGCTAGCTCCCCATCAGATATATGTATGTACAGTCGTACCTTAGTTCTCGAACGGAATCCATTCCAGAAGTCCGTTCGACTTCCGAAAACATTCGAAAACCAAGGTGCGGCTTCCGATTGGCTGCAGGAGCTTCCTGCACTCAATCGGAAGCTGCAGAAGCTGCGTCAGACGTTCCAAAAAATGTTCGTAAACCAGAACACTCACTTCCGGGTTTACAGCATCTGGGAGCCAAAATGTTTGAGTTGCAAGGCGTTCCAGAACCAAGGTACGACTGTACTGAAATTCTAAAATATCCTGAGAATGTGGCAGAAGTATGGCAGTCTCTTTCACAGGGGAATGAAACTTTGGAGAAACAGAAGGACCAGTTTCAGCACAGCACCAGAATACTCTGGCCTTCCGCTGTTTCATTTCCCACATACCCTATGGTTACGCCCCTCCCCAAGAAAAGTGAGTGGGGACCAAGTATGGTGAAATCACAGGGTGAAATGCACCTTTACATAAAGGAGAGAGAGAGAGAGAGAGAGAGAGAGAATACCGTATTTTTCTGTGTATTAGACGATATATTTTCCTTAGAAATAATAGGCAAAAATTGTGGGTCGTCTTATACACGGATAGCAGAGGAGACGGGCAATTGGTGGCAGCAGGCAGCAGGAGATTGGCAGTGGCAATTGGGCATGTGATTGGTTGCTGCGGCAAGCCCTGCTGACTATTGGCTGCAGCTGAGGCAACTGGGGGCTATTCACTGCAGCGGCAAGGCATGCGTGCAATCGGCTGTGGTTGTGCCGAGTGTGCAGGTGGTCTTTTGGCGGCAAGCGTGCAGACAACTCTGGGCAATCTCCCCCCCCCCCAGCTGAACAACCCCACCCATTATGTTGCAGTCCAAAAAATAGGGGTCGTCTTATACATGGGGGCGTGTTATACATGGGGAAATACGGTATATAAACCACAAAGGGGGAGGCCTGGAAGAACAAAGAGACGTGTCTTTTACAGTAGGAAAATGAATTGTTACTAATTTGTTATAAAGCACCTAATGCTGTGAGAGGCACTGAAATAAAAATTAAGGCTGTACACACCATACAATTAAAGCACATGGCATACCTGCAATAAACTTGGGAACTGTAGCCTACCAGAAATACAATTCTCAGCGCCTTGAGAAATTACAGTTCCCAAGATTCTTTTGGGCAGTCTTGAGCTTTAAATGCATGGTACATACACAGCCGAAGAAAACAACATAGTCCCAGGTTCCTGGCATAATAGACAGAACACAAGAAAAGACAAAGGGATGAGCTGGAAACAGGAACATATTTTCCAAGCTCTGGAACTAATCAATTAAAATTAATAAAGTACTACTACCACAAGTGAGCCTTCTGAGATCAGCTGTGGTTCAGCGTATGCCTTCCTTACAGAAAACATCAGCTCCTATTTTTGAATTTTCTGTTCAGTTTTTATTATTTTTGTCTTCTTGTACTTCACTGTGCTTGTGTATTGCTTTTTAAAATACAATTTTAAATTCCATTTACATGTTGTGAAAAATGAATTAAAATCACACTTTTACACACTACCCTGAAATATTTGATGAAGAGCAGTTTAGAAACATTTTAAATAATAAACATGGAAATGAGTTTTACTCCTTTTCTCTCTTTTGGAGGGAGGGCATTAATTTTAAAGGTTAATTTTAAAGGTTACATATATTCAATATATAGTAAGAAAAAAGTTTGGAAAGAAAGCTGCATATTTATTAAGTGGTTAAGAAAGGATGCACATTTCAGATTCTTGTGTGTGCAAAGTTAGTTCTTGGCAGATGATTTGTAAGCGCTTCTTTTTTTGTTTCATAATTATAAGTGGAATGTTCTTTAATGTGCAATAATAAGGTTCAAGCTGTGCTATTTTGCAGCTAATAATTATACACAACAGCATGAGGCATGATAGCTAACAGAAAGTTTTCCAGCTTAATAGATTACTCCTATCTACCTGTTTGATTTGCTATGCCTTTGCTTTCTAATCCATCCTTTATTGTGTTAATACAAGACTGAGCAAAGCCAGAGTTACTTAACTTTCTAAGGAAAAAGTGGAAGGCAAAATTGCTGACTCGCCCAGATCATTCCTATAAAGAGAAGCTTCTAAAAGATTTGTTTTTATTTTTGCATATATGGTCAAACTTCTTGCTTCTTTAGAAGTTCATTCTCAGATGGATGCTTCTTCAAACCAGACTGAAAGCTGTTCTCAAACAGCAGAGGTCAGCAAGTACTAGTTTTGTGTACCAATCTGGTTCACAAATGAATTCATCATTTCACAGCTGGCCAGGTTGCTGTAGACATGCACCACTTCCAAGATTTCTCATGGGGCAAGAATGCTGTGCATCTGAGCCAGCTTATCCATTATGTATTCAGCCACAACATTCCCTGGTTTTACCAATGAGGAGTTTCATCTCAGATTGGGGTGGGCAGTGGGGGGGGGTATGTGTGTGTGAATGGTGAAGCAGTACTGTCATGAATGCAACTTGGGGTGGAGAGACCAAGGCAGTGCTACCAGTTTTCAAAAGTTTATTCATTCCACTTCCTCAAAAGATCTCAGTCATAGAACACATGCACACCTGTCCTGCAGGAATACCGTAGTTACCCAAGATTTTTGCTCTGCTTAAGTGGTCCCCTTAGTAACACAATATGGTGAAGCAAGACAATGATGAAGCTTCACTCTGTTCCTTGGGGTGCTGCAAATGTTTCTCCCAAAGATGGCTGGTCTCTACAGTTCTTATACTTTCAACTCAGTCTTTTGATTATATGTCACAGTCTTCATTGTAAATAGTCTCTGGACTGCAATACCTATTTGGAAAGTTTTCAAGACTGCAGGATCCTTGCATCATTTTGGACACCCATCTGAATGCCCACCAACACCTTTCTGGCTATGTGAAAAGTCATAATCTCTGTCCTTCTCACAGTTCTTTTAGGATCTAGGCAAATGGGCACAGCTGTCCTGGAACATGCAGTTTCATTTCCCAATGAATGTTGTTTTCCTTTACTCTGATATTTTGCTAAAACCAGCAGCCACTATAACTTGCTTTTCCTGACTCTGACTAGCTTGCAGAGCCACCTTTCCAAACATAAGGAGAGCCTACTGTATCAGACCAGTGGCCCATCTTAGTGCAACTTCCTGTTCTAACACTGGCTATGTGTGAGATCTATGGGATCTCACAAACAGGATATGAGTACAAGTGCAGGTGGGCCTGGGGGAACCTTGGTTTTTAATAAGTAAAAAACTATTCAGAAAGAAACCAAAGTCGGGGGGAGGACAAAAAAGACAAACAGCGGAATGAGCTTTTGAGTACTGACTGTTGGGAGGAGAAAACAGGAGGGAGAGGGAATAAAATGGAATATCTTAGAGTAAGAGAGGACTGGCTGGCTGAGACACTGAACAGGACATTCAGCAATATCCACATTTTGTTGCAGATCCCACTTGCTAAACTGAAACCTGTGAAAAGTGACAGTGCGAAAAAGCTGCTACCTAAATTGCATATCTAAAAATGGTAGACATTAATTATGTGATTCACAGCTAAAGAGTGAGTAATAACTGGAATTAAATTCTGATACATCTATTGGCTCAGCAAAAACAAGCATTTTTAAACTCTCTGAAGAAATAATGCCGGCGTAGACTGTTGTCTGACCCTTTCAAGCTAACATCTGTGGTTGACACACATATGCCACACAGATGAGTCAAGGGAACCAGATCACACAGATCAATAATCCCTTCCTTTCTTTTGGTAGCCCTGTTCAGAAGGAGTGAGAAGCAGGACTAAGTAGGCTGAAGCCTAGGGCCTCTAAATCTAGGGGGCCTTGCCAGCTTGCCCTCTCCCCAGTGCCACAGTCTCCCCTCTCCCAAAATTGCAAACCCAAGATTTCATGTGAGGGCAGGACAACCTGGGCCTCTAAATCTAGGGGGCCTCGCCAGCCTGCCCTCTCCCCAGTGCCGCAGTCTCCCCTCTCCCAAAATTGTAAACCCAAGACTTCATGCAAGGGCAGGGCAACTCAGGCCCAGCATCTATGAGACTCAGGGCTAGCCAGTGGATTCCATGTGATCTGGAACCCTGATCTAAATCACTGATCTAAAAAGAAGCAGACTCAATGACACTGGGAAGATTTCAATGCAAAGTTCCTGGTTCCTCTATTTCACTTCTTCCTTTTGATTCCCTGAGATGCAGAATATCAGTGCTGGCACCAACCAGACAGTTGAGGTAAATTGGGGCATTAAGTGGTTTGTGCAGCACAGTTCTTTTTTAGCATGCTGACCTAGCAAAATATCTGTATTAATCATCACTGTAATACAGTACAAACCCATTTATCCAATTGGCCTGGAGGGCATCCAAAACATTCAGATAATCAGATGTTCCAATAAATGGAAGCACACAGGGGTTGCATGTACATGGGATTACCCAACCGACATATGGTGGATTTGATTCTGCAGTATTGCCTTGTTCCTTTCTCTAAGGCAAAATAAATCAGTAAAAATGTCCTGTGAACAAAAAACGTACTCCATCAGATTAGCAGAGGATAAAAAATAAATAATTTTCTTCTGTGTATATTAAGGGGGGGAAGTCATATGTACAAAAATGCATTTTTGTTTTATACTTCTTTCAGATCCATATGTGTTACAATGTTATAATTACACTCTCAGACATATATTGATTAAACCGTTTTCGCCTACGTTCCTATGCACATGCATATTGCCAATGAGAGAGCCTCATTGCACTCAGTAACACTTTAGTTAAACATGCATCGAATTGTTCTCTTTTGGCTGAATCAAAAGCCCTCCTTCCTTCCTATCTAACTATCTCAAGGTCCTTCTCTTGAGTCATTATTTTCTTTCCTAAAACAGTATTTCAGCATGTCACAAATAATAGTTTAGGCTCATTCATTATGGAAGCAGGCAAGCTAAAATGGTGTGAACATACCCCTTTATCCTTTTGCATATCTTTCAGAACTGGTTGCTTATGAAACCTTAATCGAAAACTATGGGTTAGTTAGGTAGCTGCTAAAATCCACCCCCCCTTCTGCATAACTGTTAAAACATATAAACTCCCTGTTCTTCTTTGGCTCTAGGCACTCTGACCTAATCTTAATAGTAAAGTGAGTTTAAACAATCAGTGTATGTTGCTGCCTTGCAGCGGTTCAGCACCCAGGTTAGGGTGCAGAACTAGCGGAGCAAACAAGTGGAGACACTGCTACATCTGCAGCCTGGCCACTCATGGCAGCAGCAGTGGAAAGTGGCAGTGGGGAGACAGGCAGATTGGGCTGATTACTGCATGAGCTCCAGGCTGGCACAGGGATTGGTCCCGATACCAGTGCGCCCTGGTTGTGAGGGCCACTGAGGATACAGCAGATTGCAGACTTACTCTTCACAGCGACACGCCCCCCCCTCCTTGGAATGCCTTATTTTGGCTCTTTATCTCTTTCTTAGCAAATCAAAAAGAAAAAGGAAAGGACCAAAAAAAGAAGGTAGAAAGAAAAGGAGGAAAAAGAGAGAAAGAAAAAACAAAATAAAATAAACACATTTGACTTCCAATTAGACTCATTGTATTATTATTTCTATTATTTTTTCCACACACAGTTCCAGATTACTATATTACTTTCTTTGTTTTAATCAGATACCAAAAACATTATATTTCTTATTTTACAAGAATCATTCTAGTTTTGCCAGGCAATGTTTATTATTACAATAGAGATAAAAGTTAAATATGAAAATTTGAGTAAGTTAAAGTGATGTTCTGTAATTTTTCAACTATTGTTAAAGATGGTTAATTGATGTAGTCGTTATTGTGGATTTTTTGTTATTGTTGAATCTTAAATAAAGTATTTTTTAAAGAAAGGAATGCCTTATTTTGGTTCTTGGTTGGCAGGTATTGTGTGTGTGTGTGTGTGTGTGTGTGTGTGTGTGTGTGTGGATTGCAGCCTCAGTGTTGCATCTGCTGATACTGGTGCTCTCTCCATGGGTCCTTTTTTTGTTACAGTGGTACCTCAGTTTTCAAATGTGTCCGTTGACAAACATTTTGGTTTACGAGCACTGTGAACCCGGAAGTAAATGCTTCTGTTTTCAAACACGCCTCAGAAGTCGAAAGTGCCACGTGGCTTCTAATGAGTGCAAGATCCTGAGGCCTGGCTGTCGGCTGTTGAGTTTCCAGTTTTCAAATGTTTCAGAACTCGAACGGTCTTCCAGAATGGATTACGTTTGAAAACTGAGGTACCACTGTATTTGAAATATGCAATAAAAGCCAAGAACACCACAGGCTTAAAATTAGTTAGAGAGCCCTAGAAGGAATCTGAAGAGAAGCCTAACCAATTATTTCCATCAGGGTGGAAGATGTCAGATATACCTGTACCACAGACTGCAATATAATGTCCCATTACCTGATTCTGATGGTGCTTATGTCTGAGTGGACAGGTATAGCAATAATTGTTTTCATATAGCAAAACTGAATATGTCAGCTATGACATACAATAAAGGCTTGTGCCCAATGCAGTGCTAAGGAGCTGCCCTGTCGGTGCAAGGATTTCTGCAATGGGAATTTTCTCCCTCTTTCCCTCTCACATGGCCCTCTCCAAATCTGCTCCGGAGGGTTGCACAGGGTAGAAGAAGGGAAAATCCTACACCCAAATATAATCCTTGCCCTGGTGGTTATGTGGCATTGTATTGGATACAAGCCATGGTCAGTCATGCTCCGTTCTGCTCTCATTCTTTGTCAAGTAGTAGCTTTGCCTCCATTGCGATTTCTGCGGCTGCAGCAGGGGCTTCCACAGCAGCAGCAGCAGACATTGGTCCAGGGTTTTGCAATGGAGTCTCTTCCATCCCTTCCTGACCATGCCAGGGACTGAACTTGGAACTTTCTGCATGCAAAGCAGGTGCTCTACCACTGAGCCATAACCTTGAGGCAGAGGGCTGTAATCAAATAGCACAGGAGAGCAAAGAAGCTCATGGAAGGTGTAGTTACCAACTGGCTCAGAGAGTTGGTGCCACTTCTGCACCACAGTTGATATGCCACCTCTGGCAGTCCTGCTAATCCACTGGCACTGGCAAGGATCAGGGTGAGGGAAGATCAGCACAGCCCTCCTGCACGGATTGCAAGTGTGAGGCAAGCAAGTTCCATGCTACTGATACATACAAACACACACACCCCCTCATCTCCATCTGGCAGCTCCTAGTTTAGAACCAAGTGAGAGACTGCTAATATTTAAGGTTTCTCATTGCATGCTGCCTTTCAGTTTTGAATGTCAATTCTTTAAAAACGGTTTGAGGTGGAAATTAAGTCATGTGCATCCTGGATAAATACTGGCTAAACATGAATTGTTTGAAATATGGGGTATTAAGAATTGAATGTATGTCTCAGGGACATATATTTAAACTTCTTAACCCTCAAATGTCCACGGCCCCTCTTGCATTACCTTGTTCTTAGCTCCTACTTCAAACCCTTGTGATCCACCTGCATGTGCACAAACATACACACCATTGCTGATTTTCCAAGGGATATGGAACAGAACAGTAACAGAAAGGATAACAGGAATTGTTTAAAAACACTGCACTTTAATTACTGACAAAATCAGAAGGTACTTAGACAGCCTTGTTGTCACAGATGTCCCTTGTTGTGATGAACACACAGGACTACAGGACTGAGAGGAAAATGGCAGTACTGTCTTCCTAGACTCCAGCATGATTCGAGCCCCAGTGGAGACTTTTGTTCTTATTAATTTGGTCTGGCTGTAAATGTTCCAAGCTGGACCAGGTGTCTGCTTGGGTGATAGCCAGAATAGGGTCTCGACTATGTGGCCTCTCAGGCTTGTGTTCCTGTGGTTCGGTCTCTCCACCTGCCCATTTCTCTCTCCCTCTGATACCTTCCTTGACCACCTGCTTACTTCTCTGCTTCTTTTTGTTTTGCAAACCTTTTCCAGGCTCCCTGAAGTAAGACTGAATTTTGACCCACTCTGCAACCCCAACCATGTTTACTTGAAGTCCTGCTGAATTCAGTGGGGCTTTCTCCTCACAGCAACTCTGTGAGGTAAGATAGGCTAAGAGAGACAGAACAAATGATCCAAAATCTGCCAATGAGCTTCATAGCTAGGTGGGGCATTGAACCTGGTTCTCTCTACTCCTAGACCAACACTCTAACCTCTACACAGATTCCCAGGATGTTCTCAGTAGGCCTCCCTCTGTGCACTTTGCTCCACTGCACATACCATTTATGAGTGTTCCCATTCCTCTCTCAGTGTGCTGTTGTCTAATGCACTGAACTTTTCAATGGAGGTGGCATTTAAGAAAAACCTCCCCTCGCAGTCACAACTAGAACTTTGCTTTCTGCTACCACGTAATTCTACCACCTCACTTGCCTGCATTGTTAGATTTCAGCTCCAAACCTGCTGAGACACATTCTCAACTGCCTATGGCCCAACACTGTCAATTACGGAAAGGAAGCTCTGCCAAAATGCTTCAGCAATTGGGATTTATCCTGCATGTGCCTAAATAAAATCCAGAGGAAGCGAGAAAAAAGTGAGAAATCACCCCTGACAACGCATTTTACCTGGCAGTCCAACACTGTTTATCAGCATAATAAAAAGTGCCAATACTTACCACCTGTCTAAAATATGCAGTAATAATAAACACTGTTAGAGGGCATATTATGGTCAGGGTTGAGGTATTAATTTATAACTCTGGGAAGAAGTGAAAGAAGGGAAGAACTACAATACCTCACACAGGGCAAAGCTTGCGGAAGATGAGGCCAAGGCCTTTTTGTCTTTGATGAGCATCATTGGAAAATTGCATTGATTTTTTTTTTAGTAATAAAATAATATTCGCTGTTTTATATGATCAGGTTACTGAAACAAATGGCCATGATATTACCTTTCAGCTCTGGTGCTGACAGCATATTTGGTGTGCCTCACACTTGCCTGGAAATTGAACATTATGGAAAGTTCTCCATAAAGGAAGAATGCCAGTTACTTCAAGAGCATTTACTCAAGACTTTTCAGCAATGGAGAACTTACTCAATATTTTTTGTCCAAAAGAGCAATTTGGACAGAATAGACACTGGCCAGAAAGAGTATGGGACTAGGGGGACAAGGTTTCAATCCTCACTTAACTATGAAGCTCAGTGACTGACCTTTGGCCCATCACTATCTCTCAGCCTAATCTACCTCAAGGATATCATGAGGGTGAAACAGGGGCATTCCAACATGTGGGCAGCCCACAAGCATCCCCTCTAATGACAGTGGCCAGCTACACCTTGCTTAAAGAAAGATGTACATGAATAATAACAAGGATAAAAGAGGATCCTATTTTGCATAAAATTTGTATATGGTACTTTGTATGCATAGGCACATATTAGAAATACATCTCACCATAGTACAGTGATACCTCGGGTTAAGCACTTAATTTGTTCCGGAGGTCCGTTCTTAACCTGAAACTGTTCATAACCTGAAGTACCACTTTAGTTAATGGGGCCTCCTGCTGGCGCCGTGCCGCCGGAGCATGATTTCTGTTCTCATCCTGAAGCAAAGTTCTTAACCCGAGGTACTATTTCTGGGTTAGCAGAGTCTGTAACCTGAAGCGTATGTAACCTGAAGCGTATGTAACCCGAGGTACCACTGTATAAGTAAGATGTTGGTAGGCAGTTCCAAGGCTCCTGCTCCCCGTTCTTATGGTTCCTTATCTGTCAAGCTTCAAGGAATCCTGTCCTTCCCCCAGTGGCAGCCAAAAAAGCAGGTAAACAAGAAGAGTCCTTATCACATAATTTATTCAGTATTCACAGAGACAAAGGAATGTAGTCCTTATTAAATAATGACGCTGCTCCGAGTAAAACCCAATCCCCTCCTTCTCTCTTATCCTACATCATCCCTGCACCAGCTGATCTGGGCTTTCTGTCTCTGAGCTCTCTGTTTTACTACTCTCAATGCACGCCTAGTCCTGTGAGAGGAGGACTCAGGAATGCTCTCCAAAGACACTGAGTCCGTCAGTTGTCTCTCCCCTGGTGTTTCTTCTTCCTGCTCTTCCTCTCCCGATATTTCCCAGCTTTTCTCCTCTGCAGTCTCTGAACTATGTCCTTCTGCAAACTACTGTTCTAAATCTATACTGTCCTCCTGTTCTCGGGACGGTTCATGAGAAAGGGGGGCGGCCCCCACCATTCCTCCTCAGTCCAGCCCCAGACATCATCTTTAAACCAGACTTAGACTGGGCAGCCCTCAAACAGAGGAGGCCATCGAATGGAAGACTGTCCTCTGTCACTCCTTCAAAATAGAGGAGACCCTCTGTACAGTAGGACACATAGTCACCCTAATTCTGACTAGCGCTGGATCAGTCAGTTTCAACCTGTTTGCCCTCATTCCACCTGAGCACTTCCTCAGAGGTATCAGGTCCCAGGTGACACAAAACCAAGGAACTGGTTGTCATCAGCATATTGATAACAACTCTAGACACATCTGGATGTCACTGTCCTCTGCAGCCCCCATCTTCCAGAGTAAATCTAAATGTACACAAATCAGCACCCACTGTCCACTGCTTATGCTATTATATCTGTTTAAAGAATATACAGGGAGGGAGAGCAGGGTAATCCCTAGGGCTAGCAAAAGGGTTTAAAAAAAAAAAGATTAGGAAATAATAACTAAAGCTGCTTGCTTTATTACTTCAGGTAAAATATCTTATGAATAATATAATCATTGTGTGTGGTTATTGGGTGTAAAAAAAGATGTGTAATCAGTGTACTGTGATACAGGAACATTAACACTTTTCACACTGACTAGATACAGACTCAAAAATGAGTTTTAAAATCCCTGGGTCACCTAAGCGGGCAGAATATTCTACACAGAGACCCTGAGGCCAATATGCGGTATTTAATTTATCTCAGGCACTGAAGGGGTTTATGCATCCCATTGCCTGCTCTTTTTTTTAAAAAAAAACCTTACCTTCCTGTTAGCCTAAGTTGAATGCTTGGAGATCAGGAGTGACAGACTGAGGCAGGGAAGGGCACAGAAATCCTTGAACTATTGCAGATATTGCAGGTTTAAGAGGGAATAGCTGAGGGAAATGACTTAAATTATAGCAAGGACATGTTTATGGTAGCACAGCATTCATAAATCTTGTGTGTGTGTGTCCCCCCTCGTTCCCAAGAGTATACAAAAAACTCCTTAGTGCTCATTCATTTGTTATACAAATTAAAAGAAAAGAGGGTGTGTAGCAATTAATATATTATCATAGCCTGTGTGTGTTTGTTTAGCAGGCCTCATTCAGCCCCCTTATGCTCTTTTCCCACACCCTTGTCGGTTTTCAACAGCCCCTATGTCCAGTGGGGCAAAGACATATTGGGCCATGATTGTGCTTCATGTCTCTATTATTTCATTTAATTAATACATTATTTATAGCCCACATTTCTAACAAGTACAAGGGCTTCAGAGTGCCTCCCATTCAGGCCCTGAACTGTTCAGCTTCAAAAAGATGGCTGCCTTATGTGCCCTCAGGCTTTGATGGAATCCACACACATATTTTTTTTAAAAAAACACTGTGAAAATGCTTTAAAAAGTTTTGAAAAATACATTGAATTTGGCATAGCTCACTGTCGCCATCTAGTGTCACATTTGTATATTGCATTTTACAACACATTTAGAACATTTTATTTGCAGCTGTGTAGCTGGGTCCTTTGCCTTAGGACCATGTTTAGTATGCTTGTTAAGATGCTTATTAAGTATGCTTGTTAAGATGCTTATTAAGTAATACTATTTCTTTCTGCAGTGGTGCAGCTATTGCTGTTTTAATAACTAAGTGGTAACCCTGTGAAAAGAGTGGATAGTTGGACCAACTGACAGCCATATCTTCTGGGCAGTTACATGGACTAGTGCACTTCAGATGGAAGGCGGCAGGTGAAATGAGATGAGATGAGATGAGTGCTGCTCCTAACCGAGGGTGTGGGGAATTCTTCCACATAAAATAAAATGAATCAAGATAGAAAAGTTCTGCCACATCCCTGATGTGCTGCTTTTCTATGTGCAGGGACTACTTTTGTTTGGCGGGGCATTCAGTCATGCTCGCCCTGCTGTGAAGCCAAGAACAGAGACACAGGTTAACGATGGCAGTGAGAACTAGACCACAGAAACATCTATTATGCGTGTTATTTTCACTATGTGTTCCACTCCCCTCCGCTTTGTATTTTGAATAAACGGAGAGCTGCCGCATTTTCTTTCCCGGAAAATATATCCCGATACCCACCTTCCCAGAAAGGCTTTGGAGTTTCTCCTCTTTGGCTCCTAAATAAATGTAGGGAACTGAAGTTTATAAACACACTGGAGCTTGTAACATTAGAAACACTCGGTGTGTTTGCAAGTCCCCAAACGCACAGCCTCATTTGCTGCCCAATCAAACTCAGTAGTTGTAATAGTTACCTTGGCAGGTCTTGCTCTGGAGTTTAAAATTCCCAACCTACAATATATATAGTTAGTCTTAATAAATAAATGACTTGGACCATGCATTATATATATCACTCAAATCCACGAGGACACAAATTATGTATAATACATCGGCTGTGTAATTTATTTATTAAGCAAAATGTGAATTTTCCATGCTTGTGTTTTGAGGCACAGTTTGTCACACACAGCTAAATGATGTATTCTTATTAGTCCCACTCAATTACCAAGTCATCCCTCTGTGCACTGCGTATTGGTTAATGATAGTGCCACAACGCTTGCGTCTACAATACCTGTGATTTTAGTGATTCATAACCACTCACTAAAACTGTGAAAATGATAAATTGACTGCTGTTGATTAAATGCCGCCAACAGTATGTTTCGTATGTGTTTGTGGTTGGTGGGAAGTTAAAGAAATAGCATTGCTCCAATCATTTAAATATCTAATTAAGCGGAGCTCTTGCTAGATATGGGGAGGGTGGGGGAGGGAACATTCAGTGGAAGAAAAGAGCATCAAATACAATGGAGGAGGAGGAGGGGGAGGGAGACTTCTGTGTGTGTGTGTGTGGACATCTGCTCCGGTGTAACATTGCAGGCCGTACACAAACAACGGGGAGGGGAGAGAGTGTAAAAAATGAAAGTGGGGGAAGTAAAAAAAGTACAACATCTTTCTACGCTCACTGCACAGCTGCACATGGTTAATTTGATGGCTTCAGCTGACTGCCAAGATTAGCATAGCTAGGACAACTGTGTCTATGCCACTAAAAGTCCAAGTGACAGCTCATGGAATTGGGGCAAGTAGAGAAATGGGTTGCCTACCTTCCTAGGCAAAGCAAGCCAGCTAGCCTCTCTCAGAGCTCTGCGGCATGGGCCTAAGACAGGGCAGAGAGACGGAAACATCAACTTTGAACAAAGATTAATTATCTCTGTTGCTTTGGTTAATGTCTTTTCTCCGCCTTTTGCTAATTCTGCTCCAAAAGCCTTGCAACTAATAGAAAGCAGAACAGCACAAGGACAAGAGCAGTAAACATCCCCTAATCCGAAATATGGCTTGCAGTGTTGGAAGAGTCCAGGTCACCTTAATAAAGAATTTGACTTATCCCCAGTTCCAAATTGAACCAGTTTGATCTTTTAAGTGTAAAACAGGGTGGACTCAGATATTGCTTAATGCGGGTTGAAAGAAAGTGGATTGTCATTTGCGATGCATGTGGCAATGACCAATATTGCTGCTCATCTTGGCTACAATATGTAATGATGTTGTTGGGTTCATGGCAACCTATATACTACAAAGAAACATATTGTGTGCAGTTCATATTTAAACACAGTGATTGCAAGCTAAATTTAAGAGCAGCTTTCATTCATTTAGGGAGTTTTTTATATGTTGTGGTTAACGGAAGTTGAACACTAATGTAAGTTGGATGAGCATAACCACCGGCAAAAATACACATTTTCCTGATGGCACAGGAAATGTGCAAAATGGCAAAGATCACAAGCAGGAAGTGTTATCCATTGTCTGTTTTCTGTTTTGCTTTTAAAACTTTTATTAGTTTTAAAACATACAAGGGAAAAAGAAGGAGGGGGAAGAATTGCCACCTCATAAGAAAAAACACTTATCACATACAATATTTCACCTACAATCTGAATTACAACAAATACTTAAAAAGAATCCATGTACAAAGATAATAGAAAACGGTGCATTGAAATTATATACAAAAACTAACTACTAGTAGTACTAATACTACTAAGTAAAAATAAGGCTATGTTTTCAAAAATAATACCTTGGAAAATATTAGACCAAGCAGGTGCATATTGACCAGGCAATATTCAAAATACCTCAGATACGTTGACATTCTCCAACATTGTCTGCACACTATACCTATTGTATGGGCAACACTTCTGTCTGCGTGAGAATGCACAAGATAACCGATGCGCATCCACATCTTTCATTCAACCCAATTAATCCTAACACACACATAGTTGGCAATAACTGAGTTCTTGACATGCAGCAGACCAGTCAAACCAACAATTGGGTTGAGTGACATTTGCTACATTTACTGTATGTTTCCATAATACACACAGTCACTTCCAATTGTAAGTGTGTATGTGCGTTGGAATGGGGGCGGGGAGTGACCTGATGTGGAGCCAACTCTTCTGGCTCACTCTGGCCAGGAGCTGGGCTACCGACTTTTACTCCCAAACCTCCAGTGACTCTCTCTTTCTCTCAGTTTGCCCTCCCATTGACACTGATGGGATGGGAAACAGCTGACACAGGTTGTGGTAACATCACCAGTGGTAGATATATGTCTGTAGGCCTTTCCATGTGAGTACCCTAGACCTCTGGTTCTTTTCCAAAAGGCATGGGACATTCAAAAAGTGGGACTGGAGGGGTGGAAGGCAGGGAGACTAGCAATAGGTGGTTCTAGAGCCAATGACAGGTGGAGCCACCTGTTAACAGGTTGTAAGTAAAAAGGCCAGGAAGTAGGGGCAGGCTGAGGGTAGAGTGAGGTTGGTTGCGTTGTGCCCCATTCACTCTAACAGACCAGATTTCCACTGGGGCACTTCTCTCCCATCCTAACCCTTGCCCCCTGCAGCCTTTGATGGGGGTTAGGATTTCCCTGTAACACAACTCTCTTTACTTCAATGAATGGAGAATTAGAGCCAACCTTTCCAAGATCTGACTAAGGGTCTCTAAGGAGAGTAGATGTTTCATTTTTGACATTCAGCCCACCAAGCTGGCTTCACCCAGAGGCTGAATGCTATTCTTCTTCACAGCTCTCTCGTTCTTCAGACAGTCACTGTAAAAAGGAAACAAACTCCTTCTACAAAAAGTTATTATATAGAAAATAAAGAAAATAATTACCTTTTAAAAGAGCTTCCCATATAGCTATGGGAAGCTCTTTTAAAAGGTACCATTATGACCAGCTACAGCTGCAGACTTTTTTTCAACCTGGTGAACCTGGTTGATCACACAGGTAATATTTTCTGCCATGTATGTAGTATGGGTCCAATATGATTGCACAAAGGAAAATAGGTGTAGAACTGGAAAAATACTAGCCAAAACAGCTTGGAAAAAAATACCGTCTTTATGAATTAATAAGAATTATAACTCATAATTTAAAGAAATTAAAGCTACTATGGAAATTACATGGAAGAGAAGATGCATTTATTGTTGCAGCCTACCAGTCACTGTAAGAAAGATGGGTGGGGAGGGCTTGGAATGAACTAATTCAAATTAACTAATTCAGTGATTTTATATATATATAGCTGCATCACACCCAAAAGTAATTCCCTTAATTTCTGAGTGAACTGAATGTGAATTAAGTTCCTTTTGCAGTAGCTTTTGGGGATCTCAGTATAATTAGGAGAGACATATTTTTTGCAATATATCCATGTGAAAATGTGCTGTTTAGAAAATATGCCCAGCCTCATGCCATTTTTGTGCTAAAGCATTTCTCCAATTATTTTTAATTATGCTTTTTTTAATATAAGTTAACAATTGAGCTAAAATATAATTATGCAATTATTGGGGTGGGGGACTTAATTCACATTTTTGTTATGCACTTACAAAAATAAGACATGATTATGCATATGTTATGTCTTGCTTCAGAATATTCCATCAGATACCAAAAGGATGTTATCCCTTTATGAATGATTTGTTTTAGGGAGCAAGCCTAAACTGGGATGAGATTAGGATCCAGCAGATCTCTGGGTGCTGGGAGGTTCCTGGTGTGGCTGGGCTACACTGCGTTAACTTCCTCATCCTTGGCTCAGTCAGAGATACAACCTAATGTGTCAATTATATTCATGTATATGAATTAACCAACTACCGTATTTTTTGCTCTATAAGACTCACTTTTTCCCTCCTAAAAAGTAAGGGGAAGTGTGTGTGCGTCTTATGGAGCGAATGCAGGCTGCACAGCTATCCCAGAAGCCAGAACAGCAAGAGGGATTGCTGCTTTCACTGCACAGCGATCCCTCTTGCTGTTCTGGCTTCTGATATTCAGAATATTTTTTTTCTTCTCCAAAAACCTCCTCCAAAAACTAGGTCCGTCTTGTGGTCTAGTGCGTCTTATAGAGCAAAAAATACAGTACTTATCCTAGACAGGCTGCATGGGGTATTGCTGTACCAGTTGCAAACCAGGTGGTCTTTAGCTCTTCTAGAACAAGATACACAAAGCAAACCATTCTAACTTACTGGCATGTGAGAAATGAGCCTGCTCCCACATTTTGGTGTTTTCCTTGAGGAAACAGCTGTGATTGACAAGTACTACAGATAAATACAAGAGTCACACACATCGGGGAACAAGAAGAACAGTCTTGAAAATGAACCGGACAATTCAGAAGGATCTTCCTCGTTAATTCTGAAGCTGTTATTTGCACTTTCCTAGTGTGTGAGTGCATGTGATTTCATTTTGTCCTCGAGATTCAGCCATTGGAAATGGGTCAACACTTGTCTCACTTTGAAGGGATTTCCTGGTTCACTTTGAAGTATTCATTCTCACTGTGTTAAAAAATTCGTTGTCACCCAAACCAAAGTTAGCATCGAAGAGAGGGCTTCATGTTCTTCCAAAGTTAGGTTTAATTCTTCCCCCACTGGGGAAATATGTGTGCTCTGTGATACTGCTGAATGCCCACTTTACATCTTGAGGGTCAAATAGCAGCAGCATTTGTTTATTTCCACACTTCCAGCTTGTGCTGTGTATTGCAACTTTTAAAGATTTTGTTTTTATATTCTTTCTTTTCGTGGTTTTTCAAAGTGAGATACTACAACCATTCATGGCCTTTGCCAAAAGTTCCTTTTGAACGTAATAGATATTGCAAACTTTCAAGTACGAACGAGTAGGATAAAACAACATTTGTCAAAATAAAGACCCGAAGTATAAGGTGTCATAAAAATGCACCTGTCATTTTCCATAAATAAAGTTAAGCAGATTTAGTGTGAAACAATTTACACAGAAGTATGTAAAATGGGGAAAATTCATAAAAGATTATCTAGTTGTAAAATGCAAATCTGTGAAAAAAATATCCATTTATATCATCAGCCACATTTTAACAGATGTCTATTTTAATGGCAAATATATAAATAAATAAATAATGCCAAGTGCACATAATACATTGCCTTTCGTGATTTTTTTAAAATAAAACACTCACACACACCAGTTACTTTTAATATGCCTCTTGCTATCTCCATAGTTTTGAAAGAAAATTGGCCTTAAATCATATACACGTTCAGAATGAAATATGGATTTTAAAAGAAAGTTATGGCTAATACTTTAGGTGTTTGCATTACTGTCGGCAACAGGATAAGCCATCAACAGCTAGTTACACACAGAGAGAGAAAATGGAATCAAGTATATAACATAACCTGAGAGAAAGAAGGTAAAAAGAAAACAGAAAATGGAAGCTTGGAACAAAATAGATATTTTATTCTTACAAACTAATCAGTAAAAAAATATTAGCCATGATCTAGGTCCATACATACAGATTATGATTTTCTAGATAGCCTGTTTTTCAGCTGTACTCTACACTGTTGAAATCTTAAACTTTCTTTAGGCTGCAATCCTGTTCATCAAAGAATGTCCCACTGAGCTCAAAAGGGGTGACTTTTAAATAGACAGTAACAGGGAGTTAAAAGTAAGATTCAGGAATGGGGGGCTCTTTCTGATCTGCATCACTTTTACATTTGCTCAGCCATAAATTTATTCTGTCCTGCCTATGCAATAACTTGCAATTCTATTTCATTTTAAATCTAGGCGAAAATTCACACCAAACCACCTGAAATTTCCTGTTCAGTGTGATTTTTAAAGAAACTGGAGGTCTATCCATCTTTGCATCTTGTCATCCTATAGTGCATTTTACTTCAAAAGATTACATTGCTATTGTATGCAAGCTTTTGAACTACACATCCTCATTCGAGCACAAAAAATTCAAAGCAAAGGTAAAACAACATTAGACATCATTGTATGTCCTGACTGGTGATCATCATCGAAGTGAACTGAAATGTCTCTTTACCTTTTTAAACATCGAATTTTACCTAGAAACTGAAAACCAAATGACATGCATGCTGTACATAAAAGTTACAGCAGGAATGAAAACACATCCGTTGTGATCAACACAACCATGTAAAAAGAATGGATCAAACAAAACAAAGAAAAAGAGTGAAGTTAAATAACAAAGTTTGTAAGGTTGTTATAGCAGCTGCTTAAACCTCCTAAACTTGAGTCTCATCAATCAAACAAGAAAGGAAGAGATTAGAACACTGGAGAAAGAAAATCTAAATTAATACAAAGAAATATACTTATTGTTCAAAGGAGGCACTTGCTTTTTGTATCTTCAAACCAAGGAACAAAAAAACAAATAGCATGAAAGGAATGAGAGGCATCCAAGCCGCCGTCTGTACAAAGTTGATAGGTTAATTTCTGCATAAGTGCATACCACAATTTCTTCACCCTTTGTTACAGCAATGGGAAAGGAGATGGCTTCTACTTACTAGCCAAGGCCATGCTATCTGCTGATAGGAATCTGAACAAAAGTTCTGTATGCAAATACAAAGGAGAATCAAGGAGCAGAGTGTTTAATAGCACTACTCTTGAATTATTTTGTTTTGTCCAACTGAAACAAAAAATAGAATTGTAGTGGTGGGAGAGACCTTGGAAGTCATCTAGTCTAACTCCCTGGATCTGAAAAATGGGGTGCAGCATTTTAATATTGCAGATATTAATACTGTGCAGCATGAAGCAATCGGATGCATAAAAATGGACTCCTTTTGGAATAAAAATTGTCCAGACCCATAAATGAGATTCAAAACTTTACTAACCAGAACTTCTTAAAAACAGGTACAGAAACATCAATGATACATCCAGAAAGTTATATAAAGCATATGCATATTAAAGCATAGTCTCATCATTTTCTTTAGAAATATAACATAACTCTAAGAGACACCATTAGCACATCTTTCCCTCACTGTTCCTAGGAACAAAATACCAAGGCAAAATACCATGGAAATTTGCGACTGATACCGTAATCACATGGTCTAAGGTTACTCACGTGAATGCTAGCAGAGGATATCAACAATTAGTTATTAACTAACTGAAGCTCAGAGAACTCTTTCTAGCTTTAGTATTCCAGTGGAATTTTCCAGTGTTAAACCCTTAGCAATATACATACAGGCATTTCTCCATTTCACTTTGGGCAGTTAAACAATTAAACTTAACAGCAACCAGGTCACGCCTGTTGGATAGATAGCTCTCCAACCTCTGCTTAAATCCCAAGGATTGTTTCCAGTGCAGTGTTGGTCCCATCGCGGCAAGGTTGTCCACTTGCGCAATGGAACATTCTCCCTCACCCCCCTCCTGATTGCCCCCTCCAAATCTATTCTGAGAATTCTCCCAAGCCTCCAGAGCAGACCTGGGGTGGGTGTGCAGTGTGCCCAGGGGAAGGAGAACTGGGGAAATCTCCTTGTAGCAATGGAAATCCCTGACAAGATGGTTTACTTTGGATATGAGGCTACACTGACATATATTTCCGCTCACCCCCTCCAAGAGGTGGGCAGGGTTTGCGACACTGAGCAGGCTTACCTGGCCAGGTGCCACCCATCTTGCTACAGGGTGGCCATTGCCCTGCCCCCATCTCAGCAGGCCAACGGGCTGCCAGCTGGGTATGGGGTAAGGGCCAGAAAAGGCCCTCTTTGGCCAATGCTCTTTGGCCCAGGCTCACTTGGTTTTCTTTCCAGGTTCACCCACCCAACCCTCCCTAAAATATAACATGGTCTTCTTTTGCAGGTTAACCTCTTGCTTCCTAGGTCAGCGGATGCTCCTATTGTCGTAAGATGGTTGCTGTATTCAGAACCAGGAAGGAATTTCCCTGCATTGACAGATTTCGTCTTCCCTATAGCAATTCATCACAATTTTGGCAGTTTTAGGCCTTGGTCGGTATTCTGTAGTCTATCTGTGGCTCAGGGGCGGCATATTGATGCACCCCATGTGGTGGCGTTTGCAGGGCCCATTAAAGGGTTGATTGCGGGAGTCACTGTTCCTAGAGCGGCGGCATATAGGTCAAACTCCCGGCTTTGGTGAAGTGGGAGGGCACGCTGTGTAAGTTCACACTTTACAGTCCCCTCCCACAACACCTGACTGCCCTGCGCATCCTCAGCCCCTGTTGGGTATGACAGGGATACCTTCCAAGGCTCCTACACCTGAATTCAATAAAGTTATGGCCTAATTTTAAACCCATGTCTCATTTCTACGTGGTGGGCACCGGGGTCAGGGTTTAGCGTGTGGGCTCACAAACCTGGCTGTCCAAAGCTTGCACTGCAGCAGGCATGGGGAAGTCTTTTCAGCCACATTCCCCCATGGACCACCTTCCAGGGCTGCATGCCGTTGGTAGGCAGGGCCGGGGGTAAAAGTGGACAGGGCAACAGTGGCAACTCATACCTTTGTATAGCAGGCTACATTCCAGTCAGATGCATTTCTCTCCATGTAGGAAAGCAACATTGCTGCAAGGTAAGGTCACAATCGAGCCACACAAAGCACCTGAGAAGGGCACAGAGCAAGGCTGGTGATAGAGGTGGGTGGAATGCAGAGATTCCCATGCATCAGACAAAGAGACCCGGATGGCCACATTTACTTCCAGTTTCCCCAGTTCTGCGCTACAGAATAATCCTGTCACAAGGGATGCAAGCATCTTGTTTTCTTCCTGGGCTGAATAAAGCTATTCAGCACAGAGTTTTGTTTGCATTCCCCTTTTACTTTTCCCGATTTCCCATTTATCTCTAGTTTTGCTGAAAATATGCAGTCATATCACAGATATTTTATCACATGCACGCACCCCACTTGGTTCATTGGGTCTAAACCTATAGGCCAGTTCCCCCTCAGGTGTAAATCAAAATTTAAAGTCTGTAAATCAAAATTTACAGACATTAAGAATCTTGCAGTATTCTGTGGAGCACTAAACTTCAAAATAGAAAACTAATGCTTAAACTGTAAGGCAGTAGTAAGCAATGGCTTAGAGGGAATGAGATATAGAAGTTAAAGTTTAGTAAATAATTTGAAATCCCATAGGTATAAGAAATATTTCTTATGTTCCCTCTGCTGGTGGGGAGCTTGTTTTGGCTTTTTAAAAAACCAATTAGGCTGTAGTTTGAGGAAATGTCCTTTTAATTATAATTACCATATGTTGGATTTATAAGCACATTGGCTATAGATTATTTTTTACAGTTTATTTGGAGTTTATTGAATATATCCTTTGCATCCCAAAGTCTCCATGTAATCTGTAAAAAAAAATCATTTATTCATTCTACCCTCAAACCCCAGGAAAAACTCTAGAGAGAAATATATATATTTCAACTGACACATTTAAGCCTGGACACTATAAATACCTCATAAAAAGGAAGAACTCTCGGATTTTAACTTTTTAAAAAAATTAAAAGAAAGTGCATGGGCCTCAAGAGAAGGGAAAATTCCACCACAGATTGGAGCAAAATCATAAGGCAACAAAAACACTGAAGTAATGAAAAGATTACAATTCTAAAACTGGCATTCTGCATGAGCAGGAACACTAAATAACGAGAGAGCTACTAATAAAATGGGAATTTATAGAATAAGGGTTACTTCCTGCCAGAATTGGAAAACAGGCACCTGGAGGATATTTTTCCCTAAGCATTAAGTCAAACTAGGTTTAGTCATTCTCTCCATTTGGTCACACATTTTGACATGAAATGTATTCTTAAAGCCCCGGTTGGAAATACAATGGAAAAATAATCTTGCATTTGAAAAGAAAGGGTGAAATCCTGCTTTCTGCATGCAGAGACCAGGTGTTATGGTAGCATAAGGAGCAGATTGCAAGCAAGGGAATGAGTCAAGCCACTCCTGCCCACTCCTTGGCCTCGCTTGCTGCACCATAACAATAGCCCATTTGTGGAGGGAGACCTTGGAGTCAGGCTGCAGTTTCTGAGAAGCAAGCAGAGATAGGGGAAGGGAAGAATCGACTGAACTGCCCTTCTCCCTTTTTCCTTCATGGTTTCTGCTACCCTCAAAAGGAAGTGAAAAGCCCACGCTCTTATCCATGGGTAGGCAAACTAAGGCCTGGGGGCCGGATGCGGCACAATCGCCTTTCAATCCAGCCCGTGGACGGTCTGGGAATCAGCGTTGTTTTTACATGAGTAGAATGTGTGCTTTTATTTAAAATGCATCTCTGGGTTATTTGTGAGGCATAGGAATTCGTTCATTTATTTTTTTCAAAATATAGTCTGGCCCCCCACAAGGTCTGAGGGACAGTGGACCGGCCCCCTGCTGAAAAAGTTTGCTGACCCCTGCGGTTATCTATGGCATAAGACTAAGCATTTTGTATATGCTGGGCTCAGGATGCCGGATGACTCAAACAAATGGAGGGTTAGAAAAGCCTGACTTGTCATGTCCTGGCCTGTTGCACTTGCTGTAGGCTCAGCACAGCAGGAGGATACACATCTCCTTCTGCGTTTGGTGAGCAGGATTCAGTCCACAAAGTTTCCAAGCCTGCTGACCGTAAGCAAGGGCAAATTACTGCCAACTGCTATAATTATTCTAAACTCAAGGATTCAAGATTTTGTTGAGACATGGTTGTTATAAGTCACTTATAGGAAGCGGGCATCTCACTTGTGTTTCTGTGTTTGGTGGTGAGATTTCTGCCTCAGTGGCACTAAGAGAGAGGCTAAAGGATCGGGATGTTAAACTGCCGTGAATAGAGTTTCACTCCCCAAAGGAGCAGATGCGTAGCTTGCAAGTAGCAGTGGAGGAGAAATTTGATTTTGTTTTCGTTTTAATGAAAAACTAACCCATACTTCATGAACCAACAAGCAAACCAAAACACAGCTGTCTTTTGAAATTTGTACTTTACTGAATTTAGTGATGCTGTTCTCCAACCAAACAGTATGCAGCAAGTGCATATACTAGAGGGAAATGTACATTAAAAAGCATTTATATTTATGAAAACAAAATAAGAAACTCCATTAAATTAGGGGGAAGTGCTTGCAGATATTTGTTAAAACTGGATCAGAAAACTTGCTTATTGGGACAAGCTTGGATTAAAATGCTCACGAATTTTCATGAATTATTTTTTTAAAAAAGGGAATTGCCACAGACATGTGGAGAACCAAATTTAGGATTGGGAAAATGACAAACCTAGAAAACCAGAATGGACAGATTTGCCCACCCCTACTTGGGGGACACTCCTTAAATTCTATACTGTAACTGGAGACCCAGCTAGCTTAATGGCAAAGGATACCTCTTTCCAGCTTCAGCTGGTTCATCAGCTGTGGCCTTTATTGGGCTAAGAAAGAGAGGCACAACAGTTAACTGTCTAGTATCCTCTTATTTAGATTACTGCACTATGTAGAGCTCCTTGTCAAGATGACCCAGAAGCCTGTGCAAAATGTGGCCATGCGTGGGGAGAGGGACAGTCAAATGGGGTTCATATTAAGGTAACGGGACCCCTGAGTCATGGCCCACTCTGGGGTTGCGGCACTCATCTCGCTTTATTGGCCTAGGGAGCCGGCGTACAGCTTCCGGGTCATGTGGCCAGCATGACTAAGCCGCTTCTGGTGAACCAGAGCAGCACACGGAAACGCCATTTACCTTCCCGCCGGAGCAGTACCTATTTATCTACTTGCACTTTGATGTGCTTTCGAACTGCTAGGTTGGCAGGAGCAGGGACCAAGCAACGGGAGCTCACCCTGTCACGGGGATTCGAACCACTGAGCTTCTGATCGGCAAGCCCTAGGCTCTGTGGTTTAAGCCACAGCACCACCCGTGTCCCTATGGGGTTCATATTACACCAGTCCTAAAAGATCTGCAGTGGCTGCTTATTTGCTACCAGACCATGGAAGAGAGAGTCTTCCTGTGGCCGGTGTAGCACCATGGTTGCCCAAGTATTTGGTTGCCCTAGTGTTTGAGTATTGCATGAACATTTAATCAGAGGATCATAGCACATGGAGAACACATGTTTTGCATTAAGAAAGCTCTTGGTTCAATCCCTGACTGGGAAAGGCTCCTCTCCAAAACCTTTCAGAGCCACTGCTAATCAGAGTAGATGCTGAGCTAGATTGGCCAATGGTCTGACTTGGTGAAAAGCAGCCTCATATCCCCCCGATTGTTCATGTCAACGGCACAACACTTTATCAGTTGTAGCATCGCACCGTGACAATATCTTGCAGCTGAAGATTCGTCACATGATCCTCAGCCCAGCAACTCATGAGATCGGGCTGTACGGTAGTTAAAATTCAGAATCTGGTTCAAGAGCTTGATGGCTTTTTGCCATGGCTGCCCTTCGTGTTTGCACCACCCTGACTGCAAGAAAGTTGGGTGTGTATATGACACCGTGAATGCAGACTCCATTTTATTCAGCACTCTGGATTTAATTGCATCTGTTGTTTTGCATTCATTTCAGTAAATAACCTTAGCATCTTCCATTTCCCTCTCCCAGACATTTTCTTTGCCTCTTAGAGAAAGCGTTTTTTAAAAATAAAAAAAAGTGAGGAAGCAAGCTTTCTTCATGAGTCTCCGGCCTTACGTAGTGGCCTGTCCTCCCGGTGTCCTTCCCCAGGCCCCGAGTCATGCATCACTCATCTTGTCACATTGAACTCCAGATGCTCCTACCCTAGAGAATGCTTTGACTCTGGCAATTTTTCTTCATTCTCACTAACAATTTGGTAATGAAATATTGATTTTTAGTTAGATTCATATTGATGCTATTAGGTTTGCATTGATAAATCATGCTGGCCTCCTGTCTGAGAGGCTAGAAAGTGCTACACTGAACCCTGGAGATTACAATCAACTCATTGATGTGTTAATTTGATGGATTTTTTTTTGTTCTCTTAGAAGGAGTGGGAGGGGTAGAGGAAGATTTTTCAGTGTGACCCGTTGCAAAGTTTTCACAGTGAAATCAGGGACAGTAATTGCAGGTCTTTGCATGTAAGCCTGCTTGTCTTTCTGCTTATGCACCAATAAAGGTTTTTTTGGGGGGGTTGGTTTTTTAAACAACCCCAAATAAATAACAGGGAAGAAAGGGTGCCTATGTAGGCAATGGTGAGGGAATAGAGATGATATGATGTGCACCCAGATTTTCACAATGGCATGAGGTGGGTAGGGGAGGGAGGGAGGAATCCACAAGGTATTTAAATCCTAATTAAACTGGTTAGGGGCTGAAGTCTGTAAGCATTTTCTTTTTTAAAAAGTATTCATAAAAATATCCTTCAGTGAAGCTCAGTGAGTACTGAAATGGGACATTCTCTGCTAGGTCTAGTCTATTTGGAGACTATGGGCCAGGATATTTTCTCTCTCTCTCTCTCCCACTGCCCTTTCTTTCTCTCTCTCTCTCTCTCTCTCTCTCTCTCTCTCTCTCTCTCTCTCTCTCTCTCTAAGTATCACTTAAGAAAGCTGTGGTGCCTGCATGTATCTGTGTCCTATTTAAAACCAGCCTTTAGTTGTGATTTATGGCATTGTGCAAACGTAATGCCTGCCATTAAGGGACAATACGTGCTGAACTCACGGATTGTGCCGAGGTGCCTTTCAAAGTGGTGAGGGGAAGAAGGGCTTTTAAGAGGATGCTTAAGTTAGGGTTTGGTGTTTTGCTTTGCTTTAAACTGAGGCAGTTTAACATCCAAGTTTTGCCCTGTTATTTACCACTCTAAATCCTCATTTGCTTTGGCAGACAAATGTTCATGCCAGTGTCATACCAAAGAGATCAGAAACCCCAACTATGGTATTTCTATTTGGTTGTCCTTGCAAGAGACATTGCCACCTCTGCTCAAGGCTGGCTTCAGAAATCCTCTTGGGACAGCCTTGAACCCTCCAGTTATTTAATAGGCTCCAGAACTGTTTGTACTAGTTAGTGGTGCAAACTAATTTATATCTAATTGTGGGATTCCTTCTAAACTGGCCTGTTTTAAATACCAGCTTTTTTTGCTTTGCTTTTAGATTTTAACAACTTTGTGACTTACACAGTCATTTTTGAATTCCTAAAATGAAATGTTGGAAACTAGGTTTCTACAACAGTGTTACCTAGTGGTTAGAGTGTTACACCGATCCTGGCTCAACTGCACTGGCTGCATAGTAGTTTCTGGGCCCAATTCAAAGTGCTGGTTTTGATCTATATAAAGCCTTAAACAGCTCAGGACCACAATACCTGAAGGACTGCCTCTTCCATATAAACTGTCCCAGACAATGCGTCCATCATTTGAGGCCCTTCTTTGTGTGCCTCCTCCACGTGAGGTCCAGAGGGCTGGACAGAGCCTTCTCTGTTGTGGCTCCCCATTTGTGTAATGCTCTCCCCAGGGAGGCTTGCCTGGTGCCTTCATTATATAATTTTAGGCACAAGACAAGACAATACAGCGGTACCTCTAGTTACAAACTTAATTCATTCTGCAGGTCCATTCTTAACCTGAAACTGTTCTTAACTAGAGGCATGCTTTCGCTAATGGGGCCTCTTGCTCCCACTGCACCACCGACACACGATTTCCGTTCTCATCCTGGGGCAAAGTTCTCAACTTGAGGTAACTCTTCCAGGTTAGCGGAGTTTGTAACCTGAAGCATTTGTAACCTGAGGCGTTTGTAACTCGAGGTACCGCTGTATTCTATAACCTTTTTAATGTATATGTGGGAAGGGGAGGTTATTGTTTTGCTGTTTTGTTTTACTTATTTACATGTTTTTATCCTTTATTTTATTCTTTGAACTGCCCTGAGATCTTATGATGAAAGGTAGTATATAAATCTAATAAAAACAAACAAACTGCAGCCAAGAAGAGCCAGGTTCTACTCTCCACACAGTCATTAAGTGCCCTGGATGGGTCACTATCTTTTAGCCTACAATATTGTTGTGATAGAATCAGGGGGAGGGGCAGGGAGAAGAAAACAATGTATGCCTCCTTGAGTTCCTAGACCAAGAAGGGAGATATAAATCTATTAAATAACTGCCATGTCATAAAAATACTGATTTATTGCCTGCAGATAATATACACTTTCAGGTAGTAATGTTATACAATTAGCTATATGTATAGATAAAGATTAAGGGATGCGGGTGGCGCTGTGGGTTAAACCACAGAGCCTAGGACTTGCCGATCAGAAGGTCGGCGGTTCGAATCCCTGCGACGGGGTGAGCTCCCATTGCTCGGTCCCAGCTCCTGCCAACCTAGCAGTTCGAAAGCACATCAAAGTGCAAGTAGATGGCGTAAATAGGTAGCGCTCCAGCGGGAAGGTAAACAGCGTTTTCGTGCACTACTCTGGTTCGCCAGAAGCGGCTTAGTCATGCTGGCCACATGACCCAGAAGCTGTACGTCGGCTCCTTCGGCCAATAAAGCGAGATGAGCGCCGCAACCCCAGAGTCTGTCATGACTGGACCTAATAGTCAGGGGTCCCTTTACCTTTACCTTTACCTTTACCCTTATAAAGTTTCCCTTCTTGCAAGGATGGTGAGTCTGTGACACTTCCTATGTTGTTGGACTGCCATTCCCACCATCCCAGGCCATGGGATATGCTAGCTGGTGCTGATGGGAGTTGGGGTACAACAACTTCTGGAGGCCACAGATTCCCTAGTACTTGGTCTAAACATACAGGCAAGCAGCTCCCTAATATTTCAGAGAGGGAGCTGTCCCTGCCCCTTCAAAAGATGTCAGGGATTGAACAGCAACTTTCGGTGTGTCAGTCATGTGCTCTGCCACCCAATTACATCCCTTCCAAAGGAATCTGGCATTTGTTGGTGGTGGAGAAATTCAGTCCTGTAATACTGCCTGTCTGCCCTGTCCCAGGTGGCACACAGCAGAACACCTGAGAGTGAATGGGGGCAGTCCCAGAATCATAGTCTTCCAGAAACCCAAATACAGGGGCAGAACCAGAAGCAGTTGCAGAACAAGAAGTTGAGTCCAGGGACTAGCTAGTTAAAAGGGAACACAGGCCACAGAGCTCCTGTAAAGGCATTGTTCTAGTACTCTGTACCAGGAACCAAAGACTTTTAAGCCTGAGTTATCAGAGCTCTGCCTTGAGAACAGCTGCAAACCCGAGATGCCTTTGTCGACTTGCTCATGAATATCCCTTTACCCCGGAGGAGTCCTTGTTACTCAAGTGGGCACTCTGGTGTCTGGCAGGCTCTGGTGTCTGGTGGCTTCTCAACTTCCACCTAATTCTGTGGAGCTATTTGTGCCTTGAGAAGAGGAGGAGGAGTTTGGATTTGATATCCTGCTGCATGTGGAGCAGCAGGGAAGCGAAGCCGGTTCACCAGATTACAAGTCCACCGTTCTTAACCACTACACCACGCTGGAGGAGGAGCAGGTTGGATAGCCATGACCCCTGAAGACCCCAGATCCTCTTGCTCTGACTCACAGTCCCTTGACATGGGCTGCACCTCTTCAATCTTAGCTTTGGGGAGCTCCAGATCCTCCTTGGAAGATCTGTGGGCATGACACTGTCACTGCAAAAATCACGTCTGGAAACTCTAAAATGAAAATTCAGAGCTAGATTTCTACAGCTGTTAGATATAGTTCATTTACACATTAGTAAATGAAAACTGGGTTCAAATCTCCAGCCAGCCTCTGTCTCCCAATGACAAAATCACACAAGGAGCTAAGCATTTGTTTCCTGCAGTTTGTGTAGTGTTGCATTGAATGTTTGGATGCAGACCTGTTCTGCTGAATTGGTTTCCCAACTCTTCCTGGACCATGACACCCACAAGACCGCAAGGAAAATATTGGCATGAGTTCTTTGTTTCCTGAATAAAATTTATCTATTTTAATTTGACAAATATTGCCATTTATGATGTCATGGAGAAATTGTTCTGATGGAACCTCAAATGCTAATGACAGGATAATTTTTTGTTCCCCTTTCCTGTACATCTCCTTCCAGGCACACATTGGATGAATGCAGAGTCTGTTGTTATTTATCAAATATTGTTAAGCCTTCCACAGAAAGTAGATAAATATACATAAACTACGGGCCTGAATATTCATGTTATAGATTGAATTTAAATATGTTTTGTGGACAATGAAAGAGAATTTACTTCAGAAATTTCAGAGGAAGCAATTCACAACTGGAATTAAATAAATGAGTAAATTATCTAGTTTGCTGGTTTTCAGACTGATGTATACCTGCCTCGTGCCTTGAAGAGAATACTTACGCTCTTGTTGAATGGTGCAAATTTTAGATAATAGTTAGATAATAAATAATAGTAAGATAATAATGTATGGGAAGGCGGATGGGACGGGACTCAGAACTGAAATTAAAATCCAAAGTAGAAATATATCTATATAACCATAATTTTTTAATACACACACACTATCTGATTCATTTAAAGTTCAAACCACTCTTTCTACATCCTATGACCATTTACAATAAAGAAATACATCTTGATGTGTCAAGAGAAGCAATTGCCCATACCTTCAAAGGATGATGTCAATGGTGAAACTGTTAGATAAATTCTGTTGTGCTATTGACATCTTAATGTCACACATTCAGCTGGTATGAGATCAGTAAGGCAAACAGCTGAGTTCAGGTTAATCTCTTTGAACCTCATGGCTCAGCCAAGCCCCTCAGTCTGACATTCTAAACTGCCAGCTTAAAACAACCCCCCTTTCTAGTTTTACAGTAAGCAAACCACCAAGAACCAAAATAAGGTAATGCAAAAATAAAAATAAAAACAACCATCATAATGACAAGTTGAGCACAGCTTGTACAATTCTACCTGCTCTGTAAATATAAGTTATGGTAACTATAAATGTGCCTCACCAAGGTGTTTTGTATAACAAAACATTTAACAGAGAATCCTACTTTATTTAGATGTTTATGGCTGCTCGCTTCACACATTATTATTCTCTTAGGAACATAGGAAGCTGCTGAGTCAGACCAGTGGTCCAGCTAGCTCCATATAACCACATTGCCTGGCAACAACTCTTCAGGGTTTCAGATTGGCTAGACCATCTTGGAGACGCCAGGGATTGAACCTGAGGCCTTCTGCATGCAATTCAATGTGCTTTGCCCCTCAGTTCTGGTCCCTTCCCAAGCTCACGTATTGCAGTTATTCTGTGAACTGCCCTGAAGCCTCCGGGTAAAGAGCGATATGTAAATTCAATAAATAAAATATTGGTATTTATTGAATTTGTTAGTGGCTTGTTAAAACAAAAAAGTCTCCAAGCAGTTTGCAGCATACAGTGGTACCTTGGGTTACAGAGGCTTCAGGTTACAGATGCTTCAGGTTACAGACTACGCTAACCCAGAAATAGTACCTCGGGTTAAGAACTTTGCTTCAGGATGAGAACAGAAATTGAACGGCGGCGACACACCGCCAGTGGGAGGCCCCATTAGCTAAAGTGGTATCTCAGGTTAAGAACAGTTTCAGGTTAAGAACAGACCTCCAGAACAAATTAAGTTCTTAACCCGAGGTACCACTGTATTTAAAAGCATAAGTAAAAATACACTGGGTATTATTCAACACACCAGTAAGGAAAATGTTCTGCCGGTGCGGCGATTTTTTTCAGAGCAACAGAACATTCTTCTCCTTTTCCCTCCTACAAACTCTCTCCTCTCAATCTGTTCCCTCCAGATCAGATTTAGGGGTGGTGTTGGATGTTAGTCTGCAGTGGGAAAGTGATAGGCAAGAACAGCAGGGGGCTGGTCCACTATCCCTCAGACCTTGTGGGGGACTAGACTAAATTTTGAAAAATAATAATGAAGGAATACCTATGCCCCACAAATAACCCAAAGATGATTTTTTAATAAAAGCACACATTCTACTCATGTAAAAACACCAGGCAGGCCCCACAAATAACCCAGCAATGCATTTTAAATAAAAGGGCACATTCTACTCATGTAAAAACACGTTGATTCCGGGACCGTCCGCGGGCTGGATTTAGAAGGCGATTGGGCCAGATCTGGCCCCTGGGCCTTAGTTTGCCTACCCACGGGCAAGAAGAACCAGCTTCCACCATCATCTCTGATTCTTCATTGATGGAAATTATCCCTTCCTAATGCTGCTTTTTAGCAGTGAAAAAGGCACTGGGCTTTTCTTACACACTATAGTGCATAAAATGTACATTGGTTCTCAGTACCTACTGTGGTACTCCAGATATTGTTAGATTACAACTCCCATAATCTCCTATCACTGGGACATGTTGGCCCTGGCTGATGGGACTTAGAGTCCAACAATATCTGGCGAAATTCTGGTAAAATATCCAATCATAAGAATGGAGTTTGACATTCTCCATGGTCACAAAAGGAACATGTACCCCAGAACTTCAGAGGTGTCTTGTCACATGGTGGGGTGGGGTGGGCGTACGATCTCCCTCACATTGTCAGGTTTGACTATACATTTTAACATCACCCATTCAGAACATCAATTCTACCAATATGAAAGGCTTAATGCAAAGGTTTATGACCTACAAGTTCTTTCGGCAAGCAAGTATATAGATAGAGAAAACAATATTATCTAAATGTCAAACCACCCTAAAATACTTTAAAATCTAATAAATCATTTTCTTATTAGTTTGAGCTGAAAATATAAAATTACTTTCATCTTTATTTCAGTGTTGTAAAAAAAGCTAGGATGACTCAAATTAAATTATGTGGCATAAGTTATTTTCATTACTGGGTTTTTTTATTTCATTTCCAATGAGATGCTTCAAATCAAATATAATTCTACTATAGCCACAACTACATTCCCACGACTTGATCCAAGATATAACCTGTGGCAGCAAACAATATTATTATTTATTTTATTAACAATGTTTTCTAGGAGAATATTATTATTCACTGGGCTCTGGGATATATGTATCCCATAGCAGAGATCATGTCAGATCATTACCTATATTGGTGGGAGACATAATACATTTTAGGAAAGGATTGGTCTGGCTTAGAAGAAAAAGATCACATAAGGTCAACTCAGCCACCAAATACTCCACAACTCTTTTAGTGTCGCTGTTCCCCAAGAGCTCTGAAAACATGCGACAACTTTTGATATGTCATTACAATAGCCCTCCCCAAAGGGCTGTGGTTGAAGAAACCTTGTAAAGCCAAGTTGGAAGGTAGAGCTGTCAGTCACAAAACTGTAACACCATCCTCTCCTTCCCCTTTCCCCCAGCTGTTTAGGGTTTATTTTTCAAATGAAGAGCTTTAGAGGAAATGTATCACTGTGGCCATCACCCTGAAAACCTATCCAGATCAATCTGGATTCAAGTTTTCGGTGCACTCATTCCACATCCTTTTACATTGCTTTGAATCTGCATTAACCCAGAATACCTTTGTGTATAGGAATAACCACATGCTAGAGTCATAAAGAGCTGATTTTCACTAACTGGCCCTGATCCATTGGCTTATAGAGTAGGGATTTTGGAAATTTACATGTCAAACATTTTATTTTATCTGTACTCAAGGGCTTTGCTTTAAAAGTGACATTTTAAAAAAGATATATTACTTTGGTAAATGAGCAAGTGCATAAGATACAAACAGAGGAAATATTTGTCTTCCTGTTTAGTGTACCATTACATGTTGTTATTTTTTTTAATCTAGCCACCTGCAAAAGATTATCAGAAAACTCCACGGATTCATCGGAATGCATGTAGTTTGTGGTCCAAATGAAAGAAAGCTTTCCCTTGACACTTAAAATTCAGTTTCTGCAAGCTACTGAGGAAATGTCTACATGAAATTTTTTCCAGCTCTCCTCTTTAGTACTTTAGCAACAGGAATTCTCCAAAACGTAAGATATGATGTGGCAAAAAACACACACACCCAAACCCCATACTCTCATCTTACCATATATCCTGAACCACAGGGTACCTGGCAGTAAATCCCACTGGAAGGAACAATCCCATAGCAGATGCTAGTGTGCAGTCTGGCACATCAACAGGCCCAAAGTCCAGTCAGACCAGGTTCCCACCTCTGCAGCTGATCCAGGGGGCAGGGCACCTGGGGGTCAGTCCTGCACAAGCACAGTGCCAAACAGCTCCCTGGAACATCCAAGCCAGAGTCCAACCAACATTCCCATGTTTGTTGATGAGACACTCTGAATGATGGGCAAAGAGACTGTGTCTGTCATGACATCCGAAACATACCGGACATTTGTGGGTTGTGGAATTTGTTGATGTGAAGTCACAAACTGCAAATGCCACAACTACCCTCAAATATTCAGAAAAAAGAGGAGAACCAAGCTCAGTTTCTCCCATTCTTAAGCACAAGCTCTTAGCAGGTTATCAAAAAGCTGTTATCAATACAGCATATTATCAATACAGTGGTACCTTGGTTTGCATATGTCTTGGTTTGCATACGTTTTGGATTACAAACACATCAAATCCAGAAGTGCGTGTCCTGGTTTGCAACCTTTTTTTGGATTACAACCCTTTTTTTTTATTACGAACAATTTCTGGGGGGGAGGCCGCATTGGCGAAAGCACACCTTGGCTTACAACCTGTTTTGGTTTACAAACAGACGTCCGGAACAGATTATGGTTGTAAACCAAGGTACCACTGTACAGAATGCAGTATTCTTTGCAAATTTAACTGACAGAAATTGCTCTTTGTCAGGAACTCCAACCTTATACACTTATTTGCAGCTCTAGTCCACATGCCACAAAATGTGATACCATTTTTTTATTTTATTTTTTTTGCATAGCTCTATGTTCTAGTATTGACTCATTATCCGTTTTCTCATTCTACAATTCAATGCTAGCAAAAAGGCTAGCTTTGCTTCTTTACTTCAGGGTTTCCCATAGGCATCTGGTGGGCACTGTGAAAATACAATGCTGGAGTGGTGGGTTATTGGCTAGATCCAGCATGCTCTTCATATGCCACTCCTAGAACAAATATCTGTCTACTTCTCTGATGCAGCGGTATGTGGACCTCAAATGTGATTGCCAGATTTGTCAAAAATATGACCACTAATGATATTCTGTGATACAAATCATCCTGAATTTAACAGTTCAAATCCCAGTTTCAAACAGTCCAGCCCCAATCACAGAAAAATAGTAGGTGAGCTAGTATTTTATAGATCTCATCTGCTGCCATTTTCATGATCTCCAGAGTCTGAGGCTTGGAGATGATGAATGTTACTGCCCCTGGGATTTTTGAAACTCATGTGGAGTGTAGCTCATAAAATGGATGCTTCTTATGATTACTTAAAACAGACAAAGAGTCAGTTATCTGGTGTAGAGGGGTAGAAGAAAGACTATGTGGCACAGTCCTCTCAAGACAGTGTGGCACCTCAGAACACATGGGAGAAATTACTTATTATTATAAAATTTATTATATTTTATTAATATAATAAAATGATTGTTTTCTAAAGACATATGCAGGCTGTTCAGGAAAGTTTTTAATGGTTGGTGTTTTATTGTGTTTTATTTTTTGGGGGGGGGAGCCACCCATAGTGGCTGGGGCAACTCAGTCCGAAGGGCAGCACACAGTGCTATTTATCTAGAAAAAGAAGTCCCAGAACTCAACATGAATGCCTCCTTTGTTGTCTTAGAATGGCATTGGTGCCCACCTGAGAGTCCTCCCTGAAAAAAGCGTTCTTCTTCTTCTTCTTCTTCTTCTTCTTCTTCTTCTTCTTCTTCTTCTTCTTCTTCCTCCTCCTCCTCCTCCTCCTCCTCTTCTATATACAATTAAATTTGTATACAATTTCTTATTGGAAAAAGCACAAATATCAAGGCCTGCCAGCATGTCAAAGGCAAATGCTTCCTCCCCTTTTCTAATGTGTGAATCAGCTATTAAGTTATCAAGCAAATCATTTTAAAAATTATTTGTAATTGTCATTGAACAATTGTTCATATCCTTAAGAGGGGGGAAAACAAATAAAAGAACACTCAGCTATAATTTTGGTTGGTGAATATTTTTGTATAAAGTATTTTTATATATATATATAAAATAGCAAAATGAAAAGAACCACTTTGGTTTCTAAGGCAGTTTCTGGCTCATGTGAATCTAACTTGTCAAGCCTAGAAACTTATGTCGTATCAAGTATATCCATAATGGAATTGTGGAGTTTCAAATGCATATATATGTGTGGTTGTTTGCTATGGAGATAGTTTATTCCCCATAAAATAAAGAAACAATATTAAACGTGCTAAATCAATGTTCCTATTAAGCTAGCAACAAATAAGAGCGTGGTTAGCTGTAAAAGAATCCAACTTTCCCTCTAAAACATGTTGCTTGGATCCATAACTCCTCATTGCATCATTTCAAGCCAGAACCCATTGTCTCTTTATGAATGCCATAGCACTTTGTTAAATAAAATTACTGGCACACCATGAATGTCTACATCTGGAGAAGCTTTTCTTTTCCCATCACAAAACAAGCCATTTTAATGAGCCACATCTTAACAAACTGAACTAAAACACAGCAGGACCTGAAACTCAGGAAAAAAGGATGCTGAGGTTTTCATTTGTATGCCACAACCCTCCAGCCTGCAAAATATCATCAAACACCAAACAGTAATACTGCATGAATTAAGGCATCTGTATCTGAAAGCTGTCCATTAAACAATACAGAAGGCAGGCACACTAATAATAAGCCCATCAATCATGCATATATCATCAAGTACAAACTGGTTTTGTCAATATAGTAATTCAGCAGTGAATGGGATTGAAGTCCTGAGTGAACCACTCTAAAACTTACACCCCTTTTTATTACATTTCTCTAGTTCAGTGATTCCTAATATCACTTTGGGGAGGTTTAGCCCACTTGTTTGTTGCAGAACCCTTGTTAATTCTTCTAACACAGGCATAGGGAGTCTGTGGCCCTCCAGTTGTTGCGGGACAACCACTCCCATCCGCCCCAGCCAGCACGGCCAATGTTCAAGGATGCTGGGACTTATAGTCCCACGGTGACTGAAGGGCCACAAACTCCTCATCTCTGTTCTACTGACACCCCACAGAACAGCCTCAAACCCCCAGGAAAGTCACAAGTCTTTGGCCTCTTTGGCCTAGTTGGCTCGCAGGCCATTGAAGTATAAATGCCCCCCTTGGTTAGCCTGCAATACCCGGAGAAGCCAGCAGCTGCTGGAATCCAGATAAGGAGACAACCTTCTCTTCAGACCTGGGGAAGATCATGCTTTGTAAACCTATAAATGCTTTCTTTCTGGAGTGCCTTTTGGCATGGTCTTTTTGGAAGGATCCAACTGGGCCACTATTGCTACAGCAATAAAGACCTGAACCTTTCCACGCATCATACACTCTTATTGGCTTTGGGAAACGGTGAAAATGGACATTGTCTGGTAACACTATCACCTTCATCTCCTTTTATGGTTGCATAGCTTCCTTGTTTTGAAAGAGCCATTACATCTCGCAAAAGTACATTTGACAGCATCGCTGTCCCACACCTCTCTGATGATTTCACAGTTCTCTGTTGCCTTTTCTGTTCAGGAATGGGGTGTGCTGCTGATGGACATGAAGATTCAGCTTGTACCAACCAAAGCCGTATTTAATTTTTATGGGAAAGGAGCAGGCCAGTACACTATGGCCTGCATGACTGAAGGAAAATCAGTACGTGTTCTTTCGAGTTAAAACAGGCTGTTACTACTTTTGATAAATGCAATATTCTCTTAAGGCACAGCCCTTTAGGCAGTCAAATTGGGCAAGAAAGAACACAGTAAGGGTTGGCCTATATATTAGGGCTGTGCAAGGCTTCAGATGAGGCATGGCTCTGAAGTGAATGTCCCTCCTTTGAAGATATTCAGACCACCAGGGAATCTGAGGCAACTCAGTCAAAAGCAGACCAGGCAAAATGAGCTTCAGAACCTCAGGGTGGTGTCTTTTAACTTCTTCTGGCCAGTTTGATACACTTTGGAACCTCTAGTAAGAGAAGAGAACTGAGAACATATGTTTCTGTAGCTGACAGCTTTAGCTTTTAATTGTGGATTGATTAAACCAGGAATCTGCTTATTTTTTTTAATTTTGCTTCCAATAACAATGCTTTTGAAAGGGATGTGGGAGGGAAAATATCAGATAGCGCCTGACTTGCAGTGGCAGCAACAACAGGCCCCTGTGGCTCCAGAACCATGCCTGTCCACATGGGTTGGTGGGGAAGACAGGTGTTTCCAGGAAACCTTGGCCAGCTCCTGCTGTACCTAGCTGCAAACTGCCAAGTACACCAGCGGGTTTCCCACCTCCACCTGCTCTTACCAGGTAATATGCCACTGAGCTGTCTGTAGTATCGTGATGGCCAGGTTGGATGCCCCAAGGCCCATCAAGCAGGTAGGAGCAGGAACTGGGGTAGCAGGGGAAGGGCACACATTCATAGGTGGCTCTTGCCATCGTACCAGGAAGGAAAGAGTATATTATAGATCAAAGGCGGCTACATCCACAGTGAAGAGTTGGGCTTCTTGGCTTTGAAATGAAGAGCAAAGGATTCAGACTGCCTATCAGGGCTATAGCTCTGAGAGCTTTAAAAACTGTTGTTGCTTTTTTTAACGGTAGTGCTTCGTGCACGTTATAACACTAAGTTTACATTTTGGTTGAAACCTTTCTGGGGGTTTTTATGTGTGTTGTTCATATTATCTAGCACCACTGAGAAGCATTTTTCATCGAAGGAGTTTTTCTTTGTGGAGCACACAGGCCAAGTGTCCCCCCAAGTGGCGCTGTTGTTTGCCTGTCAGCAGAAGTATCTCTGGAGCCCAGCTCTTCACAGTATTATACAATTAGTCTACAAGATGGATCATACTGCCATATTGTTGCAACCTGGGATTGTGCTTGCTCAAGCGCTGTACACCAAGTTTATAATTCAGTTTGAATCTTTACTTTCCTCTAATATCTGCCTAAGAATAATTTCAGACTATTAGAACAACCCTTCCAAATTTCATGTACTACTCCCATTCAACCAAGAGGTAACATTCTTATTGGCTAAGCCTTGGGGCATAGTTCCTTTCTCTGCACCAACACTGCGAAGCAGACAGTCTCTAAATGCTCTTCAGAAATACCTGAGAATTTGACTGAAGTTCTTGTTTCCAGGTGAAGCTAAACTTCTACATGGCGCACTTTATACTGTACGCCTTGAACCCCAGAGCTCATCATTTTCATAAAACTATTGCTGCAAAAAAAGAGCACCTAATAAAATATACTGTTGGCAAAGCAAAAGTGGTACAGAGGGCATGATGAGCGCATGTAGAAGCTTTAACTATTGGTGCCATATTTTGAGGTCCATGATCGGGATGGATAAAACTATTGGTTTCTCATTTTTCCACTATTAAATTTAGTTTTCCCCATTTCCACATAAGTCTGTAATTTTAGTGCAAGTTTCTCCTAGTATACACATTTTTGTATGCCATTTGCTTAACACACACACACACACACACACAGAGTACCCTGATATATGCATTTTTGTACACATTATTTGGCCAGGGTGCTTCACTGCACATTTTGAACAATGGTTCTGTTTCTGTTCACACATTGTTTCAGAAAGTACGAGTTAGGTAGGCTGGCCTTTAAATGCAGAATGAATCAGATTCCTCTGCAATCCCTAGTACATGCTATAGGAAAAAGTAATGGTTTACATCATTTCAGAAATATCTTAAGAAAAATTGCTATTAATCTGGACATACTTGATTATGATTACGCATATCTGGCAGCATTTCTCATTTTACAATCACTCAAGGTATGTGTCATATATGTAGTGTGTGTGTGTGTGTGTGTGTGTGTGTGTGTGTATTCTCGTCCATTTCAATCTCATTTTTATAGTGGAAGAACAACATCCATCTTGAACTCAGATCCCCAAAGTTACAAAAGCAGCCTTCATTCCACTAAGGTATAAGTTAGAGAAAAGCATCTAGGTTTTGAGAGTTGTCAAAAATAAATTTGCACTCACTGGCTTGAGTTTTCCACTATAAAACAAGTGCTATTACTATGTTGCTTTTATTTCTTTGTGTTTTCCAAAGCAGATGTATGCATTCACAGCCTGCCACACCTTGCAGATGGTCAGGCAAAACTCCTGCTACCCATTTAAAGAAAAATTTAAATTTAGAAAGGTGAGAATATTCACAAATCATAAAAGAAAAAATATGTTGGGGGAAAAGTTCTCCCCCCACCCAATAGTTTTCTATAAAATATAATAACATAGTTTTCCTTTATTTTACCTGTCAAAGTCAAAACAGGCTGTTTATAATCATCTGTTGTAAAAGCAAATCTAGTGAACATTTGGTGTCCTAAGGGCAGTGTTGCCAAACTTTTATCACCAAGCCTTCCTTCAGAGCACAAAGGAAGAACCTGTCAGCCTACAAGTAGGGTTGGGTTACAACTCCCAAAATCCTTGACCATTGGTTACGAGGTGTAGGAATTTGGAGATCTGAAGGGCCACAGGTTACCCATTGCTGCTGCAAAGGTACAACACTTAACCTTGGTCCCTTCCTTACTATCTCCTTCCACCAGTCTCTGGCTACGAAACGTCACCACTACGTGTGTGCTCTGTCTACCTGGAAATGAACCAATCAAGTCTTCCATCTTACTGGTTCATCTAGGTGAAAATGCAATTCTAAAAGTTTATTCTTGAGGCTATATTTCCCTTCTGTAGTCATCACTTCATGTAAATTTTCTTACTTTTCCCTCACAAATAGTAGCTTTCTTCAGGGTTCATGAGACAGGAAGAATGGGGGAACACAGTGGTCCTTCCCTCGAGGTCATGCGCATCACTGGAGCAGCCTGTCAACATTCACAGTCTGGTGAATGTGTTCAGTGTGGTGTAGTGGTTAAGAGCGGTACTTAAGAGAGAATATTATGAAAATGATATACAGGTGGTACATGACACCAGTCAAGCTTGCAAAAATCTATCATTTGCCCGATAATAAATGTTGGAAATGTAAAGAAAATAAAGGTACATTTTTTCACCTTTGGTGGACGTGCCCAAGGATTAAGGCTTTCTGGGAGATGATATATAATGAAATGAAAAAGGTATTTAAATATACCTTCCTGAAGAAACCAGAGGCCTTTCTCCTGGGCATGGTTGGCCAATTGGTGTCAAAGAAGGATAGAACTTTCTTTATGTACGCTACAACAGCAGCAAGAATACTCATCGCAAAGTATTGGAAGACACAAGATTTACCCACCCTGGAAGAATGGCAGATGAAAGTGATAGACTATATGGAACTGGCGGAAATGACGGGCAGAATCCGAGACCAGGGAGAAGAGTCGGTGGAAGAAGATTGGAAGAAATTTAAAGACTATTTGCAGAAACATTGTAAAATTAATGAATGTTAAAATGATGTTGGATTGAAATCAAGCGGCCTTAGCAACAAGGTTAACAAGAATATGTAAAAATGGATTGATAACGGATGAAAATATAAAGTTATAAAGTTATAATATGTTGAGATATAGAATTAAGATAAAAAGAAAGAGGGTAAGGATTTGCTGAATTAACCATGTGAACGGGAATACAAAAAAGGGAGTTGTGAGGAGGTCGGGGAAACAAGTAAACGAAATTTAAGATATGAAAAGATTGATTTGTTTTTAACTATTTTCTATTTTTTTGTATTTTGTATCCTTTTTTCTATGTATTTTTGTACTTTTTGTATTTTTCCTCCCCCCCTTTTTTCTTTTTTATTCTGTAACTTTCTTCTTTTTGTAAAACCTTAATAAAATTTTTAAAAAATAAATAAATAAAAAAGAGTGGTAGACTCATAATCTGGTGAACCAGGTTCACGTCTCCACTCCTCCACATGCAGACCTTGAGCCAGTCACACTTCTTTGAAGTCTCTTAGCCCCACTCACCTCACAGAGTGTTTGTTGTGGGGAAGGGAAAGGAGAATGTTAGCTGCTTTGAGACTCCTTCGGGTAGTGAGAAAGCGGGATATCAAGTCCAAACTCTTCTTCACACATCCAGCATGATGTCTGCGAAAGGACATCTACATGTGTTCAGCTGAACATCTTATAAACACCCCTATATGATCAGGACCCCTGATTGCACAAGGAAACATAGCATATATTCAACATAGCATCCCCCTCAGGGTTGGCCTACCCATAAGGCAGGCTGAGGTAACCGTCTCAGGCAGCAGAACCCCAAGTGGGGCCCTCCTGTGAATGCTCTGTATGCCCCATTGCTGCTGGAGAAGCAGCAGTGGTAGCTTCTGGCAAGATCTTGCAAAATCCCATCAAAATCTCAAGATCTCATTTACTCCACGAGATCTACTGCCACTGCTTTGTAGGTGTTGCCACATAATCCAGGTTAGGGGGGCTTAGGCGGGGCAGCCGCAGAAGCGGTGGGGGGGTGGCAGGGGGCCCACGGGTACCCACAGCTCGGCGGCCACGGCTGCTGCAGGTGGCGCACAGAGGAGACAGCCACTGCAGGCAGCGCGTGGAGGCAGCTGTGGATGGGGGGGGCTGGGCACCTATGGGCACACAGAGCAATTTTTTGTGGGCGCCTGGGCCCCTGAGTCCCCTGGAGATGGTGTGCCTGGTTGCAGTGATGTGGGCTAGAAACAAAGCAGCAAGCAGAGAGACAGAGCGGGCTATGCCAGACCTTTCCTAGAATTCAAAGCTGCAGCTTTGGGAGAAACAAGACCTTTTTGGGGTGTTAATGCTGTGAACCCCTCCATCATAGACTCAGGCTGTATATATGTGTAAATAAGTCATATACCATAAAGATACCACAGTCTCTGCTGTGCATCATTCCAAAAGGAAACAGAAACCCTGGGTAAGTGCCTTGAACTCCTGGAATCTCGCACCAATCAGAGATTGGGGTGGCGTACAGAAATATGTTTAGCGTAATGTGCATTGGTTGTCACCAATAAAATCAGACTGACTGGATGATACTATGTTTAGGGGAGGGGATTGTGCTAGCAACTGATGCTTTTCTATCCTTCAAAATGGCCATCAGGAGTTTGGGTGTATTCCAAATAATGCCTGGCTGCATATCTACAGCTATAGCTATATGCTGCCAATAATGTTCCAAATAATGCCTGGCTGCATATCTACAGCTATAGCTATATGCTGCCAATGGTCAGATTTCATGGGGGCCTCTGTGGGTGAGAAAGCTTCTTGATTGCTCTTTTCCTTAAGCAACCAAGGATGGAAACTGATGTGTCTCTCAGTATTTAGCCCAAAATCATGCCACTAGTAATCTGTCAGAAGTATTCACATGAAGGAAAATATTAAGAGGGTTCTGCTAGATTACCTTCAGGAACATTTGAACTGTATAGCACATAACCCTTTATGTAAACTAAGAGATTCGAGTCTGTTTTTCTCATATCAGACATCATTGCCAGTCCTTACAAAACAAAAAACCACACACATACACATAGAGTGAATTTCAAGGCTGGGATTCTGATTATGATGATGATTTAATAAACCAATTATTTTGCTTTGAATCATCTCTGTTGTTCTAGGCTGGACATGAAACATTAGGTTGAGCTCCACCTCCTCTAGGTCATCTCCAGGTCAACAGATTAGAGAAGTCAGTAGAAGAATGAAGACAGTATACTCCAACTGCAGGGCAATATGACCCAGTTATTAATCTGTCTGATGGCAGCATTTGAACAATGACAGTCATCTGTCAGAAAGCAGAAGGGGGCGCCTCATTAACACGCCACTCACCTGCCCTAAGGTACAACTCTCTTATAATAATATCTATCATTCACCTCCAAGGTGTTGCTTCTTTTTCTTGCTACATGAAATAACAGACACTCCATTTCCTGTCTCCCACTTCCTTATGTTGTGGCTCACTCAACCTACATTGCCTACCCGAGACATATTTTTTTTGCAGAATGGAAAGAAGGAAAACAATACAAAGGAATCAACCTTTTCTCTTTTTTTAACATAGCACAGAAACTTTGATGTGGACAGTGGGCTAGACAAAGGGATCTGTTGGTCATCACATCCAGCCCTCGCCATTAAGAGTTCAGCCAGGCAGTATCAGCCAAATTACGGTGCACCCAAAACATAGAAAATATAAGTCAATAAGGTGTTCACCAGTCTTCCCCAATCTGGCGTGCTCAAGATGTTTTGAACTACAACTCCCATCTGCCCCAGTCAGCAACATCTGGAAGCCACCAAGTTGGCTCTCTCCCTGGCATAATCAAGGCTAAATGATGGGGATCAGTGGTCCACTTTGGTATACAGCAACTTTCTATGTGCATTAATTGATGGGTCCCTTATCCCACAGCTCAGGAAGACTGATGTTGCTGCTTTTACTCTTGAGGCAAGAACATGTTACTTCCAAGCACTGAGTCCTCTTTCTTTCAACATGTAGCTTTTCAGTGGGAAGGGTTCGCAGGGTTATGGGCAAAACACAGAGCACTGTAAAAGGCCCTAAAGAGCATAAGGCCTTGATTTTTAAATTCGGTGGAAGAAATGTAATCAGAAGTACGCAGACACACAAAGTAAAGGCACGATTGACAAAAGGAATCCATGCCAGGGCAAAGATTGACATGCACCAGATTGGTGGTTTATACTTGTGTTCAGTCGGTGCTTTATCCTAAAGGCTGCTCTTCTCTGCACATGCAGCCTATTTAAGATCCATGGGTATTTTAAAAGCATCCCTGCCAATTCCACATTGTAATTAACTGGCTATTGTTCCTGTGTCACAATGACTCTACTATTTGAAATTTTCTTTGGGGGGGGGGAAACAACAAGTCAGTTATGATTCATGGGTCTGATGCCACCAGCCAAGAAGTAAAATCTTCTTTAGCTAGAACAGGAAGGGGAGGCTATGCTCTTAGTTTCGAAGGCTGTTTGCTCTCCATCCATCGTCTGTATGAAATTTAGATAGACCTGGTTGTCAAAGCACAGCAGTGACATTTTATTATCATTACCATTTAGTAGATAAAGGGAGCTGTCTTAAACTGAGTCAGAACATTGCTACATTTAGAGCCAGAGTCAGAGCTTTGTACTACATTCATTTGTTGGCATAACTTCCTTTGGATTTGTTTTCTATGTTGAAAAATGTTTCTTAATAATACCCCCACCCATTAAAAAATATTATTGCTTCCCCTTATTTCAAAGAAAAAAAGAATGGGGTTCACCATCCTTCCCCAAAGCAGCACACTACAGATTGTTTGGGCTACAGCAAAGGTCTCCGTTGCAGTGTTGTGTGTCCAGAGTTGATGGGGACAAAGGTTGCATGTGTCGTCCTAATGCTGTTACCATTTGAGGATATTGCACCTAAACTAAAAAGAGATATTTTTCAGTCTCAAATGCCCATAGTACGATAAAGCTAGGTGGTTTATGGCCTCTGTGTAGCACCCCCGCCTTTGAAGACCCAGGTGATGCACAAGGATTAAGACCCTGAACCTAGATATCAAAGGATGCCCAATCAAAGTTTCCCCTCCCAATTCTGTCTGTGTTATAAAGACAGGATTCTTTGATATACTGTCCTTAATTAAGCAAAGGCCAACTTATAACTTGCTCCCTTCTTTTCATTTTCTACAAAATAACTTTCATTCTTTTGTTCTCTATTAACTCACCTCCAGCACATAATAGACCAATTTTGCCCTTTTTCTTTAACTTTCAATATACTGCTTAAACATTGTCCTCTCTGGAGTCCCAACCCATCCCATTGTCTGACTTGAAAGAAGCATATTGTGAAAAGATGCTTTCGGTCTTTTCCTGCTACCACTTCACCTTTACAAGGTGGGCATGGAATCCTAAAATGGTGGCAATGTGGTATTAACTATCTTTTTTCTTAAATAACTTGTTTGACAAGATGTTGGAGGAAATGTGGGCTTCATTCCACAAACAGTGGTTTTGAAAGTCCCAGTAGAAGATCTGAAATGATTTCCCTTAAGCAAGGGTGAGAAACCATCTAATGAAACAAAATGTTGGGAGATTCAGGACAGACAAAAGGAAGTACCTCTCAGTGCACAGGTAAACTATGGCCTTCATGTAACAAGATGTTATGACAGCCACCAACTTACGTGGCTTTAAAAAGGGATTAGACAAATTCATTGAGAAGAAAGCCATCAGTACCTACTAGCAGAGATGGAGGACAAATTCAATTCAGCAAGTAAAATCTACCAAACACGCACTTTCAGAAACAATATGCAAACTGAAACACGTCTATCATTTGAAATTTGCACTTATCTGAAGTCTACGATATGAACAATGTTTATAAAAAAATAGTGTGCATAAAACTAAAGAAAGTTATGAAAATAAGATTAAAATGGATAGTATTTGGGGAAATTGCTTGGAAAAATGTACATGTTAGTCAAAACCACATATAAACATGTGTTTATTTTGATAAATTCATACTAAAATGTCGGTGGTGTTTCATGAGGATTTTTTCTAAAATCACCAATTGCTGTACAATGTGGACAACTGAATTTAAGACAGAAACTGAAAGAACTGAGATTGACATCCTTCCACCCCTACCTACTAGTCAACATAGTTGTATAACATCTCCAAGATCAGATGCAGCATGCCTCTGAATACCGCTAGTAATAAAGGGCTATTGCCCTCATTTTGTGCTTTCAGAATCCCCATAGACACCTGACTGGTCACTTTGGAAAACAGGCTGGTTGAGATAATCTAGCCAAGAGTTTGAGCTAGTATGGCTCTTCTTCTGATCTCTTGTTCTTATTCTCTCCCTTTCCCCAAAAGATTGTTCTTTATAAAGTGTAAAATGGACGGGAATGTATGCTTTCAAACAAGTTATCAGACGGTTTCTTCTTTAAAATGATATTGTGCAGTACCAGCAAGATCTAGTAGCTGTGAGTCACCCTGTGATCATCAGATGAAGGGCTCTCTCTCTGTGTGTGTTTGGATTTGATATCCTGCTTTATCACTACCCGAAGGAGTCTCAAAGTGGCTAACATTCTCCTTTCCCTTCCTCCCCCACAACAAACACTCTGTGAGGTGAGTGGGGCTGAGAGACTTCAAAGAAGTGTGACTAGCCCAAGGTCACCCAGCAGGTGCATGTGGAGGAGCGGAGACGCGAACCCGGTTCACCAGATTACGAGTCTACCGCTGTTAACCACCACACCACACTGGCTCTCGTGTGTGTGTGTGTGTGTGTGTGTGTGTGTGTAATAAATAAATAAATAAATAAATAAATAAATAAATAGTAAAACCAACTTTCCAGTTTTATGCCCAGTTTAGGTTTTGGGTTGGTCTGAAATGACCTAAGAACATAATACGGACTTTTCCAATATCCATTGTAAGATGTACTCTTCACATGAAGAACGATGATCAAACTACTTTATTTAGAACAAACCGCAATACAACCTTCAGCCACGGGAAGAAACCTACTCTTTCACTGCCTCAGGGCCTACTTCTTGGGCAACTGGCTTTGTTGTGGTTTAGTCGTTTAGTCGTGTCCGACTCTTTGTGACCCCATGGACCAGAGCCCGCCAGGCACTCCTGTCTTCCACTGCCTCCCGCAGTTTGGTCAGACTCATGTTTGTAGCTTCGAGAACACTGTCCAGCCATCTCGTCCTCTGTCGTCCCCTTCTCCTTGTGCCCTCCGTCTTTCCCAACATCAGGGTCTTTTCCAGGGAGTCTTCTCTTCTCATGAGGTGGCCAAAATATTGGAGCCTGAGCTTCACGATCTGTCCTTCCAGTGAGCACTCAGGGCTGATTTCCTTAAGAATGGATATGTTTGATCTTATTGCAGTCCATGGGACTCTCAAGAGTCTCCTCCAGCACCATAATTCAACAGCATCAATTCTTCGGCGATCAGCCTTCTTTATGGTCCAGCTCTCACTTCCATACATCACTACTGGGAAAACCATGGCTTTAACTATACGGACCTTTGTTGGCAAGGTGATGTCTCTGCTTTTTTAAGATGCTGTCTAGGTTTGCCATCGCCTTTCTCCCAAGGAGCAGGTGTCTTTTAATTTCGTGACTGCTGTCACCATCAGCAGTGATCATGGAGCCCAAGAAAGTAAAACTGGCTTTACCACTGGCTTTTAAAGGAGGCCACTGTTACAACTGCTCACAATTGTTCACATTTAAAGGTGAGCATACCCATTACATATCTTCCAAAGCATTACATGAGCTGAAACAGAGCCATCCTTCCATATTTACACTTCTCTGAATTTTGCAATGCAGTAATGTGTACAAAAATGCACATACTAGGGCAGAATGTGCATGTAACGTTTAGATTTGTGAGGATGACACACAAAAACACATTATAATAGGGGAAATTGCTTTGTAAAAATGTGTACATTAGAAAAAAATGCATCCATGTGTATGTAGAAGAAATCTGCATGAAATTCAGATGGTTTTTGATTAGGACTTTTTTTAAAAAATGCAAACTGATGTGAGAACCAAATCTGAAGACTTGAAAAATTAGAAACTGAGGGAAACCAAATTTGCCTGATTCTCCCATTTCCTAATACCACACCATGGCATTAGAAAACAATAGGTCATTGTTCCCTTACCACTTCTACTACCACAGTTGCAGAAAATTCTACCCATAAATACAATGTTAATGATGCAACACACATTAGTTCTTTCATTTGGAGAGCAAATCAGATATTTATTTCAGCTGAGATTGCCCCAATCCCCACTTTATTTGTTTGGTATTTTATTTATTATCCTGTCTTGTAAATTTTCTTTGATTATTTGTAGTTTTTGTCTTTTGTGAACAGATGCCCTCTCTCTCTCTCTCTCTCTCTCTCTCTCACACACACACACACACACACACACACACGGCATGTGCAAATGCACACATACCCAGTCTATATAATTGCTGAGGCTTTCCAAATGGATGCAGGCAAGTGAATACCCGCCTATTGCTCTGTCAAATGTGACTTGGTAGGAAAGCTATTGGGTTTATAGAAGAGACAAACATTTCAGGCACGCCATTCTGGGGTAATGAAGCATGGCAACAAAATATACCTGTGCAACATTTGATAAAGATGAGCTGACATGCCAGTCCAAATAGGTTCTTTTGTGTGTCTGCACGTGTCTACCATCATTGCTTTCATCTTAAAACAGGAAGGGAGCAATAGAAGCAGCAGCTGGCAGGAACCACCAGAGAAAAAGAGCAGCTCAGTCACACAATTAAATGATTTTTACCTCTGGCCTTTATTTCAATCCCTCTCCCCCCCCCCCCCCGCATCTTGTTTTTAATTGTTATGTGTTTCTTCCTCTCCAATGCAAAGAAACCTGCGACTTCCATTTTTCTTTCTTCTTGTGTTCTAATTCTGTCTGGAAAGCTACAGAATGAGACAATAGAGAAAATCCCGGGGGGTTGGTGATGGGGAGGAGAGAGGTTAAGCTTTGGATCTTTAACTTAAAATGCCTCTGGGCAGGGCCTAGGTAGGGAAGAGGACTAAATAGCAGGGGAAGGTAATAGTCCTTGCTGCTACATGTTAGGCACAATTAAAATAACAACAACTACAGATACTACACCAGGCAGTAAGAAGGCAAATAAATTCCCTGCATGCTTTTATTTGCAGAGGTATAAGTCCTTGCTTTCTATCCTTCAGGAGAATGGAAGTATATAATCAGGACTCTAAGTGACAAATTGGGGGTGCAGGATGTGACCCCCTTTGTGCTGATTCCTGAGAATGCAAAGTTGAAGATTCAGAACAACATTATGTTTGGTGTGTATGTGTAAAACAGGTGATGTTTTCACCCCTCAAACCAAAAAAGGAGAGATTTCTTAGCCTGAGGAATCTAATATTTTATATATAGGTAATATCAAATCTCTAGGTATTTGGTTCCCAGCTAGCAAAAAATAAAGGTAAAACTACAATAAGCTCAAGACAATGTACATGAATATTGTACACTGAATACATCTGGATGTATCTGGGACATGGGACTAGGGCTTGCCGATCAGAAGGTCGGCGGTTCGAATTCCCGCGATGGGGTGGGCTCCCGTTGCTCGGTACCAGCTTCTGCCCACCTAGCAATTCAAAAGCACATCAAAATGCAAGTAGATAAATAGGTACCGCTCCAGCGGGAAGGTAAATGGTGTTTCCGTGTGCTGCTCTGGTTCGCCAGAAGTGGCTTAGTCATGTTGGCCACATGACAACGGAAGCTGTCTGCGGACAAATGCCGGCTCCCTCGGCCTATAGAGCAAGATGAGTGCCGCAACCCCAGAGTCATCCGCAACTGGACCTAACAGTCAGGGTACCTTTACCTTTATATTTGGTGCATTGAACCAAAGCAAGTGGAACTGCTACTCTAAGGTTGAACTACTGGGGTGGCTCAGGGCTTTATGGCTGCCATGATGACCATGGTGCTGTCCTAACATGTCATCGGCCCAACAGATGTGGCAGGTCACACTGCGGACCTTGTTTTCTTGGCCCGGCAGGCAGAAAGAAATCTGAAAGTGGGAGGTCTTGACATCATTCCCTTGTCATGGTCAGATCATTCCCACTTGGCTCCCTGGTATACTCAAGGGCTTAAGGCAGGCATAGGCAAACTCAGCCCTCCAGATGTTTTGGAACTACAACTCCCATCACCCCTAGCTAACAGGACCAGTGGTCAAGGATGATGGGAATTGTAGTCTCAAAACATCTGGAGGGCCAAGTTTGCTTATGCCTGGCTTAAGGCAAGGAAACAAGCTAGGAGATGGCTTGAATGTGAGTGGAGGAAAACTCCTGCCAGATGCAATTGAACACAGGTGAGGGCTCCTCATTGCTCCTCATTGTGCCATCCAGCAGAGCTTCTCTGGGTAGTGCATGGCCTCTTACACTTGCTCTGGGCCTCAGAAGACTAAGCCAGCTTTTTTGCTTGTGTTTATAACTTCATTCCAACAAGACTCCCAGTATCTCAACCTTACACTTGTAAGTTTCAAACCAAAGTGGATTGCATAGACTTTATATTCGACAAAGTCCAGTTAACCCAAACTGATGCACAGAGACTGTGTGGGGAAAAACAGCAGGGTCTACTCGTGCCTTGCAAGGCTTTTATTGCCTCATCTGACAAATGTTGCACTTCGGATATTAATCGTTTTATGCATCTGAGGAATTGCATTATTAGTTTTTGATAAATCATGCATAAGATAACCTTAAGTATTGGAGTTTTAAATGTTAAAATGAAGATTTAGAATAGGGAAAAGACACAGCAGGGAGGTTACTGTCCAGAATACTCCTTAAACATCTTTTTAATGCCCATAATAGCAGCAAGATTTGAGGAGGGTGGATCTGTGTCTTTTATTTTTAGTTTGAATCTTTAAATTAGCTCTAAAGAATCATTTCAAATGTGCTGAACAACATGGCATTTCAGCAAACTGCTAGTAATGGAAAATAACTAGATAGGTCAGAGTTTAGCTATATTTATGCAAATTTATGCAAAATTTTAAGTTTGTCCAACTAGCATTAGGATATAGACCTGTTTTGCTCATGGTTTGGTTGCATGAAAGAAACCATGAGCCCAGGTTCCGACCTAATGCTAAGCAAAACCATGGCTTAGATTCTATGAGCAGGAGCAGGATAGGAGCAAAGCAACTGTGATTTTTGCCCTATGCACCAGCATGCTGCAGATTTGCCTTTAAACCACAGCTTAAGCATTTAATATTCATCTTTAAACATAGCTTAACTATGGTTTGAAGTGATGTGCGGATGCTGCTGCCGTGAAGACAATGCTTATCAAGATGGACTAATGGCCTGACTCAGTAAAAGGCAGCTTCCTATGTTCCCAGCATAGCTGACCACAAAGTAAAGCAGTTGGCTGATTGCTGCATGTCATGGCCAGATCAATTTCCAGCATGTGATGAGGATCATAAATCTCACCGAGATCAATGGAATTTAATTCTAAGCAAATGTAGAAAGGATTTCCAGCGGTGGCTACAATTTAACAAATTGATGTATGGACATGCACCAGACTTTTTCTGACAACTTTTTAGTCAGCAGCTCCCTCGCTAAACAATACTGTTTTAACACTGGAACCATTTCAGAGGCGAGCATTGAGAGGGGGCATTTTGGTGAGAAGAAGAGGGCTGAACAGAAGCTGCATTTGAAAGTTGAGTGCATGATCAAATTCAGCATGCATGTGCCTTAGATTGCAAGTAGGAATGGAGGTGGGGATTGATTCAGTTCACAAATAAAGGAGAACTGACTTAATTCACACTTTCTGAAACAATAGCAGAACTGAAACACAACAATCCTTTGAAAATTGCAATGTTCTAATGTTGTACTGCAGTTCTCCAGCTGACTAATGTGTACTAAAATGCATATACTGGGGAAGCGTGTGCACAAAAACACATACATCAGTTTAAAAGACCTATTAAAATGTATTATATTAGGGAAAATCACTTTGCAAAAATGTGTATATTAGGGGAAACTGCATAAGAACGTGTGTGTACTGGTAGAAATGCTGGTGAATTTTCACAAGTCCTTTAAAAACACAAAAACAAATCGCAAACTGATGTGGAAGTATGAAGAACTGAAGCCTGGAAAAAAGAAACTGCCAGAACCTGAAATGGACAAATTCGCCCATCCCTAATTGCAGCCAATATGACAATGCATTTTAAAGTGCAGAAGCAGATTCCAAGCCTTCTCTGGTATGAAATTAAATGCTCTGTTCCAAAATGGAGTCATTTCTAGCCTTCGTATATGTTTGGAGAGGGAAAAACAAGCTGCATGTGTGTTATACTTTTCCACCACTTCTCATCCCCAAATTTCCACATCTAGTTAGCTAAAGATTTCTAAAAGTCTGCTCGTGGTGGTTCAATCTTTGCAGACCAGAAACAGGGTTAACATGATCAAGGTATGGCATCATTTGAAGGCACTTAGGTGTACCTTTTGTGCAATAATTCAGAGGCAAGTATTTCCCTGACTCCTGACACTGTTAGCCCCATACATAATGGGTTGCAACACACTGCTGCTTGAGCAGCAAAATGTCTCGCTCCTTTCCTCCCCCTTGAGGTCCCCAACACACACACCAACAAAATCTGCTCCAAAGGGTTGGGGGCATTCTGGAACAGATTGCGGTGCAGAAAGAAGAAGGAAGTGCGTGATAAATAGGTTGTTTGACCCAGTGGAGGATTTTATCAGCAAAACAGGATTGAAGGCAATTTTCACAAATTCCCCATCACCATGAAGCCCCCATTCTGCACTCATTCCCGACCTGCAGTGAACCAAAAGAATGCAGTGAATGCAGAACGGAGACCAAATACCATATGGTATTTCCATATAACAGAGATTATTGAGTTTGTACGACGTTGCTTAGAAAGTGGCTTGTATGGGAGGGAAAAAAAGATTTCAAATTTAAGAGAGATTATTCCTATTTTTGTTAGCCTTCTTTTTTAGATTTCTGTCACCGTGACATTCTTTATGGACATGTTGCTTCAGACCACAGAGAACCAAATAAAAAGCACCGTACACTTCTTATCCAAACTTTATAGAAATCATTTTCCCCCCTGTGGTATACGTCTGTGTGCTTCTCTGTTTGTGTGTTAATCATCAGACGTATAGCCTATCAATAGAAGGACAAACAGGGACAAGGTCAGAGGAAAATATTCTTTAGAATAGCTTCTAAGCAGGCAGTGGAATTAGGACTGATTTATGAATGTATTTTCACAATTTACTTGGAAATTTGTAATGTCTCTGCAGCTTGGCAAGAAAAAAAGAGGTGAGGGTAATGTGAAGGAATGCTTCTATTCCACTTTATTGTAAAATTATCCCATGTTACCTGCTCTAATCCCCTGAAAACAAATTAAATCCTCACTAAGCTGACTTTAAATCAATAGTTTCATTTAAGAATAGTGTGACTTAATAAAAATAAAAAACTAACTGGTCCAGCCAATTTAAGAGGGAAATAAATCATTGCCCACGGAAAGAAACAGATTTGACTTGTATATGGGCCATAGTTTTGTTGAGGGGGATGAGCCGGCTGTCTGAATTTGCTAAGCGTATATTACAAATCTCCACAGCCATATTCCAAAATTTGTTCGTTTGTATAAGCAGGGTGGTGGTGAGGGACAAAAGGAAGAATGCTATGAACTGGGAAGCGTAATGAGCAAATATTTGATAATGCATGATATCCAATAGAAGGATGGATGGGTGGATACACAGATGCACACATGCACCTGGGACTCAATGAAATAGTTCTCTAGCTCACACATGCCAAGTATATTGTGCAAAATAGGGCATGCCCTACATGTGGTTTGTCTTGGACGCTTCCTTCTCTAGGGCTTCCCTTGAAGTTTGGAAATTAGGGGTCATGTTCCCTTAAAGGTAGGACCTCAGTCATCTTGGGGCACTTTGTCAGCTTCCACTGAGGTCCAGGAGGCCATTCTCATCACTCGCTTGGGGTGGGTGGAGTGGAACAAACTGATCATAGGCCCTGACAGCCACAAATCAGCAGACATCTGCAGAGCAACCAGAAAGACAGCCCAACCCTCTGCTGCAGCTGGGAGCAACGAGGAAAGTATGTGGGCATGACTGCTCCCAAGCCAGGAGGCATTAACACCGGCTTCCTCAACCTCGGCCCTCCAGATGTTTTTGGCCTACAACTCCCATGATCCCTAGCTAGCAGGACCAGTGGTCAGGGATGATGGGAACTGTAGTCTCAAAACATCTGGAAGGTCGAGGTTGAGGAAGCCTGCGTTAACAGTTAGGAAAGGAGGGAGGGAGGGAGGGAGGGAGGGAGGGAGAAGTAAGGATAGGTGTGGGAGACAACATCGTGGAAAGAGAAAGGAAACACTAGAGGGAGGAAGTCAGGAAACCATGGGAGAAGCAGACAGGATAGAAAGCAGAATGGGAGACACGTGGAAAGAAGCGACAGGAAACTGAAAGAAAAGCCAAGAATAGAGATACCTGGGAAACTGGACCTCGCTAGACAAAGCCAGAGAAAACCAGAGGACTCTGAGAGAGACCAGTCATTCCAGGAGGAAGACAGAGCCAGCTGCAATGATCCTGCCCTAAGCCCTTCAGAGTACTTTCCAGTATCTCAACCATCAGACTTCACTGCAACCACCACCTGCCAGGCACCACCTGCAAGTATCCTTGCTGCCAGAGGTACTTTAGTCAAGCCTTTGTTGCACGTCAGACAGTATTATTTGAGATTCAGTAGCCAGGCCAGGTTGATATAGGGTCTTTTCCTTTAACCAGTGATTGCATATACTGACCCTGACATCTTCTGCTGGGGGAAAAAAAGCATTGGATCTACCTTGGACAGCCCTCTTCCTCCAGCAGGAAGTAGAAATGCCTGGCTGGTGTTACTGCAGTGAAAGCATCGTCCACTTTCTGTCTATGTTTTGTTTGTCTACAGATCTCCACATCTGGCCAATCAGAAGAAAGTTGTTATTGTATGAGGAGGCTGAAATAAACAGGCAAGATGCAAGGAGCACTTAATTATTACAACTTAGGAACTTATGATCTGCAGAGGCAATATTCCAAAACAGCTGTCAGGCTCCTGAATCTGTTGTAACTGGGCCAGCCTACCCTGCAGGAAGAAAGAGTGGTTTTAATTCCACCTCTCCCCTTCAGGAGAGGAGAGAGGCCTTACTGACTCACACCCGGTCAGTGACCCACAACTCCAAGTGAGTGACACTGGTTATCCTCAAGAGTAAGCCATACCTGGCCCCACAGGTCCCCCAGTCCTCTCCGAAATCACTATTCACCTGGAAAGTACCTCAGGATATTCACCGTCTGTGACAACCTGTTCCCTTCTTCCACATCCATACCTGCCAAGTGACCAGTCCAAGCAACCTATTTAACTAGGCTCCCACCTCTAACTGCTGCCACCCTGATTTACAGCATAGAGTAGACAAAAAAGAAAGTCCCCTCTACCAGAGGTATCTTACTTCCCTCCTTCTGGCCCCACCACAAACTTGCTTCTGCCTGGACCTCTTTTGAAGCAGACACTTGAGCGATATTATTACGCCTGCTCCTCAGCCTGTGGATCAGGAGTGCTGAGGATGTTATCTAGACTCCAGAGCTTGGCTTGCTATCATGGGATCCATTTTAATGAGCTCTCCCAAGTCGCTCCAGCTCAGATTACAGCATGGACACAAGCAATCTGACACCTTGCTTACTGGAAGTCTGCCCAGTCACCTCTGTGGCTGCTCCTCCCTTAATAATGGCTCATCCCATCTTGGAAAATCAGTGTACGTGTGGTGAGAAAAATTGCTTTACGAGGGCATGGGGATCTAAATAGCACTGAACCTTCAAGACAGCATTATTCTAGATGGTGCTGAGTACATGGCCTGAAAAGCATGTCCTCTCATTTGTATTCCCCCCTAAACACTTCCAGACTGTCAGATCCACTCTGATGTTAAGATACAAAATCTTTAGGGAACTGCATCAAGCAGGGTCTCAGAAGATCATCAACAACAGTTTTTGTTCTTTTCGATGTTTGCTTATCATTTTTCTTATCCTTTCTTGATTCTGTGCCTGCCTATTTGTTTTATGGATAACCATCTAGGTTAGAGTTGGGATGAAGGAATGTCGTGCATTTTACATTCGTATTTGATGGAGCCTCTGCAACTAGACAAATGGTGAGTGGACCAAGCATCCTTTATACAGCTGGTACAACCCCATGCTATAGATCCATGCAGCTGGGAACAGGCCTGTGAAGTACGGGCGGGGGGAGCCGGGAACACTTGCTCTGGGCTTCAGAAGGCCGAGCCTGTTGTGGGGCCCCACCACAGACTGGCTGCTTTTTTGTTTGAGTTTATGACTTTCTTCTAACAAGACTTCCACCCTGGATCTCAGACAAGCTCTGCACAGGCCTGACTGGGATGGCACAAACCAGGGTTTGCAAGGTTGTGGCTAAAGCAATATCCTGTGCTCTGAAAATGGGAAAGGAGCAGGTCCATCTGGAGTCCCTCAACATTCAAAGAATGAAATAGGGAGCAACAAAGAACTGTTAAATGAGATCACCCACCCAGACTACTACCATGCTTTGACTTCTGTTTTAGGGAGAAACAGTTGGCCAAAGGAGTCAAGGCCACTTCCTACATTATGTTTGGGTATGCTTTGCTGACACAGGAGTCAGCAACATCACACAATGTTGTCAGGAAGCAGTTCCTCAGGCTTACTCGTTGACAGACCCACACTGCCCAGTAGTTCTATTCAGGTATTTGGTACCTATTGGTACTGAATGTGTTAAGCGACTGGAGAGCCAGTGTGGTGTATTGGTTAAGAGCGGTAGACTCGTAATCTGGGGAACTGGGTTCACGTCTCTGCTCCTCCACATGCAGCTGCTGGGTGACCTTGGGCTAGTCACACTTCTCTGAAGTCTCTCAGCCCCACTCACCTCACAGAGTGTTTGTTGTGGGGGAGGAAGGGAAAGGAGAATGTTAGCCGCTTTGAGACTCCTTCGGGTAGTGATAAAGCGGGATATCAAATCCAAACTCTTCCTCTTCTTCTTCCTCTTGAATGTATGAACATTATATATGTGCGTACATAGGACTCCTTAGACAAGGGTGGGAGCCCTGAGATTTATGTGCAGTTAGGCCCATTTCAGACTGATGTAGGCAGTCCCCCATTTACGCGCATTCAATATGTGTGCAACAGTTTATATGCGCGTCACATCAAACCAGGAAGTGACCCTGAAATGTCATAAAGATGTCACTGAAACATCACTAAAAGGGCAAAATGGGGGCAGAGCAGGGGTGGAGTGGAGCAGGGTGTCTGTGGGCTTTTTTGATGCGTTTCAATTATACATTCAATTATACATACATGAGTGCACTGCCTCAGAATGCAACCCCCGCGCAATCAAGGGCTGCCTGTACCTGCCATGGGCCAACCCATTGAAACGCATTGACTAGGGGTTGTTTTATAGAGAGTACCTTGATGCAGTTGGTATTCATAAGGACCAAACACCTGAATAGGGCGAATGTTAATTCCATTTCTGTATGTGATTCATGTACTTACAAGAACAAATGAAAACACTTGTGAATAGGGCTAAAGGATTGTGGTAAAAGGAGGTAGCTTTTTCATCTTTAGTATTCCATGGTCACTTCCATGGACTGCAGCATGAAAATCCCCTTAAAAGTTGCAGCCGTACCGATGCAGATGGCTAAACGATCTGCAATAGTTTTTGCAAAGGACAGATTTCTTTCTCTAGCTCAAGCCAACTGAGACAATTTTAGATTTTTACCCACAATTCCTTATATTACAGTATTGCTCTTTATAGTTTAACAAGTTTCCACTCTGTTGTGACACATGACAGGCAGCGCCTGTGTTGGTGGCTGAACCAAGAGATGAACAATGCAATTGTTGACTGTAACGAATACCTGTCAATTTCAAAGTGACAATTTCTACTTATGTTAAACTTACAAAAGAAAAGGTAAAACACTCTTTCCCAGGGTATTTTGAAAAGAAACGAGGAAACATTTGATATGTGTTTTTACAGCTCAAACAAAACGTAAAGCTCTAACTTATCATGATAAAAGGAAATAATAGAATTTCGGGTGGGTGGGGTGGAATTAACATATGACCTGATTGACAGTTACTATATGAAAAGCTATACACGTGTATATGCAACTTCACAGTAAAGTCAGCTCACATTCTGAATGTTCCTGACTGCCGCTAGAAACCCTCCCTTTCCTAATTCAAATGAATGAAGGGGTACTCTCACTTTCTGCTCCATGCATATTTTTGCTTCCTCGGTGCTGCAGTGTTGTCCTGTATTATAAGATAACCATGTCCCGAGGTTTAACCGTTAACTATTAAAATATCCTAACTCCCTACCTGAGATGTGTAGTTGAAAGCAGCCCTGCATACGTCCCCCCAGGGCAACAGCATACAATCCCCCAGAATGATCAGGTCGGATCAATGGAAAACAACAATAAGCAATCCAGAAAATAGCATTGCAGTTTCCCAAGCCAGAAAATACCAGCAACCTTTAAAATTAAGCCAATTCACAAAGGCACTGTTAGCCTTTGACCTATGATTGCTATTAGATTCACAGAACTCCTGGTTGAAATGCAAAATATAGGTCAAGAACACTTGGGACAGAATCCAGCCTTGATCCATCACAGATCTCCACTTGTATGGAAGGGGCTAATGGCAATCGGGAATGTTTGTATGAAGTAATTTATTTATTTATTTATTTATTTATTTATTTATTTATTTATTCGATTTATATACCACCGTCCACCAAGGTGGTTCACAAGATAAAAACACGAGATCAAAGCACAAACAAATAGTTGAAACACAAACAACAAAATAAAAACCCACTCCCACAAACTCATTTAAAGGGCTGCAGAATATTAATCTGGTTGAAGAGGAATGTTTTTGCCTGGCACCTAAAGATATATAAGGAAAGTGCCAGAAGAATCTCCCTGGGGAGAGCACTCCACAAAGAGGAAGCCACTGTAGAAAAGGCCCGTTCTCATGTTGCCACCCTTTGGATCTCTTGTGGAGGTGGCACACAAAGAAGGCCCTAAGTTGGACTCAGAGTCCAGGTCCGTTTATATGGGGAGAGGTGGTCCTAAAGGTATTGTTGTCTTTAGCCAGAATCCCACAATCAGAACAGCATGCATCAGAGGAGAAGGAATCAGTGGCTAACTTGTTCCCTAAGCTTTCCAAAATGCACTTGTGAAGTTTCAGTCTAGCTAAAATTTCATATTCAAGTATTTCCATTTGTATTGTAGATATAAAGCCATAAATATACAATTTTACAATTTTACAATTTTAAACTTTCAGGGTAGTATTAACTATTGGGCCAAACGTTGGTCACTCTTTCATATTTCCGAAGATTAACGGGTGAACCGATGAAGCAGATTGTAATCATACCTCAGTGATGCATTTTCTTATAAGACATCACTTTCCCATTTAATACGCTCTACAAGTGAGAAAACGGACCTCATTAACAGTGCCGTAGAAAAATTGCGGCAGAAAAATTGTACCTTCCTTTTAAAAGCCTATGTCTTTAAACTGAAAGAGATCAATTACAAAAGCTATAAACATTTAAATCATTTTTTTCTGGACACATATACTATGAATCTTATCAATAGGATATTCTCCAATAATAGCACATTTCCTTAACAGCTTTACATTTCTCCACTTATTTCAAAGGATTGCTTTCTTATATTACTCTAAGTAGGTTGTATGTGTGTGTTTTACTTTGTCTTAAAGTATTAAAATGTTTGAAAGACTTACCTAGGAAACTCATTCAGGAGTAAGTCCCATCAAATTTAATGGGGCTGACTTCTAAGTAGACATGCATGTTACTTTTGTACTTTCTTTGGATCCCCGGGAAATGCACACTGAAAATGTGACAAAAGATTCTTTTAAAAGAACTGAAAAGTAGCAGCTGATGAGGCAAAGCAGGGGGTGGGCAGTGTTACTTACCCAGCTTCCCAAAGTGGAGATCATTGCCAGTAAACTATAGGGAGGGGTGAGATAGCTTTAAAACAACAACAATAAACAGCTGTTAGGACCTAATAATTAAGTACACAGCTGGGGATGCCATGATGTTTTCAGGAAACATGGGGACCCAGGAAGCCTGCAAAGCACAGATAGCTGGAGACATGATTTATAGAATGAAAAATAGAATGTACCACAAGCACACCATGGCTGCCTTGAAAGTAAGGTGTTGTTGTTTAGTCGTGTCCAACTCTTCGTGACCCCATGGACCAGAGCACGCCAGGCACTTCTGTCTTCCACTGCCTCCCACAGTTTGGTCAAACTCATGCTGGTAGCTTCGAGAACACTATCCAACCATCTCGTCCTCTTTCGTGCCCTCTTCTGTCGTGCCCTCTGTCGTGCCCTCAATCTTTCCCAACATCAGGGTCTTTTCCAGGGAGTCATCTCTTCTCATGAGGTGGCCAAAGAATTGGAGCCTCAGCTTCACAATATGTCCTTCCAGTGAGCACTCAGGGCTGACTTCCTTCAGAATGGATAGGTTTGATCTTCTTGCAGTCCATGAGACTCTCAAGAGTCTCCTCCAGCACCATAGTTCAAAAGCATCAATTCTTCAGCGATCAGCCTTCTTTATGGTCCAGCTCTCACTTCCTTCCATACATCACTACTGGGAAAACCATAGCTTTAACTATACAGACCTTTGTTGGCAAGGTGATGTCTCTGCTTTTTAAGATGCTGTCTAGGTTTGTCTTTGCTTTTCTCCCAAGAAAGTAAGGTAAGGACAAACAAACAATCAAACAAACCCCTTGAATCCCACCCATGAGAATTTCACCACATACTTTTCTCCTCATTCATAATTTTCAGATTCAGTTTCCTGTTCAGGGTTCCAACCAACCAGTCTTGCCCTCTCCTGGGTTACTCCATTTGAGCAAGTCCCACCCCCACCCCCCGCATGCAGATTTTCAGTTGTCTGAGGCTATACATAAAGTAGGGATGGGCAGTGCTATTTTTCTAGGGGGGAAAGGTGTCGGAACTCGCCATGAAAGCCTCCCTCTTTCTTTTAGAATGGCAATGGCACCCACCTGAGAGGTGCTAGAACTGAGTTCTGGAGAGTTCCCCGAAAAAAAGCCCTGGGGATGGGAAGCCGGTGTGTTTTCAGATGTTGTTGCAGTCCAACCCATCAGCCCCAGCCAGCATGGCCAAGGATTGGGGTGGTGAAAGTTGTAGTCCAACAACATCTGGGTCAAAAGCAGTTCCCCTGTCTGTGAAATAGATAGATAGATGATAGATAGATAGATATAGATAGATAGATAGATAGCAACAGCTGGTGGGAAATAGGTCTAATTGCTCTTTCTGATGCAGAATGGAGGTCACGCCCAGTCTCCTGGAAAAAAGGGAGACAATTACCTCACCTCCATGACAAAGAGCTCAGCTGTGGAACAAAGTTTTTATCCCATGCCTACAGGTAAAGGAGCAAATGCCAGTGAAAGAGAGTTAAGAGGTATTTTATTTATTCAATCAACTTTCATGTTTCCAGCTTGGTAAGGATGAAGATGGGCCAGCCCCTGAACACTTGTCTGATTTGAAAAAGGTCTGTCAATTGACAAGCTCTTTCTTTCCGGCCTGCCTCATGGAGTGATGATTTTCACACATTCCTTTCACACACCAGCGCTCGCCATTACAGTGCCAGCATGACAAACATTGCCTAAAGGTTTAGAACAGTTTATGTAATTATGTGATTCATGCATACCCAGAAATATTTGGGATTGCCTTGCTGATTGGAGAGAAGCTGATGAATTCACCAAGTCGGCCCCAAAGGAGTTCATGCAAGTAATGAAGTTGTTCTCTATGTGTGTGGGGAAGAGCAATCATGGCAGTCAAATGCATATATCACGCCTACCAAATAAAGCGAGTTTTGAAATGGATACGTGATGGATATTTTCATGATGAGGCTTGGAGCTGATTTTCCCCCACTTTCTTTTTTTTTTGACATTGTGAGCATGTTTAAGAACCCCCACATTCTTGTTGTTGTTAATAATATCATCAACAACAAAAACACAGCAATAGAATCATCGAACTGCAGAGTTGGAAGGGACCATGAAGACCATCTAGTGTCCAACCCCTTGCAACGCAAGAAGCTTTTGCCCAACATGGAGCTTGAACCCACAACTCTGCGATTAAGAGTCTCATGCTCTACCAACATAAAAGAGTAATCCAGCAGCTATAAACCAAGGATTGTATCCAGTGCTGGTCCTACTAAGAGCAGACCTACTGAAACTAATGGACATGACACACTTAAGCCAATTAATTTCAATAGGTCCACTCTACAGCTGAATTCAGACAGCACTTTATTCCACTTTCCTGATGTTTCCTTACCTGATAATTTATGTGTTTTATGTGATCTTTCGGATGACAGAAAAGCTACTTCTGGAAATCCACCAGAAGTCCAATACCATGGCTTATATACAACTAACTTATACTCCGAGTAGTCCCATTATGTGTAGTCTTCTGCTTGTTCCATCTGTGAAAGGATTTCATCTTACCAGATGGAATGACTGGCCATCTCCTCCCCCTGGAGAGGTTCTCCTGACATCTCTCCAGTCAATTTTTTTTTGGGGGGGGCAGTGGGAGGAGAGTGGGAAAGCCCTGTTGCACAAGTGGAATCTCCAGAGAGGCAAATCCTATCCATTGAAATCAATGGACCTAGGTTAGTGATGCCCATTATCTTCAGTGGGTCTACTCTGAGTAGGACTAATATTGGCCACAACCCCACATGAGAAAATTTCATAAAGAAATGCAAGGACAACGGCTCTTAACTCCACAGATGTTGTCAGTCAGATTAACTGATTCCTGATATCCTTCCCATATCTCTTACGGCTTTCTTCCTATCCATATCCTCCAACATTTCTCCAATGAAAATAGGACGTCCTATTCCATAATAATAATTTTACTGTTTATACCCCGTCCATCTGACTGGATTGCCTCAGGTACTCTGGGTGGCTTTCAAGATATATAAAAACATAATAAAACATTAAACATTATTTTTAAAAAAACATTCCGTATAAAGGACTGCCTTTGAATGGATCAGGGGTTGGATTACTCCAGACCCTCCAACATTTAACCAATTAAAATAAGGAAAAGCAGGACATTCTGGGATCAAATCAGAAACTGGGACAGCTTCTGTAAATCTGGGACTGACCCTGAAAAATAGGGACACTTGAAGGGTCTGCCTATGCATACTCCACAAAAATTTACTAGAAACCCAATTTACTGAATTACTGAAACTGAATTTACAGTGTTGCTCAGCTTGAGCTCAGATGTCCCATCTAATGACTAAAGCCCGGGAACTTCATGAAACCTCACAAAGTTTTATAGTCAAAGAAGTAAGTGAACATTTTGCAAATGAAGCATGCAGTGTAAACAGTGGTCTACCCACAGAACTCAAGTTACAGATTGCCATGGAGTTTACCAGCATCCTTCCTTGCTTAATGCAACTACAGCACAAGAATACCCAGGCCTGAGACTCCAAAGAAATTACTTTCCCTCTCCAAATGTTTTGCTTAAGATTTGTAATGTGAAAGTGGCCCAGATTGCAGAGCCAGTGCCAATTCTCAGGGTAGCTGAGGTGAGGGGTTGTGTTTCAGTTTGGCTCCACACCACCATTTCCACAGACCAATTAAGCATTGTTGCATGGCGTTCTGACACCATAATTCCTTTTCCATAAAGTTGCATGGGCGTTGCTGTCAAATCATCGAGGCCTAATGAGTGGATAACTAGCAGCATATCAGTCCACTCCCCCCTTAAATCGCTGTAAAATCTATGTGAGTTTTCAAAGTTTCATTGCTTGACCATCATTTATATCTGATCATGTTGCTTTAAAAATGATGTGTCCCCCCCCACTTTTCTGATGAATTTCTTTCAAACATGGAGGTGTTTACTTTTCAGTACACTTAATATGCTACAACTTCCTAAAGAATCCATTGCAACTTCAAAAATGTGTGCACACAGCTGACATCCCTATAGTCAGGCTGATTCATGAGCCGAATCACAGCTGTGATAACTGCGTTCAAAAGATTATTAATGAGGAAGGTGTTTAGAACAATGCTGTCTATAGGTGCACAGTGTTTTCGTTTTCAAAATGAACAACATAAGGTTGCTGTACTGGGATAAGTCTTCTGAAAACTGACACATGTCTGATAGTCAGGTCTTTGTTGCAGTCATTCCCCCCACTCCTCTAAATCTTTATTTGGCTGGGAGCAGGGCCAGATTTAGATGAAGAGAGGGCCTAGGCAGGCCGGAGGCTTAGGTGTTTCAGGGCTTAATCAGATTTCCCCTGGGGCAGATTTCGAATCGATCTTCCAGGAATTTCCATCAGTCTTCGATGGAACCCTGGGCCTGTATAATGGATCCCCGATTTCCCTATGGCTCAACCCCACAGTGCAACCCATTCGGGTTAAGGCCCATAGAGTCCCGTTTGCGCTTAAACCCAAGATCGATGAGGAGCTTGATCGCTTAGTCGCCCAAGGGGTATTAGAGCCGGTAGCTTCGGGGACCTGGGAAACCCCAATCGTCACACCGGTTAAGCCGGACGGCTCAGTCCATATCTGTGGAGATTACAAATGCACCCTGAAGCGGGCCTTACAAGACCACGTGTACCCGGTTCCGGTGGTGAGCCACGTGTTAGCAACCCTGGCTGGAGCCAAGATCTTTGGGAAGCTGGATTTAGCGCAAGCTTATCAGCAGCTAACCGTTGACGAGGCCACCGCGGACGCCCAGACAATCGTGACTCATAGGGGTCCTCTCAGGGTCAAGCGCCTACAGTTTGGAGTTAGCATGGCCCCAGGGTTATTTCAGAGCCTAATGGACCATCTACTTAAAGGCATCCCCAGAGTCACGTTGTTTTCGATGATGTGCTGATCGCCGCATCGTCGAGAGAAGACTTTGCTGTCAGATTACGGATAGTGCTCTAACGCTTCCAAGTGTCTGTTGGGAGTGAGCAGGAGGCCTGGGCAGGCCATGTCGTCCTCTTATATACCTGCTGGGATTGACAAGGCATCTGACCCTCAGCTAGAAGGATTACTATTAATAGCACAAGTTTTCCTATAACTTGATATTGCTGGATAGTTTTGATGAACTGCAAAAGCATTTTTAGTTTGCTTTCTGTTGCCACCCTGGAACTTTTCTTTATTAGTTCCACTTTGTTCTGTACGATTCCTTGCAAATGAAGGAAAACAACTTTTCTGCTTGTGTATGTTGATAATATAATTTTCAGGTGTCCTGACTGTGACAAAGGTGAGCTGTGTGCTTGCTTGTTTGATTAACAGCTGTTGGGAGCTTCTAGGTCCCTGGTCCCTGCTCTCCCTTCTTATGGTCTTTGTTCTGGACCTGGAGACGCCAGTAGAGAGCATTCCATGTCAAAAAGGAGGGCAAGCGGGCACTCTATCAATAGACAGGGCAGGAGTTACACGGAGCAGGGTCTTTTCACTGGTGGTGCCCATTGTATGCCTCGCTTTTTCCAGACCAGCTCTCTTTTGGCCTGCATTTTGGAGATTTATAATTTAGGAAGACTTTGGAAGAACTGATTGACAAGTCTTATCAATTGCTGACGAATGAGCGGATTCTATATGCTGCTATTCTGTGCTTCTGGTGCACCAGGGTTTACACCAGCGTAATAGAGTTGGCCAGGATGCCAGAAGGGATACAATTTACGAGCTTTCTCCATTATCTGCACAGCAGGGGGTGTTCAATCAACAGTCTGGGGTTGTTCAGTCAACTTATTTCCAATCAGTGCCCCCCTCCTTATTTCCATAACAAGTCCTTGAGACTGTACTCTGAGTAGTGACACCAGGGACCTAGAAGGTGCAGGGCTTGTCAGTCCAACCCCTGCACAGTCTCACCGGGGCTGACCTTAATGCAATTGGAGCAACTGGGCCAAATTGGGCCCCGTAGGCCACTCCTAAGGGGGCCCCTGCACTAGGGCAATCTAGATGGATTTTATTTATATCTATAAGATTTTGCAGACTTTGGCTGTGAACTGGGGCCCAGAAAAAAATTCAAGTTGCACCCCACTGCTTCAAATTGGGCCCCACTGGCTAGCCCTGACTCTAATAGTTGCTGGGCCTGAGTTGCCCTGCTCTTGCATGAAGTCTTGGGTTTACAATTTTGGGAGAGGGGAGACTGCGGCACTGGGGAGAGGGCAGGCTGGTGGGGCCCCCTAGATTTAGAGGCCTGAGTGAATTCACATGAATTCTTGGGTTTGCAATTTCGGGAGAGGGGAGACTTCCTGCTGGGGATCAGGAGGGCTGGTGAGGCCCCCTAGATTTAGAGGCCCTAGGTTTCAGCCTACTTAGCCTATACATAAATCCGGCACTGGCTGGGAGCCTGGCTGTGGAGAGACAAGGCAACTGAAAGGAGGCTGGGTGGGAAGGCCTTGGAAATCATTCCAAGGCCTAAATGCAGCAGGTAGCGATATCTTGGAACTGTACAAGGTAAATATGGCCTAAATCACCTGCTTTAGCAAGATAAGTCCTCAGAGTTCTCTAAGCTAAATGTACACCGTTGAAATTTGATTGAAAACTTTGCGATGTGAAGACTGGAAATCACAAGGAGGAGGCAGACGTGTTTAATCTTCAGTTGGATAACAATTCAAGATAGACTGATAGAGATACCTGCTGCCTGATAAACCAGTCAATACTGTAGATGGAAGATACTCACTAAAAACAGACACGGCAAAGGCAGGTGATTTGGCAGCCGGAGTGGGGGGGGGATAGTGGGTGATCCTGGTGTTTCTTTCTTGTCATCTGTTCTCTGCTCTCTGCTGAGCAAGTCAAGGTCTGTATTTTACTAGGTTACTATCCTTGAAGGATGCAATCCAGCAAGCTCCATTACCCACACGCAACAGATTGATGTATGTGCAAGTGGGATTTGAGTTTTCTTTTCCTGAACGTAACCCCTGCACCACCAAAATGCAAAGCGCTACTTAAACTTGCTGAAAAACGCAGGTTGCAACGTGCATGCTGCTTGAAAACAACTCTGTGATAACGGAGGCTGAAAAGTAACAAGCATCAAAAATATGCAGAAGATCCAGGGCTTTTTTTCAGCTGGAACTCAGTTCCAACACCTCTTAGGTGGGCGCCATTGCCACGATAAGAGAACAAGGGAGGCATTCATGGTGAGTTCCAGCACCTATTTCCATCCCTGAAAAATAGCACTAAGGAGATCAGATCCTTTAGCAGCTTGCAGGAATAAAGCCCTTCACACACAAAAATTGAAATAGCCAATGCTAAGTGGGCAACCATCTCCCCTGCCCCACCCCCTGCTCAAATTGCCACTGGGAATGACACCAAACTATGGTGCAGCTTAGATACTTTTAAAGTGCTGGATGAGGGACTCTGGCCACCTTGCAGAAGTATTTACCTCTGTCTATGTGTCTGTCTGTCTATCTACACACACACACACACACACACACACACACACACACACATCTTCTTTCCATATTCCAGGTAAGGGTTTTTGCACCCCTCACTTATGCTTAAAAAAAATAACAGAATTTCAATGGAATGCAAACTTTAACCTTGATGAACCTAATAAGTGAAATTTCAGCTTGGTGGGCCAATGTCACCTTGAAAGTGGGCGTTATGAACTTACCTATAGTTTCACCAATAACATGGAAAAACATTTCAGCGAACTCAGTTGGAATTGTTTTCCATTTACGATGAAAGTGCTAATGATGAAGATTGATCTACCTTCAGCTACTTGCACTGTGTTAGTGTCATGGTTAATAATACTAGGATTGAGTGACAAATTTTCATAAAGAATTATTTTGTTTGCAAGCCTTTGAAATACAATGTGGCCATGATCCAGCAAAAGTTCACTGGGTGCCAATGAGTTGCCGACCCAATTTTAAGTGCTGGTGATAATCTATAGAACTGTAAACATCTTGGAACCAGGTTGTCTGAAGAACTGATTCCACTTCTGTGAGGTTGCCTGGGCTCATGCGCCTGCTGGTAAGATCTATCAGACTGGTGAACAGACTCTTTTCTGTGTTGGCCCCATTCTTATGGAAAGCCCTGCCATGGGAGATTCGCCTATTTCCTTGACTCTTGACTATTTTAAACAGACCTTAAACACCTGAATGTTTCAGTCTGCTTTTAGTTAATGCTGGTTTTATAGTCTACAGTTTTAACTGTTCCTGATACCTTTCTTTTTATTTGGTGTGTTATTATAATGCTGTTGTTGTAGTGAATTATATTTTTTACGTATTCCGTTGCTTCCTGCTTTTGTTTTGTAAACCGCCTTGAGAAAGTTTTGAACCATTTAAAGAAAGTATAAGTATACTTTAAAGAAACAAATATAGATCTCAGTGGGTGGGGGAAGAGAGAAGTACATGCTTAACTATGAAATTAATGTGACTTTAAAAACAGTCACTGCATCATGCCAGGTGTTATTTTGTAACGTGCATCATTTTTGGCGGTGCACCTATGCTCAAATCACTAGGTGAGCACAGCAGTGTGGGCACTAATGTTGATAATTCATATCATTTATCCGCTAGATCAGAAGACAGTGTGGCCTGCTGCGTAAATTCATATTTTGGCACTCTTTAAAAAGTGGATTATTATTGACCCAATAGACCGTAACAGCTCCAAAGAAGCCATTACTGTCTATTGTGTAAATCCTTCATGGCACATGTTTTATTGACCCTTTGGAGCCATCATGGTCTGTCTTGTCAATCCAGCTGCCATACATGCGTAAAAGACCTGTGCGCCTAGGATCCTTACGAAACTGTAATCGTATGATTAATGCATGTTCCAAGCACCTATACGCATTCCTAAGCAACGTTAAAGAGCTACTTCTAACTCGTTTCTTTTCTGTTTTGAAAATACCCCCATTACCCACTGCAGGGAGCTGAAAATAATAACAACAGAAAAATGACGAAAATACCACATTCCAGGGAATAAACAGATGGAACAGCACATATGAGGCAGTAAAGTATTTTTATTTTTTATATATATTTTAATGGTCAAGGTATTTTATTTACTTAGCACAACATATTTACCCACTTTGGCATGCTCTAGGTGACCGACAACAAAAGCAAATGAATGGTTTTTTTAGCAGGAACACAGTAGCAAATCAGAAAGGTGAAAAGAAACCCCTAATCCAAAAGAAGCAAAAACTAAACTACATTAAGCCCTTTTCAGACATTCTACAAGCTGGTGCAGACTTCATCCCTGACCTACATGCATCCATTGTAATGTCTGTGGAGAGCCTTCCGGGTGTGCAATATGGGAGCGCTTTGCAGATGTTATAATGGATGTGCATAGGTCTGGGCCCAACCTGCTCATGCAGCCCTGCAGATCAGCCCTGCAGACCAGTGCTCTTCAAATCTTGGACTACAACTACCATCATTGAATCATTTTTTGGGATACAATATAAATATTATCTTTGAGGTTGACCCAAGCTACCATGAATTTGACCTTCCATATACCCATTCACAGAACACTTGTGTTCCTCTTGTAAGTATAGACATGCTCTCCCCTGTAGCAGCTGAAGGACAGAAATCCTTGCAAATACTCTTAATTGTATAGGAAAATTCCTGACGTCCTGGTTTTCGGGTGTAAAAATGGCATGGGGGGGAAACCCGGATGTATGGCAATGTGATGGAAGAAACAGCGGAATCAGCTCCAAAGGCTTTTTAAAAAGCACAACAATTCCAAAGAAAATCTCAAAAATTTCGGTGGGTTTCTAAATCTCAACAACTTTGTGGGTGTTGATAATTTTGCTTTTTGAAATATGGCAACCCTAAATTTTATGACAAGAACTCTTTGTGTGATCTAGTTATTATCCTTGCCAAGTTCTGGTATCTCCTTTCCACAAGTTATAACATTATCAGACATTTAAACATCTGTTATTTCAGTTCCTAACTTTCCAACTGGTGCCTTTTGCGCATTACTAAAACAAAAAACAAACACCCCCCCTTGCATTTCTTGCTCTCTGACTTTTCCTTCTCTTTGGTAGATGTACTATAGATGCAATAGTGCATTCATCTTGAATAGACCCCGCCCACCTGCTGAGAGTAATTGTCAGGAAGAGAATAGCAGAATCGAAAAGCTTTTGTGAAAGGGAATACAGACAACATAGGATTCTGAATCTGAAACCCAGCATATATTTTCCTCTCTCCCCCCCCTTCCTCTTTGTTGGGTCTTGCAGCTGTTTCCCATCACAACTGTGAGAGACACAGCAAAATTGAGTGTATCTGTATCACACTTAGTTTCGCAGGCGGCTAATAACTTACTTGCCAGCTATGCCTGATTTAATCAGGACAGACCTGATTTATGGTTGTTTGTCCCAAAGTCCGATTCCTTCAGCCTGCATCACCAACCGGGGATGTATATATCCATGTTCTCTCCATCAGGGCTACAGTTTCCCCTTGGTAGACCAGTTGAAGGAGGAGGGCTGGCTGAAGGAGGATGCCTGGGAATGCTCAACAAGGGTTGAGCAACTGTTTTGCTTTTCCCATTGCCCATGACCTGTTTGCCAGTCACAGTCTATAAATCCTTTCACTTTCTTTGTAATGTTATGTCCCAGTGCTTGAAGCTACAGAGATGGCGTTTAACCACTGCAGTGGCCAGGACGTAATGTTACTATGGTTTGGCCAGGTACTTCAGTAGCCTTACTGTACACGTTCGCTTTGCAATTGGGTGGGAAATCTGTCATTTTTGTTTTATCCCGGTTTGTTTTTACAACCTTAAATTCACTTCTCCACATTTCTACCTCAATTTGCCTGTTTACTTATATATAAAAAAGTTATTCTGAAAATTCGTTAGTGTTTTAACGCAAATTTCTTGCAAGATGCACATGTTTGTGTACAACTTTTGCAAGGCAATTCTCTAAAACAATGGGATTTTCTGTGTTGTTTTCACTAATAGGAACATTTGTAAGGACACTTCGCCGCAGCATATTAATTTTCTGCACATCATTTGGCTAGAGGAAAAACATTGCAAACGTCAGAGAAGTGTGAACTTTGAAGGATGACTGTTTTAGTTCTCACATTGTTTGGGGCAAATTAGGTAGGTTCGCCTTTAAATGCAAGCCAAATTGGATTCCTCCCCAACTTTCTGCTATATAGATGCTGATAGCCTGTGCCAGGAGGAGGGCTCACCAGTGGCTCCACAACCAACTCCTGATGTGCCTATACCCATCCAGGACACTTACACGTAAGTTTTTAAAAGAAGTCTTCACCTCATAAATTATCTTAGGGAGGGCATTGCAGTGGGTGGATGCTATCACTGAGAAGACACACCCCTATGACACCACCAAGCGACAATCCACTGGCTGTAGAACAGCCAACGGAGTCCCTCAGGAAGATCTGCTTCATCTGTACTATGGTGGGTGGTCTGTTGGACGACAACTGGTCTATAACTGTTTGCATGAGCTGGAGTCCAACAGCATTGGGAACGCCACAAGTTCCACAGCCCTGAAATAGAGAGGACCTAACGAGCCATTTTGTGCCCACTTAGCAGTAAGAGAAGTCAACAGTTCTGCAATGACACTGTTATCTCAGTCGCCCCAAACTGTCCATCCTTGTAATGCAGAAACACTCAGCATGGATGAAGTCAAAAGGTGTTTTTTAGCTGCACACTATCTCAGATGTGTAAGCCCTGAGCTTCTTGCCACAAAGGTTTCCATCAACGGTGCCAAATTATGTGTGGGTAGGTTTTTTTTGCAAAGTGATCTACTGCTACTGCTCATTGGGGACTAAACTGAGATGATCCAGCTCATTTATTTTTCTCAAGGCTGCAAACTGGTTGGGAAAAGTCCTCATAGTGAGAAGCCAGTTCATGCTTTGCTCACTCAGCAGTTATGTTCTTTGGCACTGGGGAGGGGAAATATTCTTACGGAACTTAGCAAAAAGTCTGTCATTAGAGCAGACACCCCAATGAAGAAGTATATTAGTTATGCTTGTAAGCAAAGTTGGGTTGTGGAAACAGGGAAACTGGATAAAAATAAACCTCCTAAAAGAGGAGTTTCTTCTATTTTAAAAATGTAATATATCTCTTTCCCTAGATATGCATTGGTGAAATAGGCCAGAATATTACTGCAAAATTTCAAAAAATAAAGAAAAGAAAAGAAAACAAGATTATGATACTATATGCTATACATAATTTTATGTGATAAGCATACTGTGATTATTTAAATATACTTAACAACTATCTCAAAACTTTTGAGGTTGTTAATATTTTGGAGGAACATCTTTGCAAATCAGCATTTGCATTTATCTGTGTTCAGATTTTTGCTAAGACAACAGTTGGTGTAAAACCTGCACATTGGAGTCCAATCATATTTGACAGGCTGTGCCATACTCTACAATAGCTGTCAATGAAAATAGGTATATATGTTTTATTGCAAGAGAGGGGCAGTATTTCATCATGCAGATTACTGAGTGCAAATGTTTTAGCTGCTTAGACAGGGTCCAGTTTCTAGCACTCCTTATTAAACCATTACGGAATGGGAATTGTGATATATTTTAGTGTGGTGTTTTGATTTGTTAGCCACCTTGAGTTTCTTGTGAAATTTAAGTGGCATGTAAGTTTTTACATAAATCAGTGTATTGAATCAAGTCCTGCATTTGATAACACAAATAACTCTGAACATTTTAAAGTGCTAAGTATTATTAGTTGGAATATATATATATATTAAATAAATAGTGCTAAATGGCATAAGATGTCAAAGCGATAAATAACTACCTGACATTCAGAAGACATCTTAAGGCAGCCCTGTTCAGGGAATTTTTTAATCTGTGATATTTTAGTGTATTTCTGGTTTCTATGGAAGCCGCCCAGAGTGGCTGGGGAAACCCAGCCAGATGGGCGGGGTACAAATAATAAATTATTATTATTATTATTATTATTATTATTATTATTATTATTATTAGATACATGGGATTTGGAAGAACTCCATTTATATCCAGCCTGTACCACGAAAAGTATGCTATAGCAATAGGGTTGGGGAACATTTGGGCTTCCATAAGTTCTTAGACTACAACTCCCAACATCCCTGAGCATCGGCCATGCTGGCTGGGGATGATGGGAGATGGAGTCCATCAACATGTGGAGGACTGTCACATCTCTCTTGACTTTATTGATTCCGCAGCATGCCTCTCTCTAACAGGAAAATTATTTGGTGAATGATGACAGAATTGGAGTTAGAACAGGGCCAGTGAATATCATTGTGTTGGGATGAGGTGGAGATCCACTTGCTTGGTGAAATGCCCAGGTTTACAGAAGTATGATAACTCTTTAAAAACAAAAACAAAAAAACACCCCTAAGGGACCAAACCCTCCAAAATCCAGTGCAATGAGTACTGAGTGTACATTGTACCCATGGAGTGTTGAGGGAAGGTCAAAAGGCGAAGGTTTAATGAATTGGGGCATCATGGAGTAAGGCCTGTCTGTCTGTCTGTCTGTCTGGGAGAAGCACTCCTATTAGGAGATAAAGAAACACTGCAAAATTTTGTTGCAGGTCCCCTGTGTACATTCATATACCAGTGATTAATGTCCACTCTGAAAACCTACGTTTGGCTGCTTCTAAAGAATGGCTTCTGTTGTTTAAAGGAAGAACCTAAAAAAGTCCATCTGCATCAAGTTTTTTATTAGTACACAGCACTGCTAGTTCAGACTCTCCTTTTCCAAGGGACAAGACAGCCCTTTCCCTTCAAAGGCCTTTTTTTAAAAAAAAGAGAGAGATCAAAGTTTGAAACAATGTTCCTGAAACACAAGTCGTGCTTGGCATTATTTCATATGCCCTTCATTTTTTATTTGACTGTTTATACAAAAGACAGGCCTGAGTTCATTTATATCAGTACAGCCCAACCATGATATTCACTGAGCAGTTAACTCACATACAAAGCAAGAAAGAAAAAGGAAAAAAGTGACAGTCTATCTATCTCACTTGGCATGTTTATATGTTCTTTTTAACCAAAAAAAAGGGGGGAGGGGGAAAGGAAGAGGGGAAAAAAACTGTTTACAAAGTGGAGTGTCAGTAACATTGTGTAAAGGAATACTTATCTGAAAAACTTTGATCTTTTCCTGAAGCACCATTACTCTGAGCCTGAAAGGCTAATGGCTCTTTGGGTGGGAGAGAGAAAAAGTTTTCCCTTTCTCTCCCCCCCCCACTTCTTTCTCCCAACTGGAGACAAAGAAAGTTTATTGTGCTATCTAGTGGACACATTTAGAAAACCCGACTCCTCAGAAATAAACTGTGGCAGGCTAATCCCCTATCCCAGAGGTTGCTACGTATATGGGAATGAAATAACAAAATGACCAGGCCTAGCCTAATGGGATACAAGTTGGAATGTTGTGCCTTGAGGACAGGCCTGCTATCTCACTCACTTAAGTAATGGACAGACTAATGCAGCTGAGAGCGAAACCAGACACACTTGCCTGTCTGTAGAATCCAAAGTTATTCATTTGCTTATATTTCCTGTATCACTTTCTCTCTCTCTCTCTCTCTCTCTCTCTTTTGCATTTCAGTTACACTTAATTCAAATTAGTTGTCCCACAGGCTTTACTTTATGACTACATGCATACTAAGTGATTTGCATGTGGATAGATCAGTTGGTTGGAGCGTGGTGTTGATAATACCAAGGTTGCAGGTTTGATCCCTGTATGGGGCAGTTCCATATTCCTGCATTGCAGGGGGTTGGACTAGATGATCCTCAGGGTCCCTTCCAACTCTCTGAGTCTAGGGTTTCTGGGTTTGCACCACTGCCGGATTTATGTCTAAGCTAAACAAGCTATAAGGTAAAGGTAAAGGTACCCCTGCCCGTACGGGCCAGTCTTGACAGACTCTAGGGTTGTGTGCTCATCTCACTCTAGAGGCCGGGAGCCAGCGCTGTCCGCAGACACTTCTGGGTCACGTGGCCAGCGTGACAAGCTGCATCTGGCGAGCCAGCACAGCACACAGAACGCCGTTTACCTTCCCGCTAGTAAGCGGTCCCTATTTATCTACTTGCACCCGGGGGTGCTTTCGAACTGCTAGGTTGGCAGGCGCTGGGACCGAGTGACGGGAGCGCACCCCGCCGCGGGGATTCGAACCGCCGACCTTTCGATCGGCAAGTCCTAGGCGCTGAGGCTTTTACCCACAGCACCACCCGCGTCCCAAACAAGCTATAGCTTACCCCAAAAATATACTTCTTCTTAATTGTATTTCACTGTTAATATACTTCTTAATTGTATTTCAGTTCAACAACTACTTTGATAAAAAACATATTTTGTTATATGCAAATGGCTTTAGATACCTATTAAAGGTAAAGGGACCCGTGACCATTAGGTCCAGTCGTGACCAACTCTGGGGTATCTAATAGATACCTATTAGGTCCATAAATTACCATATAGCATATATTCAACAACAAAAAACAGCGGCAATTTGTTGTTGACAAAGGACAGCTGGACACATAAAGGGTCCCATTACCTTCAGTAGCTTAGGGCCTCATCAAACCTAAATCTGGCCCTGGTCTGGACTTAAAGCAGTGGAATGAAGATGTTAAAGGACACAAGCTACCCCAATTAAACACTATTAAGGTCCCAGGTTCAAGGTTCTTGTACAAAGCCCTGAATAACTGCAGCCCAGGATACCTTAAGGACCACCTTACATTGTTCCCACCAAGTTGATCACTAAGATAATCAGGGCAAGCACTACTAGTGGTTTCATAGAAGGCCAGAGACTCAACTCATGTCAAGGAGGAGTCATGCCTTCAGTGTTGTGGACTCAGCTCTATGGAACACCCTTCCACAAGAAGTTGCACAGGAACTGTCCCTTTTCAATTTTAGGCACCTGGTCAAAACTGGTTTATTTCAGGAGGGCTTTTCACTCTGAATGCTTCTCAGATGTTTTACTTTTTAGAGATTTTAATTTCAATATTAAAATTTGGAGGTTCCATTTATCTTTTAAATATTGTATATTGCATGTTTTCTTGCTGTAAGCCACTTAGAGACCTACATGGTAAAAAGCAGGATATTATTTTTTTAAAAAATAAATACATTTAAAGCACATGGTTTCCCCAACAAATCTTGGGAGCCATAGCTTATACCACACGGTGCTACTATTCCCAAAAGCCTTAACAAACTACAATTCCCTGGGTTCTTTTGGGGGGATGCCAAGCACTTTAAAAGTGCATTAAATGTGTTTTCAGGGTATGGTGTGGCTATGAGCTAAGTCTCAATGATTTCAGAGGGAAAGTTAAGCACAGAAAGTGAAATAAATTACCAACTTTTGAAGTGTTTTCCTTTGGCTAAAATATATTTACTGGGGGGAGGTTTCTGATGAAATTGCTAAAGTTCTCTAGTCCGGGATCTGAATTGTTAGAACTGAGGCAGAAAATCCAAAAGTGAATGGCTCTACCCTGGTGCCATAAGTCGGTGCATTCTAATGACAGGCATCTGTTTTGATCATATTTCTATTTTTGCCTTAGCAGTTAAGAAAGAGTTTCTTAAGAAGAAGATATACCTTGAAATATAATCAGAAATCCAAAGGCAAAATAATAACGTATGGACTTTATTTACAAAACTTGTCACAGCTAATTCACATGATCCAAAACCAGCCTTCAGCAAGTGCGAAATTCAAAGTGTATTGGTCAAGTAGTCCTTTGAACCAAATTGCTGTCCAGCATATGATGAGTGAAAACAAAATCTTTGCCTCATCATGTGCTGAACAGCAATTTGGAGGGTGTGCTGAATTACTCATATGATTGCTTCAGTGTCCAGCCAGCTGTTACATGTATTGGATCTGCCACATGCTGTGGGCCAATTGTAAGTTGGCCCTCACTGGAAGCCCATTCATTACCGGTTTTACTGCCATCCCTTCAACAGTGCGCCATTGTTTCCTCTTACACTGCGGGGCTTGGCATGCTATTGTCTCACATCTGTCCTAAGAGGATGTAATCTTGGAAGGAAGCTTCAGTGTGTGGGAGCCTGCAAATGCCAGAATTGCAAACAACCACACTGGGTGCAATCCACCCAGCTCAGAACTTTCTCCAACTGCACCAAGCTAAATGGAGGAATTGTGGTCATCAAATCACTTGGAGTGCTGCTTTCGTGACTGCCAGTTCTGCTGCGTGTAAAAGGAAGATGGGCAGAGGCAAAGGGAAAGCATAGTATAGGAAGACACCTTATACAGGGGTACCTTGGGTTACATACACTTCAGGTTACATACGCTTCCAGTTACAGACTCACCAACTCAGAAATAGTACCTCGAGTTAAGAACATTGCTTCAGGATGAGAATAGAAATCATGCTCCGGCGGCACGGCGGCAGCAGGAGGCCCCATAAGCTAAAGTGGTGCTTCAGGTTAAGTACAGTTTCAGGTTAAGAACGGACCTCCGGAACGAATTAAGTACTTAACCTGAGGTACCACTGTACTGAATTAGACTATTGGTCTATCTAGGTCAGTATTGTCTACAAGGATTGGTAGTGGCTCCCTAAGGTTTCAGACTGGGTTCTTTCCCACTCCAACTAGATATGCTGGGAATTGGACGTGGGATCTTCTGAATGCAAAGAAGAAGCTGTACCCCTAAACTACATCACTTCCGCAGCCCTGACATATAATCATAGAATTGTAAAAGTGTAGAGTTGGCAGAGATCGCGAGGGTGATCTAGTCCAACCCTCTGCAATGCAGGAATCTCAGCTGAATCATGCATGACAGATGGCCATCCAACCTCTGCTTAAAAACCTCCAAGGAAGGAGAGTCTACAACCTCCCAAGGGAGACCAACTGATAAAGACTCCTGAATTTCAGCAAATGCAGTGCTGGAAATTTCCATCATCAGAAATGTTGTAGGAGCAAGAGTTAGATTTATTTGTTGATATGGTGATGGCAATTATGTATATAGCACACTCAATCTGCATGGCATTTTATTGGGTTGCAGACAAATAACAAGTCAAATCCCTGACCTCAGGAACTTTCAATCAATAATTCTTGAACTAACACTTTCCACATAGTACTTAGAATGTGGCATCTGCAGCAGAGCTCATGTGTACGAACTCACAGGGAATGGCTGGATGATGAGGAGAGGTGGAAGGTGCCAGCTAGGGAACCCCCAGGGGAGATCCAGCGGAGGGATGCTCAGAGGAATTGGTGTGGGACAATGAGGAGAGGTCAAAGGGGGCTTGGGAAGAGATACTGGATACTGATGGAACAACAGGGTTTAGTGAGCAGGAGGAACCAGTGGCAGGGAGCAGTTCAGGCTCTGAGGCTGAAGCAGAGGAGGGCGGGTCAAGAGATTGAGGAAGCATCTCACGACTTTCCATCTCCAGCTGTGACAAGCTCCCTGGTCTCCAACAACACGCAGGATAATGAGGAGGGCAGAACAGAGACCAGAGGTGGTCAGACACAGTTTGAGACTGCTTCTGAAACATCTGGGATAGGAGGAGCCTTAGGAGGGGTGGAAGGCAGGGACCTTCAGTCCTGGCAACTACTCTATAGGGGCAAGACCTGTGGGGAAGTGTTGCTGAGCTGTGTGCCATTTCCTTGAATAAGGGGTTAACTTCACTGACAACTGACTCTGTCTCCTTGCTCTGACCTTCATTGACTCTAGCCTTGACACATAGGCACTACCATTTCTGCAAAGAGAGACGGGGAGGAAGCAGGGAGGAGGCAAGCCAGAAATATATGGAAGAGTAACTCATATTCAACCACCCCCAGAAGCTTGGCATGTCATTGAAATATGTGCAGTGTAGGTGCCAGGAGCACAGGAATAAGTTTCTGAAAGTAAGAGCTGTTCAACAGCGGAATGGTCTCCCTTGGGAGGTGGTTGGCTCTCCTTGCTTGGCATTTTTTAAGCAGAGGTTGGGTGGCCACCTGCCATGCATGATCTAGCTGAGATTCCTGCATTGCAGAGGGTTGGACTAGATCACCCTCCGGATTTCTGCCAACTCTACAGTTCTTTGATTCTCCACTGTTAGAGGCAAGATACCTCTGAATTGAAATTGCTGGGAAACAGAAGTGGGGAGAGTGCTGTTGCACACATTTTCCACTTGCAGAATTCCTGTAGGAACGTTGGACTAGAGGGGACTTTCATCTGATCCAGCAGGGCTTCTCTTATGTTCGGAGCACAGGAGCCACTACTGAGAAGACTCTTCTACATATCACCAACCCTCAAACCTCCCCAGCTGCACATAGTGCCCAGACTCTTTTATGGGAAGAGTCAACCTTTCAGGTATGTGAGACGCAACTCACTTAGGGCTTTATACATTAAAGACAAGACCTGGAATTGGCCTCAGGTGTGACTAGGCAGCACCCTCCAAAGAGCTGGGACATGAGCCCTCCCCGTCACACGTAGAAGCACACTGGCAGCCACATTCTGCACTCATTGCAGCTTCCAAACTATCTTCAAGGGAAGCTTGTTTTTGTGTGTTCATGCTATACATTGCCTTGAACCTGCTGTGGTGACAAGTGGTATAAAAACATTACAAATAAAGCAAAAGGGGAAACAGGGACACTCTCCTCAAAGAAGCCTGCACTGGGTGAGAAATGTGGGAAAGGCATGCACAGGGTGAGGAAAACAAATGTACAGGGTTGCATTTTGGAATTACAAAAGAATGTCCGCTACACATGTGTGTCTAATCTTGTGCTCATTTAAAAAGAAGAATCAAAACTGGACCCTTTGAATGCTGAAGAACTTTTGTGGATTTTTGGAAGGCTCAAAAGAATGGTCAGATTTTTTCTTTATGCCCACAGTCCCATTTCCAAGTGGGATGGTGAACCTCATATTGAGGACCAGGACAGGGTAGCAGACTGCAGAGGTGAAGCTGAGACAGTCTCTCCTACCTCTTCAAATTATTTGTAAAGTGGAGATGCTGCCAGCTTATTGACACTGTTAATGTCATTTTCCACTGGGAAACATGGTCCCCGGTGAGGGATTGGAGAGAGATACTGACAGCATTTCTACACTAACAGTGTCTTCACAAAATAAGAGAATGAGGGATCCCTCTGCCATCTGCTACTCCATCCTAGCCCTCCGGGTGAGATCTTTGCTCCTGGGAGAATGGAGCAACAGCTCGTGAAGGGTGTGCATACACATAGAGTCAAGGGACATGTGTCTCTCTGGCCCCCTTCCCAGACTGAGCAGAACATCTATAAATATCCACTGTGCATAATGTCTGCATAGGTATTTCTTAGGAGGCAGGCAGATGTATGAAAGGTGGGGCTGGCAGGACACATAATGTCAGGCACAGTGCCAGCAGATGTGATTCTACTCTCCACTGGAGTAATGCAGCAAAGGCAATGACATATCTGCCAATATCGGTACATACTGGTTGAAAGGAAGGATGGAAGAAAGTTTGATCTACCATTTGGGGGTTAATATGACTGCTAACAACTTAAACTTATTTAACGATAACTATGAGAAATGTTGGACAGAAGTGAAAAAAGACTTAGAAATATGGTCAAATTTGAAGCTTTCCTTGCTGGGTCGAATTGCAGCTATAAAGATGAATGTATTGCCAAAAATGTTGTTTTTATTTCAATCATTGGAAATTTTGGACAAGATGGACTGTTTCAAGAAGTGGCAGAGAGATATTTCTAGATTTGTCTGGCAGGGCAAGAAGCCCAGAATAAAATTTAAAATATTAACTGATGCAAAGGAAAGAGGCGGATTTGCCCTGCCAGACCTTAAACTTTACTATGAATCAGCAGCATTCTGCTGGTTGAAAGACTGGCTGCTTCTTGAGAACACAGACATTTTGGACCTTGAAGGTTTTAACAATGTTTTTGGGTGGCATGCATATTTGTGGTACGACAAGGTTAAAGCACATAAAGCATTTAAAAACCATATTGTCAGGAAAGCATTGTTCAATGTCTGGATAAGATACAAAGACTTACTGGAAAGTAAAACCCCAAGGTGGTTGTCACCGATGGAAGCGAAGGCTCAGAAAAAGCTCAATATGGAGGCTAAATGGCCGAAATATTGGGAAATATTGGAACAAGAAGGAGATAAATTGAAATTGCAGAGTTTTGAGAAATTAAAAGATAAAGTGCGAGACTGGCTTCATTATTATGAAATAAGAGAAGCCTATAATTTGGACAAAAAAATTGGCTTCCAGGTGGAAAAATCAAAATTGGAAACAGAATTGTTAGATCCCAAAACTAAGATACTTTCAAGAATGTATAACTTGCTGTTGAAATGGAATACGCAGGATGAAACGGTTAAATCTGCTATGATTAAATGGGCACAAGATATTGGTCATAACATTATGTTTGCTGACTGGGAACAGTTGTGGACCACCGGTATGAAATTTACGGCATGTAATGCCTTAAGAGAGAATATTATGAAAATGATATACAGATGGTACATGACCCCAGTCAAGCTTGCAAAAATATATCATTTGCCCGATAACAAATGTTGGAAATGTAAAGAAAATGAAGGTACATTCTTTCACCTTTGGTGGACGTGCCCAAAGATTAAGGCTTTCTGGGAGATGATCTATAATGAAATGAAAAAGGTATTTAAATATACCTTCCTGAAGAAACCAGAGGCCTTTCTCCTGGGCATAGTCGGCCAATTGGTGCCAAAGAAGGATAGAACTTTCTTCACGTATGCAACAACAGCAGCAAGAATACTCATTGCAAAGTATTGGAAGACACAAGATTTACCCACCCTGGAAGAGTGGCAGATGAAGGTGATGGACTATATGGAACTAGTGGAAATGACTGGCAGAATCCAAGACCTGGGAGAATAGTTGGTGGAAGAAGATTGGAAGAAATTTAAAGACTATTTGCAGAAACACTGTAAAATTAATGAGTGTTAAAAATGATGCTAGATTGAAAATAAGTGGCATTAGCAACAAAGTTAATGAGAATATGCAAAAATGAATTGATAATGGATGAAAATACAGAGTTATAATATGTAGATATAGAGTTAAGATAAACGAAAGAGGGTAAGGATTTGCTGATTTGATTATTTAAATGGGAATACAAAAAGGGGAGGTGTGAGGAGGTCAAGGAAACAAGCTAATGAGTTTAAAGTTATAAAAAATGGACTTCCGGTTAGCGCCGGCGCTTAATGGCGGATCTCAACCGGAGCTCCGGGAGAGATCTGCTTCGTGGGTTTGGGTCCTGTCAGCTACGGCGAAGCGGGGACCCCTAAAAATCACAGGCGCGTTGCCTGTGAACTGGAGACTCGGCGGGCACCTTTGCGCCCCCCCGACGCTGCGAAATAGCCTTTTTAAAGGCTCCGGAGCAGCGGAGGGGTTTTGGAGCGGTGCTGAGAGTCGTCTTCACCCAGCCTGCGAAGCGAAGCCGCGTCGCCATTAGCGGAGAGCGCTGACTTCTTCCCGTGAAATCGGATTAAAAGAACAACTACCCGTGAGTAGGATTGACTGCTAAAGTATAAATTGGACTCTAAAATAAAGAAATTGGGCACCGAGACGGATAAGCACTAAAAAGGAAGTCTGCTTTCCGTTCTGTAGCAAGATCAAAGCGAAAGGCACTCTAGCTGTAACTGCTTGAGAGGAAACTTGCGGGATTTAAGAAATCCACCACCAAAGCAAAGAACTCCCCCCCCCCCCGAAGGCAGGAGGGGGGGGAAGAAGATTTTAAAAGTGTTTCCCTGCCAATTTAAAAGAATTGGATTAAGTATCGCTGCTCTTTAACCTGGGATCGGACTGCCGGAGAAAAGGAACCGGCTAAGGACTGTTGCTATAAGAAGCTAAAAAGTATCTTAAATTGACTTTGGTTACTTCCAATTTGAAACACTGTTTCTGTGGTATTACAAAGTTACTTACAGGACACTATTGACTGGGATCCCCTTGAAAAAGGAAAGAAAAATTGAAAGGGACTAGGAAACTTTTATTCCTTCTTTTTTGAAGAGTGTGGGATTATTTTGAGAAGCATAGAACTGACTCTACGCCCTCTAGAGGACCTACAAATTGTTTCAGCAACAAGTGGAGTTTAAAACTTGAGAACTTTGTTTGTGAGTTTCAAAGTCTGGGAATGACCTTGACTAAAAGACTTTGTTATGGCAGATGGTAAAGAGAAAGGGGAGCTACAAGAAACAACCTTGAGATCTGGCAGACAATACAAAATTGACACTTTCACGCAAAGAAGGGCTTCTGTAACAGGAGCCTCTGGAACTATAGTGGCTGCAAGGCCAAAAGTGAAAGCAATGTCTACAGAAGAATCATTTGCTAAGGTATTGGAGAAAATAAATGACTCTTTGGAGGAACTAAAAAAGCAAGGTGCAGAGACTAAATTGCAAGTTGCTGAAACTAAAGTACAAGTTGCTGAAACAAATAAAAAAATTGAAGAAATCTCTGGGAAAATTGACCTAAATACTAAAAGTATAACTGACCTAGGGAATAAAGTGAACTCAAATGCAGAAGCAATTGGGAAATTATTGGAAGATTCATCTATAACACGAAAGATAGCTGAGGAAGCTAAGGAAATTGCAACTGCTGCGGAGGAAAAATTTCCACCAGTTTACAAGAAATTGGATGAATATGAACTGGCACTCTCTATGCAGGATATGCAACGCAAGGAGAGGAACCTGAGGATCAGACTTGTGCCGGAAAAGGAAGGAGAGAACTTGGTGGATTATTTGACAAAAGAATTTTCTGATTTTTGGAAGCAGGAGCTGAAGAAAGAGGACTTCAAGATAGAAAGTGCATTTAGACTGGGAATAAGACAGAAGAGAAATCGACCCAGAGATTGTCTTATTACTTTAAGATCAAAGGAGGAGCGAGATAAAATATTGAACCTGCACTACCAAACAGCCCTTCGAATTGAAGACTTTTTTATTGAGATTTTTAAAGACATCCCTAAGAGTATCTTGGACGCAAGAGGACATTATAAGGACCTGGTGACACTGCTGAAGAAGAACTACATACCATTCAGGTGGGAATTTCCCCAAGGCTTGTCTTTTAAATATAAGGGAAAGAAGAGAAGAATAAAGACTGTAAGTGATAAAGACAAGTTCTTGGGAGAACACGAAGAAGACCTACAGAAAGAGACATTTCCAGGACAAGGGCATCCATCACTGGACACGAACACGGTACCACCGACAGACGAGGAACAAAAACAGGGAGCTGTAGGAGGAAGGAGTGAATAATCCCATCATGGCTCTGCAACTTCTAACCTGGAATTGTAACGGCTTAAATATTCCCAGGAAGAGAAAAAGTATATTTCATGTCTTAAAGAAAGACCAATTGGACTTGATTTGCCTACAAGAGACCCACGTGACAAGAGCACACAGAAAATTATTAATAAATAAAAGACTGGGACAGGAATTTATATCTTCAGACAGAGTAAAAAAGAGAGGAGTGGTGATCTATGCAAAAGAAAAATTGCAACCGAAACAAATCTTTAAAGATGATCAAGGAAGATATTTGGCAATTGAAATTCAATCTCAAGGAGAGAAGTATTTGATAGTGGGAATCTATGCACCAAACGAAGGGAAAGCTGAATTTTTTAAGAAGTTGCATGAAATTTTGATGGACCATATGGATTACAACTTAATTTTGATGGGAGATATGAATGGAGTGGTTTCAACAAATATGGACAAGGCACAAAGACAGGTAATAACAAAAGATGGAAGACTACCAAAGACTTTTTTTGAAATGACTGACAATATGGACTTGATTGATATTTGGAGAACAAAACACCCATTAGAAAGAGAGGGAACCTTCTTTTCTGAAGCCAAAATGACATGGACAAGGATTGACCAAATCTGGGTGACTAGCAGTATGGCTCCGAACATAAAAAAAGTAGAAATCTGCCCAAAAACTTTCTCCGACCATAATGCTGTAAAGATGGTGATGAGGCAAACAACAACTGGTTCCTTCAGATGGAGAATGAATGACACCCTATTTAGAGATGAGGAGATCTGCAAGAAGGCCCAAAAAACCTTGAAAGACTATTTTGAAATCAACTTAAGGTCTGAAGTAGAAAAAAGAATAGTATGGGACGCAAGTAAAGCCGTGATGAGAGGGTTTTTGATTCAGCAAAATACTTTAAAGAAGAGAAAGCAAAATGAGAAAAAGGAGAGAATTTTGGAAAAGATAAAAGAAGGGGAAAAACAATTAAGATCGAAGCCAAAATCCCAAGAGATTCTAAGAGAAATTAAATTTTATCAAACACAATATATGGAACTGATGAATCAAGAATTAGAGTGGAAAATTAAACAAATGAGACAAAAGACCTTTGAATCTGCTGACAAATGTGGCAAGTTACTGGCTTGGCAAATAAAGAAGAGACAAAAACTCAACACGGTAACAAATATAGAAGTGGAAGGAAAAAACATAAGCAACCCAGCGGAAATTAGGAATTGTTTTCAGAACTACTTTAGACAACTTTACACACAAGGGCCGCAAAAAGAAATGGACATACAACAGTTCCTCGAGGAAAATGGGCTGAAAAAGGTTTCGCAAGAAAGTAAGATAATATTGAACCAGGAGATATCAGCACAAGAAATAGAAGATGCCATTCAAGGCATGACGCTGGGCAAATCCCCTGGACCGGATGGACTGACTTCCAAATACTACAAAGTTTTGAAGGAAGGGTTGATACAACCTTTGAAGGAAGTCTGCAATGAGATTATGGAGGGGAAAAGGGCACCCGATACGTGGAGAGAGGCCTACATTACACTTATACCAAAGACAGAGACTGAAAAGACCCAACTTAAAAACTACCGACCCATCTCGTTATTGAATGTGGATTACAAAATCTTTGCTGATATTTTAGCAAAAAGACTGAAAAGAGTTTTGATGGAGGAGATTCATGGGGACCAAGCGGGCTTTCTCCCAAAAAGGCATTTGTCGAACAATGTAAGGAATATAATTGACATTTTGGAAAAGCTGGAAGTGAACATAAACACCAAAGCTGTTTTGATATTTGTGGATGCCGAGAAAGCCTTTGACAACATTTCTTGGAGTTTTATGTTGAAGAACCTCCGGGGGATGGGGGTAGGCCAAGGGTTTGAGAATGGTATAGGTGTAATATATTCTGAACAGAAAGCCAAACTAATTGTAAATAATGTGGTTACAGAAGAGTTCAAGATTGAAAAAGGGACACGTCAGGGGTGCCCTATCTCCCCATTACTTTTTATATCGGTCCTGGAGGTTTTGCTTAATATGATTAGGAGGGACCAGTTGGTTAAAGGGATTCAGGTCGGAGCTAAACAATATAAACTGAGAGCATTTGCAGATGACTTAGTACTTACATTGCAAGAGCCAGAAGCTAGCACGAAAAGAGTTTTGGAAATAATTCAAGAGTTTGGTCAAATGGCAGGATTTAAACTGAATAAGTCTAAGACAAAGGTTTTGGAGAAAAATTTGACACAGATAGAAAAGGAAAGGTTCCAGAATGAGACAGGGTTAACTGTGGTTAAAAAAGTGAAATATTTGGGTATAAATATGACAGCTAAAAATGTGAATTTGTTTAAAGATAATTATGAAAAAACTTGGAGAGAAGTGAAAAAAGATTTGGAGATTTGGTCCAACTTAAAGCTTTCCTTGTTAGGCCGTATTGCAGCTATAAAGATGAATGTATTGCCAAGAATGTTGTTTTTGTTCCAAGCATTGCAAATAATTGATAAAATGGATTGTTTCAAGAGGTGGCAAAAAGACATATCTAAATTTGTCTGGCAGGGCAAAAAGCCCAGAATTAAATTTAAGATATTAACGGATTCAAAGGAAAGAGGGGGGTTTGCCCTGCCAGACTTTAAACTTTACTATGAAGCGGCAGCTTTCTGCTGGCTGAAAGAATGGCTACTTCTTGAAAACACAGACATTTTGGATTTGGAAGGTTTTAATAACATTTTTGGGTGGCATGCATATTTGTGGTATGACAAGGTTAAAGCACATAAAAGTTTTAAAAATCATATTGTCAGAAAAGCACTATTAAATGTCTGGGACAGATATAAAGACTTGC
>NC_139603.1:36110139-36125139 GCF_964270895.1 Podarcis filfolensis | reverse complement strand
CCTTAATGGGCTATGCTCCCCAACTTCAAATTTGGCGCTAAAGGAGAAGTCTGCTTGCAACTGGTATTTCATTGTTTGTGGTTATAGATGCTACTTTGTGACACCAAAGCTTATGGTATATGTCAGTGACATCTTCATACAGTGTGACAATGCTTACCAGGCCCTCACAGAATAACTCAAAATGGCAGCGGTAGTTTCAGAGGTTAAATCACATGCTAGGAAGGCATTAGGAGCAGGGAGATCTGCCCCTAATCCAGCTTCATTCATGGAAATCAACATCTTCACTAAGTCCATGCCTTCATCTACAGCAGGAATGGGCACCTATGGTCCTCTGGATGTTGTAGCTCTCTTATCAGCTCTAGTCAACGTATGGAGAGTTCCTCATCCCTGGTCTCTAGCATCTAGTACTCTTCTCTCCATGTCTCCAATCCTCATGAAATTCTGTTGAGTGTGCCTTCCATAGCCAAGACTTCACATTCAGTAAGGTTGACTACTGGGATTCAAAGTCTTATTCTGCTATGAATTAATATTCAAAGCTGTCTAGACTCTGGAAGGTTTCAAGATGAATATCTGCTCTCCCTATTGAATCTAAAACCTGGGGAAGGTAACAATGGGCTTCATCCAGCACTTCAAATTGAACAGAGCAGGAGGTTTGGGGGAAAAGGAAGAATTGTTTGCTAACTAGATACAAATCTGTCTGGTAGTCAGATGTGGTGTTTCGGAAGTGTCCAGGTGAATTGGTGTTGTCTACCAGCACATATTCCAACCATTATCTCTGTCTCTCTCCTACTGCTACAAACTGCAAGGCAGAGACAAATGGCTGGCATGCACATGCTTTCTCCAGCTGGCTTTAGGTATAAAACTTTCTGACAAGCAGTAGCAGTAAAGGGACTAAACAAGCCCTGGAGATGAACTTACAGCCTGTCAGATCTGTCCCTACCAAGATAGCTTTTAATATTTTTTTTGCTTTAATTTAAACTAAAAACAACACGGAATGATGGGCTGCTGAGATCATCTGTCACACCATCTGTGGTTTCTTAGCTGGTCCTGAACTGGAGCTAGCTAGGATCTGCTGCTGAATTGCAGTGGAGGATTTTATTAATACATCCTTCATTTATATAATACCTTTCATCCATACGGGTCCCAGAGCTCTTATATAACCATCAGGTTTGATACAGTGATCTTTAAAGAAAGAAAGAGAAAAACCCTTTGTCCTATTAATAAAGAGCTTCAAAGCTGTACATCTTGAGACTGTTTCTTTGTTTTAGCATCTTTAGATGCTTCTCCTCCATCTATACTCCCTAGAGTATTTGCAGAGGCAGACAAGATCTGGAACGGGCACTTAGCATGAGTTATGAGATTCATGTCTACCACCTACCATGGCTGAAGAACTGAAGCTCTCAAGCACCTTCAGAAGGTCCCAGGTTTCACCCCGGTACTCTCACGTCAAAACATATAGGGGCAGGTTATATAAAAAATATTTGCTTATGATCAGCCTAATAATGCTATTTATTTATGGATATATTACAATTCCATCCCATCCTTCATCCTGAAGGAGCCCAAGGCAGCAAACAACCAAGCAGTAAAATAACACAATTTAAAATAGAATGAAAACATGCATTTAAAACATCTTACTAAGATCTAATCATTTCAAGGTTGCTGGGGACAGTCCCTTTGTGTCATCAAGGAGCCAAGGTGAACAGAATGTTGATGGTTTTTTTAACTTCCTTGAAAATGTTAATAGAGGACAGACACACATCACAAGGGAGGGCATTCCACAAATGAGGAACTGCCACCAGTAATGTCCTCCATGGTTCAGTGCCAACCAGGCAACACCCTGCCAGTCATAGAGCTTGATCGGGTTGATATTGGAGGAGGTGCTCTTTTGGGTACATGGGTACATGGGTACATGGTTTCCAAGTCATTTAGGGATCTATACGGTAATAATAGCACTTTGAACTGGGCCTGGTAGTTCACTGGCAGCCAGTGCAACACTTCCAGGACCAGTGACATCACCAGGCTGTTCCACCCATTTTTGTACTAGCTGCAGCCTCCAGATGGTCTTCCATGGAAGTCCAGGGCCTTCTGGCAGTTCATTACAGTATTCTAAGTAGGTCAGTAGAGCATAGGCAACTGAGGCCAAGGTCTTTGACATCATCCAAGGAGAGTTATTCTGCAGCTACCCCAACTTCAAGTTGCTTTTGTATATTGCAGTTTAGTGCTTATTTGGCACCTGCGTAGCACATTTTTATTTAGGCAAGCCTAACAGATTGAGGTTGAATCCTGACAAGGCAGAAGTACTGTTTTGTGGGGACAGGAGGTGGGCAGGTATGGAGGACTCGCTGGTTCTGAATGGGGTAACTGTGCCCCTGAAGGACCAGGTGCACAGCCTGGGAGCCATATTGTGACTTCGTGCACATGAGCATAGTCACTGTTCTTCAACATGCTTAACTATCTCCTTACAAATTAAACCATCTGATTTGAGCCCCTACCCCTTAGTAGATATGGTGAACAATGGGTTCATACTTTTTCTGACATCCTTATACAGTATTTGAAAACTTCCAGCACATTGTGTGTGTTGTTGTTGTTGTTGTTGTTTGCTAGTTACAGTGGCTTTTTTCTGAATAATAAAAAAGCACCTTCAGGCTTTTGTGTTTTGCTCAGCTGGCACCAAAAGTGGCAAAAATTACATCCAAAGCTTAATCCTGATCTGATAGGAGTGGATGTGTAGCACAGAAGGACTTGAATTTTCCAAAGCATGACTGAAAAAACTGCCAAAGAGGGGAAAATGGACAAGAACAGGATGGATACACTATTTTAGCTTCCCTTCCTCAAAGTACTGTGATTGGAGATGCCTGTTAAATCATTTCATCTGATTAGGTAGCCAAACCTGTCAGTCATACAAGAGCTTTCCTTGCCCTTTCTCCTCCTCCTCCTGGCATTTTCCATATATGGCAAGCTTGAGGTGAAAGATTTTAGTTTTTGCAGACCCATTGGGTTGTATGTTCCATTGGTGCAAAAATGCCTCCTTGTGCAACAGACTGTCATCTTCCAAATCTGTTCTGGGATTTCCTCCAATCCTCCAAAGCACATATGGGGAAGACAATTTCAAGGGTGGTAAATGGTGTTGGTAAAGTTGAAGGCCCAGTAAGGAGGGGTCTGGAAAGAAACCAATTAGCATGCGTATATCCTTCCTTATTTGTATAATGCTAATAATTAGCACAATCCGTAAATATTGACTTAGATGCTGCCGAGTCTCCTTCCCCTTGTCCCCCTAGATTGGAAACTGGCAATATAAAATGTCTAAGATTAAGCTGTAATTGAGGTTTGTTGGAGAGAGGTTTCTCACTCTTGTCCTAAACATACATGCATAATGTGGATAATCTGTAGCATTCAGTGTGTGTGATTTAAACATTGCGTTGATGTTTAAAGGGGAGGACAGCTGATGCATGTGATACTGTGATATAGCATCAGTGTCACCGCTATAGGAAAGCTGAGTTAACGACTGGAGTGCAGTTGTGCTTTTTTTGCTGGAAGAACGCTAGCATGCTGCTATATCCATGCTGAGATGAAGTAGCTGGGCCTGGATGTGTATCATTAAAGCAGACCCAAGAGGCACTCTCTGAGCCAGCTGCTTAGCCCCTAAAACATATGTCATACCCTTCAGCAGTTCATCAGTACAAAAAAAGGGCTTCCATCTCACAGTACTTGACCTTGTTAGCCTCACAGGTGTCAATGATATTTTTGACAGAGGCTGCAGCTCAGATATGCACATTACAATCGGCTGAAAGGAACGTGGGCTCCTTTGCAGTGCAATTGCCGCACAAACCCCACTTCCTTTGATAGGCTTTTGGATTTCCAGCGATCAGAGAATTCCTGTAGTGGCAGATGGGCTAATAGAAGGCTGCAGTCTTTCAGGACACATGGATGAAGGAGAGCGAAGAGTACAGAGTGCTCAATAGCTTGGTTCTCTAGGCACTGGGGAATAGTAGTAGTAGTAGTAATAGTAGTAGTAGTAGTAGTAGTAATAATAATAATAATAATAATAATAATAATAATAATACCCCACCCATCAGACTGGGTTGCCCCAGCCACTCTGGGCAGCTTCCAACATATATAAAAACATAACAAAATTTCAAACATTTTAAAACTTCCCTATACAGGGCTGCCTTCAGATGTCTGCTAAAGCTTGTATAGTTACTTATCTCCTTGGCAGCTGATGGGAGTGGCATTTTCTGCCACTCCACTCCCACCTCTCCATCCCCCAAAAGACTTTACTGAGATGGATTTGACATGAGGAGTTCAGGGTTCCCCAAGACTCAAAAGAGAGATGCTCTGCATGAAAGGGAAGGCAGGCAGAGTAGGGAGGATACTTCAGGAAAGTTACATTGAATACAGCCCTTTATCGCTGTTCTAAGATACCAGCACCATGTTGAAGACTTTCATAGGCCAGGAGAATAGGAATGTTTGAAGATCATAGAATTGTAAGGTTGAAAGGGACCCAAGGGTCATCTAGTCCAACCCCCTGCAATGCAGAAATCTCAGCTAAAGTATCCATGAGAGATGGCCACCCTACCTCTGCTTAAAAGATGGGCATGGGGCTGAATCTACCACTCCCTCAGATCTGCAAACCCATCAAGTTTCATGATCAGGCTGACTCTAGTGGTGTGGGGGAAATTCCCCTTGGGGGTTCAAGCACAGAGGCTCACACCAAAGTCAATCAGTCAGCTTTATTCAGCAATGCACTACTGGACAGAGAGCATTTCCATTAGGACACACACTGTATAGACAAATATATGTCATCCTAGCTGCTTATCCTCTACCCAACCACTTTTTGCCACCACAGCACTTTGCCATCTGTCATCCAAGCACACACCATGAAATACAGTAAAAATGGGTTGAGTAAGTTGTATGTGCCAGAAGCCTCCTTGTACTCTGTATGGAGTTGTTTTCCACTTTAACAGCCAGCTGCTGGTTTCCCCTTTAACTGGTTCTTACCAGCCTTGTGGTCAGGTCTCATTTTTGCTTATGTGACACTGGCCTCATTAACAATGGGCCTAACAGTAATTCCACCTCAGCAGTTAAGGGCCATTTTGTGGAAACCAAACAACTGGCCTCTTGTGGAGGCAGGATCTGTGGTATCTATTCTGATTGTGATATTTGGGTCCATGTTATAGCGATATTCTTTCCCCCTAAGTTTTGAGTGATCCTAAACAACGGATAATGCTTTGCGTTTAGTTCCTTGTGTGCACATTGCAGAGTTCCTCCTCCTCCTCTGGGAGCCTACATGCTGACACAGCACCCGTTTCCTGGCCTAATTTTATAAACTGTTCAGCCGTGCTGTTATTCACTGTTTTCTTTTAATTATGTATTCTTGTTAACCTCTTTCCCCATTCAAAGTTGCTGATTGTGATTGACATCGAGTATTAATTAAGGCATATAATTTATGACACTAGAGATTGAAATTAATAAGTGACAATACAATTACATGGCTTGCCTAATTGTCCTTCAGTACTATAGAGATTGACACTTTTGGCCGCATTCAAAGTTAAAAGCTCTCTCTCAGGCAATGCAGCTGAGTGCAATCACAAACAAATGGAAAGTAAACAGCCCTTTGTAAGGAGCAGACTTTCCGGGGAAATATTATATTTGCTGTGTCTTTGATTTTATCAGATGGCTTAATCTGCATCCTCGGGTCAATTTCAAAATTAAATTTAGGAGATAACATTCCATTTGTTGTAATTGCTGATCTTCCTAATTGATTTCCCCCCTATTCTGCTATTAAGCTCCTAAATACCAGTAGTGATTATACCAATATTATTTTAGGATGATTATGCGATTACTGAGAATTTCTTTCTGCATCGTTTTACACAGCTACCCAAAGAGCAATATCTGTGTGTGCATGCATTACAAAAAAATTCTTTTGAGCGAGATTGGGAACGGGAAATGTCAGACTGGTTACGTTTTCACAAGGGGTAGTTGCGATTATGACTTGCAGTACATTCCTATACATGCATCTACTCAGAAGAAATTCTCATTGATTTCCATGTGACTTACTCCCAGGTATGGAAATTATCAGAGTGAGGCTGTAAGGGGAAATTGTAATACCTGTTAATTAAGAACGATGCATGTTGTGAACAGAGGGGATCAGAAAAACTGTCGGATCAAAACAAAGGCCTACCAAGTCCAGCATCCTGTTTGCCTAAGGGAAGTCCACAAGAAGGACATGATGTCAGCAGGTACTCCCCACGATTCTGAAGATAGCATAAAATGATTTAGTGACCATTGAAAATAATCTCTTCCATGAATCTGTCTCAAGCCATCTGACTCGTGGCCATGGTTAGGCATGGCGGAGGACTTCAGTGTCCTATTCCTCTTCTAATTGAGATGGCTCTTTCTCTCTCTTACCAGGTCATTACTTTGGGGCAAGGGCAACAGAAGTCCAGGGTAGTGGGTTCTTTGGAAGTGTTGGAATCAAATGCTTGCACAGGCTTTGTGCCACTGTGTGCCATTCACTTGCATGACCTACAAAAGCCCAACCAGTTTCAGGGATGCTTGTGCACCCCTAGTCCCAACTGCAAGAGTATTTCCATCTGCCCCAACCCAGTTGAGGCTTGTCCAGGAGCTTGTAGCCATCAGCTATCAAAGTATATTCAGCAACCATTTTTAGGCATCAATATTTGCAGAAAACTTAAGAAAATGTTGCTGCCATATCCAAAGGCTCTGTTTGCAAGTGAGCATGTTTAACAGCAGAAGCACAATGACATGCCAAAGCTCTCATTTTTACTCCCTGGTTTTGGGTGCATTTGAAAAGAGCTTAGGGACGACCCAAGAGGTAAGCCTGATCACTTGGAGCATTCTCAGAGTTGTGCTGCAAATTCCTGGCTGCTGCTGCTGGTACAGGACTGGAAATTCTCTGTGCACATCAAAACACAGAAGTATTATTGGGCAGCCTGGATGTGGTGTGAAACAGGCCCAAGGCCCAAACAAAAAGTGATGCTAATCACACCATTGAGGTCACATCAGTGGCTTTTAAAAAAAATTAAAAGCAAAAATAAAGGATCCCTGGTTTTGTTAGGATTTCAGCATCCACAAAAGAGATTTAACTCTTTCCTCCTTCATTGAAGTCCCAGTGATAATCACACCCCCCCAACACACACCTGCTATTTGCCACGGTATCTATGTGGAGTTTCTTTTCTGTTTGGTTGTATGTTGCTTTTGGTTGCCCTAGGCAAGATAAAACAAGTAACATTTTTTTAACACAACAACAATGGCAAATATTCATTGGGAACATGACAATGGAGGCAAGAGTTAAACCTCCTCTGCATACATACCATGTTCCTGATTAAAAATCACCTGCTATTTACTTTTTTAAATAAAATAATGTGCATTGTAGTCTTCTGTGTATAAGACAAGGGGTTTTTTTTGTTTTTTGTTAAAATAATGATTTAAAATTTGGGTTGCCTTATCCACGGAAAGTGCTGAGTGGGGACTGGGGATTGGTTGCTGTCACAAGCAGGAGATTGACAGCGGCAGCAGTGCAGGTCATTTGTTGCTGTGGCAAGGGTTTTTGTTGATTGGCTGCTGCTGCAGCAATTGGGTGGACTGCTGGCTGTGAGCAGGCAGACGATTGTTGGCTTCTTTGTCACATGCGATAGGAAGCATTGGTCAGGCGGGTGAGTGATTTTCGGCAACCCCTCCCAAAAAAGCTCAACAACTCTGGACAATTTCCCCTCCTTTTCTCAATTTTGAGTCCCCCCCAAATAGGGGGCGTTTTATAAATGGGGGCATGTTATACATGCAAAAATACGGTAAGTTCTATAGATTTATTTAGTCTCAGACTTAGAAGAGGACATGGCCTGCTGGAGAGGGCATGGGTTTATCTCCATGTCACTCAACATGCACTTTCTTGGCTATTAGCCACTTTATCAATGGCTGCTAGCCATGTTGCCTATGTTCTATCTACCTCCATCATCAGATGTAGTAGGCCCTTGAAGATCAGGTGCTGAGAATCACCAGTGGCAGAGCGCTGCTGTACTCTGGTCTTGCTTTGGGGTTTCCTGAGGGCATCTGGTTGGCCACTGTGAGAACAGGATCCTGGACTCAATAGGCCACTGTCCTGATCCAGCAGGTTCGTCTCCCATTTTCTGGAGACAGAAGTAGGAGACTTCCACAGCAAACCTGTTGCCGGTGGCTTGTGAGCGGCGCTCTTTTCCCATTTTTCTTCGCCGTCGGCATGGTTGCACTATGTCTACAGGTCACTTGTTGGAACAGTTTTTGCCGCCACTGCAGCTGCTGCTCCCCATCTTCACACAGGAATAAAAAATAATCAACATGCAGGATGTGAACATTCATGTGGTATGGCTTTTCATTTTTAATGGAAACAGCAGAGATCAATAAAGCCCAGAAGAAGAAGGTAACAGCTCTAAGCAGCCTTGTACCGAGGCTGTAATCCTGATGAATAATGTTGCTGTCATAACAGCAGGGATAATTTAATGCTGACACTTAGCAGCATGATAAATAGCTTGTCAGACATAGGCAGTGACAGAGTCAAGTGAAACTGCCCATGACAAGTTCTGAAATATTAATCTTCTACTAGACTGTGACTGTGCTGATGGGGTAGCAGTGTATGGAAGACCAGGAGGGGAGACACTTAGTAATATAAACAAATGTACTTTTAAAGCAGAATGCTTTTCTCGCTTAAAGATCCCTGCCTCTAGAAGTACCACTGCTCACATTTTCTTGTGCAGAAGAACGTCAACTTATTCACTGCCATAAACTTTGGAACAAACTCTTGCTTACGTTGGTGTCATTGTTAGTATGTTTGGGGCATGTCATTCCAGCTATGCAAAAGGATTTACAAATGTTACATCAGCCATGGAGCTTCTGAATAAACTCAGGAGATCCACTTCTCATAATTCTCTGTGTGCGTGTGTGTGTGTGTTGGAAGGGACCATGAGGGTCATCTAGCCCAACCCCCAATGCAGGAATCTCAGCTAGATCATACATGACAGGTGGCCATTCAACCTCTGCTTAAAAACATCCACGGAAGGAGAGTCCATTGCCTCCTGAGGGACACTGTACTAGTGGCTTGTCAGATATTAGGGTGTTGTGCAGAATAATATTTAAAATGATCCCACATACATAAAGACAGTCATGATTATTATTATTATTAAAGGCATTTTAAAAAGTCAAAACAATTATAATGGCATAAGAAGACAAGAAAAGTTTTGACCTGGCACCAAAAATATAAGGAAGTTGGTGCCAGTAGTGCATTAGGTGTTGCACAGTTGAGGCACTGCGACAGAGATGTCTCTCCCTCAGTGATGTATAATGTTTATAAGGTATTTTAGCAGCACCTCCTCAGCAGATCTTAAGAGGTGGTTAACTCCAACTGAGCAATAACATGGTTAAGAGACTGGAAAAATGAGAAACCACTTGCCACTTTTAAGTTCAATTCTCCATATTTCCACATCAGTTCGCCAAAAAGTTTTCCGAGTCTTCTTGAAAATTCACCAGCATTTTAGTGTGAATTTCTCCCAATATGCACAGTTTTGTGTGCAATTTTGCCAACCATACACATTTTCCAAAGAATTTCCCCCTACCTAATATGCATTATATGCATTAAACATTTATACATTAGGTTCAATAACATATCCACACCTAACACTAGCACATACATTTTTGTAACATTACTTGATTGGAAAACTGAATTGCAAAATTCAGTAAAGTGCAGATTTAGAAGAATGGTTGTGTTTCAGTCTACATAGTGTTTTGCAAAGTACAGATTAGATAGGTTCACCTTTAAATGCAAATTGAATTGAATTTATCCCATATGACTAAAAGTGCCCCACATGGATTGAGCAGGCTGCCAATGGCAAAAATCAATGTTATATGAACTGGGATTTCTTTATCACAAGGAAGAACAACATTGATTTGGGATGTGGTTGTTGTTGTTGTTGTTGCTATTATTGTTATTATTTGCCATTTTTTGCAGTGTTAACCCTTCTCTATCAATTAATAACAAAAGAAATTGCATTCAAAAATATTAAAGAAGAGTAAAAATTTTGTTAAGGTTCTTATGGTTGGTGTGCAGAGTTTTTCATGCACTTCACTTACTTTTGAGGGGCTTTTGGAGGGTTTCTGTGAATGTCATTTATTTCATTCTACAAGCCATCGCTCTTGAGGTCTGAATTTTGCAGGCTTCATGAGTGTGCTAGCGCTCTTTTAAGAATCTAAACGCAACAGGAGTGCTATACAAGCAAATGAATGTGAATAAGCGGTCTCATGCATGCATACTTGTGAATCCATTGCATTTAGTGGGACTTAGAGGTACTTGTAGGAAAGAGGATTAAGAGTTGCATCCAAGGAGTCTCCTTATGTGGCAACAGAAAGGGATTGGGACAATTTAGGCTACATGCGCAGAAGTGTCAATAATGAATAACAATGAATGAATTGGTTCAAAAAGCATATCTGTTCCTAAACACACATACAAATATTAGCAAATACATAAAGTTATGAATTAGGACCACCAAAACGAGCATGTTCCATGCTAATGAACCCTGTGGGCCAATTCAAGCATGTAAGTCATTCCTTTGTCTAAATATGCATTATGGGAACTGTAAACATCCATGTGAAAGCTAGAGTTGTGAAGCACAGACTTGAGTTACTAAGGCATATCTTGCCTTAAATGCAAACACAGGAATGGCTACAGACCTGCTATAACAATATATCTGAATTCCAAGTCTAACATGAGTTGGTTGTCCATTTTGCATTTGCATTCAGTTCCATCAGGCTTTCTCCTGTGAGCTAAATGTAATCAAATTATTCATTGTCTCTTGTTACTTGAAGGAAATAAGTTGTACATTAGAACAAGTGTGAATATACTTTTCACAAAATGGCTGCCTCAGACTAAGCCCACTCAGGGGATTCAAATTACATATCCATTTATAGATAATATTTATCAATACAAGGTTTAATTAGAAAAAGAAATCATCATGTTGCTGTAAACATTTTCCCCATCCGTTTATTTTAGAAGAGCATTTTAGGTCAACTTTGACATTCTTCCTTAATTAGGCAGCTCAAGCCCTAGGTGTAATGATCTGTCCATAGCTTTTGCAAATTGATTTATCCTTCAATGATAGCTACTGCTGCTGACTTAAATGTCAAATAGAAATTGCTTTATTTTGCTTCCTCTCTTTGCTTGCTTTTGTTTTTGCTTTTATTACATTTCAGGGAAGGAAAGATTTGCTATAACTTTAATTCAACTGTGGAAAAAGTTTGTACCATACCAATTGTGCTTCCATGCTGAACTTAGTGGGAAAGCTTGGATTTGGAAGGATGAGTCTATATTACTAACATGGCTTTCTGAATTTTTTCAAAGCTCTATAGCTTCTGGGTAGCAGAGGCAGATTTAGGGGAGTGCAACCAGTTTGCCTGCAATGGTCACTGAACTGAGAGGGCACCACAGGAAGTTTCACAGCAATGATGCACAACGGAAGGTGAGAGGTGGGGGGACGCACCAGTTTTTGGCATTGCACAGAGCACCACTGAAATTTAAAAGCCCAAAGTCCATCACTGTGAGTAGTGATGAAACGGGGTATATAAATTTAATAAATAATAAAATAAATCATGTTGCTTGCTAGGAGTACTTCATTCATCTTTGTTCATTGCTGAATGTTCTTCTGAGATTTCTGATACTTCTCAGACAACTCTGCTAAGCCCAACTTCCAAAGCTTCCCTCCCCGCCATTGATAAATACTTTTCACACTTTCAGTTTAGGCTTCTCCATTCTATAATGTCATGAAATTGACTACTACAGACACCTTTTTAAAAAGAATTATATTCATGGAGACAGCTGTATCATTAGTTATAATGAAACTTCCATGTTCAAAGGCAGTATACCTCTAATCATCAGAATCTGGGAACAATCTGCAGAACACCTATTACTATCATGCTTTGTTTGTGAGTTTCCTTCCTAATAATATCTGACTGCTCACTGTCAGGGACAGATTGTTGGCTTAGATTGGTTTTGGTCTGATTCAGCAAAGCAATTCTTATATTGTTATGACTTCAGGAATGTACCAATGCTACTTATGAATAGATAAATAAGATAAGATGGGAGCAAGATGCTGCACAAACTGTATTTTGGATCCAGAAAAAGAATGTTGAGTATTAATTGCAGATTAAATTACTAATTTTGCTGAATCGAATAGTTACTAGGCAAAGGGTAACTGGGGTGGAATCTATACACATATAAAAAATGCTGCGGAAATGCTTTTAAAAACGTTTTGAAAAATACATTGAATTTGGCATACCTCATTTTCGCCATCTAGTGTCACATTTGTATATTGCACTTTACAACACATTTAAAATGTTTTATTTGCAGCTGTATAGCTGAGTCGGCTGCTTGGTTCTAAACCTATATAGATAACCATTCTGGTCAGCTATTCATAAGAACAACTTTCCCCCTCTCCCTCATAATATCAATATATTCTTTTCCTGTATTTTCAATATCCATCACTGCAATGGACCAATGGTTTAAGATTTTGGTACTCATCAGTTTTTATTTAGATAGAACACTTACTAAGTTGTTCTGTGCCTTCTCGCAGCTAATGATAATACTGTCACATATGCTTATGCTCAGTCTAAGCAAAGAACCGAGTCACAGCACTGAAGACTATGTAATTAGATCAGCAGGAATGCTAAAATTCAGTGCAAGAATTTACAGTTCTGTACATGATGGGTGGTACCCATTGAAGTAGTTCTGTTAGTGCAAGAATTTCTATTTGTGCAATGGAACATTCCCCCCCCCCATTCCTGCACCATTCCCACAATTTGCTCAATAAAATAGGTGGAATACCCCCCCCCCCATAGATTTAGGGGGTGTATAAGGAGGGGAAGTGGAAGTTCCATTGCACAGCCAGAAATCATTGTGATTTGCATACTGCCCGCTCTTACTATAGTGTTACTATGGAAGGAGATTTTTTTTGACAAGATTAACATGCCCCGGGCATTCCTGCCACTGTACTTCCAGGGGACTCATTTTGTGTTTGTCTTGTCAAACTTCTGTGATGAACAGCTCAGTATGTGGTTGACCAGTGCTTGTGACTATAGCTTCTTATGGAACAAACTTAAGTCACGATATAGCAAGGGAGTGGTTGTGGTGCAAAGCCAGACTCCAAGTGTATGAGGCTCAAATAATATAGTTGTGTATGTCTGATATTACTTTTATGTAGTTACATTGTCCAAATGGGAAAATTCAGGGAAAAGCAAGGGGGAAATATATTAGATATACAATTCATTGTATTGTATGTGAAATCAAATATTCACCATAATAAATAAACACTAGCAACGTAGACATTTGGAAAAATAGCCTAAACATGATTTTGATAGAACCATATTTTTAGATTGGTAATGGTGGACTTGGCAAAACCAACTGAAGCATTGATGTATAGTTACAACAGAAGAATCTTATTTATTTGAGCACAAAGGGGGAATACCGAACTGATTTAATGTTCTGATCAATTCAGAAAAAAATAGGGTTCTTATCAGGAGTTACACGTAACACAAAAGAGGTTTCAAAGAAATAAGATTCAAATAACAAGTGATCTCTTTATTAAGGCTATTCTGAATAAAGCATATAGATAAAGTTTTTTCTGTAGAATTACAGATCAGATATTTAAATATGTAATAAATATTGGTAAACTACCTATGCTTTTATGATTAACTACAGTGGCACTAGATTAAAGTGGGTGCTATTGTGAAACATATACTGTATGGATGTTTAAGCAAGTAGCTCTGCTTGAAGTTGTCAAAAATAAAATTGAAACCAGTGTGGACATCTCAGTGTAGTCTTCGGTGGATGCTGGGGAAAAAGGCATAGATGGTCTTTATAAGATAATAAATTTTCAGTTGGTTCACGTTGAAATGATTTGACAAGGACAGAATGTTTGTCCCTGGTTATAAAGATTGGAACCTGCGTATAGAAACCTAAATTGATTTGATTCCAAACTCCTCTTATCTTAAAATGTTTAGAAATAGGAAAGTTTTTTTATGATTTATTGCTTGAAAGCCATAAAGTCTCTTGCTGACAAAATGCAGTTGTGATGTGCGCCTGTTAACCCCATGTTCTGCCAAGTGGCTGTAAATCCACCCCCCTCCCCACATAGTATTTTTAGAATTAAATGAAAGAAGATTTGTATCCATAATCCTGACTTGAATTGAAGCACCCAGTGCCTTCACGAGGAAATTAAATAATCAAAGCTGGACATCTGGGGCCCTGTGCTGTACTAGGTTTGTGGGAATGCCTGGGACCAGTTTGAAACACCTCTCCCTGAGTTTCTTTTAAGAATAATGGTCTGAATCCAGAGAAAATGTGAGGAGAACTCGGCTAGTTCAATGTGGTTTCCATGGCTATTCCAGCTATAGCCTTCTGTGCCCTGAAATACTCTCTTGAAGGTTGACTGCAGTGTGTGACTGAAGCAGATCAAGAAAACTGGAAGAAGTCAGCAGGGTGCGTCTCTGAATCCATCCTATTGTTAATCTTTAGGACATGAACTGATTTTCACCAAAGAGAGCGAGAGAGAGGGAAGTGCCCTTGAGATAGTTACAGATTTAGGGCACTTGAGATTCTGCCAGATTTAGGGCAGTGTGGGCGGTTCCCTTGCACAGGATGCCAAGCTGAGGAAGTTAACAACAACAACAACAACAACAACAACAACAACAACAACAACAACAACGGTACATATAATTTTGTGGGTACCTACTGAGAAGATCCATTAAAAAGCAACTGTACCAAAAGGCATTATTGTGAAAATACGAAATACAATGGTGCCTCGAGTTAAGAACTTAATTAGTTCTGGAGGTCCATTCTTAACCTGAAACTGTTCTTAACCTGAGGTACCACTTTAACTAATGGGGCCTCCTTCGGCCACCGTGCCATCGCCGTGCGATTTCTGTTCTCATCCTGAGGTAAAGTTCTTAACCCGAGGTACTATT
>NC_139603.1:36075139-36105139 GCF_964270895.1 Podarcis filfolensis | reverse complement strand
CATTCCAGAGTTACACTTTAATCATGAGTCATAGATGTGTGAACCTTCAGAGAGACAATTCATGGACTCATTCGGAAAAGCAGCAATATTCATTTGTAATCAATATCCAATTAATTTTAATTTGCCAGGTGTGACAATTTCCTCCAAGGATTCCAGGGGACCCTGAATCATTCTTCCTTCTGCACAAGAATTATTAGTTTCACTAATTCAGTGTAGCCCTAGTTTCTTGCAGGACTCAGACAGTTTCCAAGTCCACTCCCCCCTCCGTGTGGAGAAAAGCAGCTAAAGAGGTGATTTTGTGTAGGGAAAATGACCTAAGGGGAAGACAAACTTGCCACCCTGCCAGTGGTACACTCAAACCTCCAACCTCCCACAGTTATTTTTCATTTTAAAACAAAAAGTCACACAGGGTTGCACACAATGTGTAGTTTGGCCTCTGAGCCTCAGAAGACTAGGCTATGCAATAATGTACTCCCAACAAGTTTTGATCATTTAACCAAACCTCTGAGACCTAAAATATATCTATATATGGTGGCACTGAGTTTGAAAACTGAGGTTTGTGAAGTTCTAAGTTTGTGATTTAAAGACAGAGATTTACTTCCATATTTAAGAATCTGAAGCGGGGAAACCCTGACAACTGGGTTTGATGGCAAATCAAATGGGGTAGACAGATGGATGGATAGATGAATGGATGGGAGAGGAAGACAGAAGAGGAAACGTAGATTCATTTTTAAAAGTATAAAGAACTATTTCATTGTCCCAACAGGTCATTTCCTGGTTGATACTGATAAACTCTTTTTCAGTGTCTCCGAGGACAGATATGAGTCCCCATACATATCAATAGAGAAAGCAAATATTGTGATATAGATGAGATTGGCACAGTTAGGTCCACCCGCAACCGACATACCACAAAAAACAAATCTATAGAGTTATTGCTTTCTTCCCCCCGTAGAAAGGAAAAACAGGCCAGTGAGCATGCTCAGTGAATCTGGAATGCTGAGCTCTGCTGGGGGAAACTTAAGGGAAAACGGGGTGGGGAAGAATGGAATGGAGTGGCTTGACAGTAGCACTAGGCACTGCAAAGTTAATTGTAGTCTACCACTTTAAATTGTTAAATTCCTATATTGGAGACTTGAATAAAGTGGTTTCTTATGTTCTTTCCTCATTTAGCAAAGCTAATCAGAAGCTTGTTCTAGGGAGTTCAAAGAAAATTGAATGACTATTCTAACAGAACTATTTATATATAAAAAGGAGGTGTTGTTGCTGCTGTTGTTAACACTATTTTAAATTCCATTCTCAAACTCCTTCTCTTCCTCATTCACACTTAAGACGCTTCCTCTTCCTTATTGCACACCTTCCTTTCACTTCACCAATCCCTTTACTCACTGGTTTTGGCAGGCCAGTGGAAAATGAGACCCACAGCCCAGTGGAAATCTGGAGTCTGTTGCTGCTTTTGTATCTCTTGCCCACCAAATCTAAATTGTAAGAAGGTGTTGGGTCACCCCTTTACTTAAAAACACCAGGTCCTCTTCAGAGAGCAGTGCACAGAGGCCAACATCGCCCTTAACATTTTAAATTTGGTAGTCCATCTACTACAGCAACCTTCTGCAACTCTGTGTCCCCCAACTTAATCTCACCATTGGTTCAGCTGTCTGGGAATGTTGGGAATTTTAGTGCAGCAACACCTGGGCACCCAAGGCTTCTGGAATTAAGTCAGGTAATAGAGTGCAGAGGTAGGCTTGATGTAAATGCCATAAGAAGCCCAACACCTTTTAACCACATTCAGTTCTTCATCAGAGGATATTTCATAGAATCGTAGAGTTGGAAGGGACCCCGAGGATCATCTAGTCCAGGCATGTCCAACTTCGAGTAGGGTGTGATCTACAATCCAATATCAAAAACTGGCAGTGATCTACCACCCTCCGAAGTCATTTAAGTTAAATAAATAAATAAATCTTTATTTCACAGATACCTCAGTTGTGTTTGGATATCATCATGACAGATCCAAATAGTTGTTAGATGGACAAGTAACTACAGTGGTACCTCGGGTTAAGAACTTAATTCATTCTGGAGGTCCGTTCTTAACCTGAGGTACCACTTTAGCTAATGGGGCCTCCCGCTGCCGCCACGCCGCCGCCGCTGCACAATTTCTGTTCTCATCCTGAAGCAAAGTTCTTAGCCCGAGGTACTATTTCTGGGTTAGCGGAGTTTGTAACCTGAGGTACCGTTGTAAATGAGTGAGAAAAGTCAAACTATATTTTTATTTTAGTTTACACAGATCTGAGGAGCCAGTCGGAGTGTGCCAGGCTTCTCTGTCTTTCCCCTACTATTGCTTTAAAATCACAGCTGACTTCGTGTCAGCATCCCCACGCCCGTCCTCCACCTCTCTTTCCCCTACTGTCACATTAAAGGCTTTCCCTCACTCCAACTCATGGAGCGCTAAGGGGGCTTTCCTCCATGTGTGTGTGGGGAAGGAAGGCAAGCTGGCTTCAGAAGGAGGAAGGAGGAAGGAGGAACTCAAGCTTGCATGAGATTGGTGGCAGCAGCGGCTGCTGCTGTGTCCGAAGCTGCGGAGAAAGGCTTTTCGACCAATATCAGCCCCAGGATCTCCGAGTCAATCGCGATCAACATCTTGGACATACTTGATCTAGTCCAATCACCTGCTATACAGGAATATGTAGCTGTCCCTTACGGGGATCAAACCTGCAACCCTGGAGTTATCAGCACCACGTTCTAACCAACTGAGTCCAAAGAAAAAGTGTCTGAAGACCGGTATCACATAATGTTTGTTTTGATCTTCAGTTTTTTATGACCTCTGTAGTAATTTCTCCCCCATTCTCCACCCCACAAAACTATTTTTTTAAAAAAAATGAAAATCTATACATTCTCCTTGGAGCCATCTATCTGGGATGCCAGTAAATGTCCTAATTAGCAATCTGCACACAAGTCTTCTCCAATTTATGTATATAGATACGCTACCTGTCTGTATAATAGCAGTAACAATACAGTCCTTGTCCTGGTATTCAAACAGAGATGATCTTATCTCCTGTAAAACAAGTGCTAGTGTAAACTAAAGGCATTCTCTTTCCCTAAGCTGCCAGCCACCCAAAAAGGTCAGGAAGCTCATTTTCCTCGAGTCGCAGCCAATAAAACTGATACCAGGGTGGGAACATCCAAATAAACATCCACAATAATTTTTGCATAGATGTAAAGCGACACCGGAATTGAGATGCAATTATTTCGCATTTATTGAGGAAGGAGATGGCTTATTTGGTGTGTCAAGGATTTCCTCCCTTGAGAGGCAGAGAAAGCAGTCACCGAGAGTTCTAAACTTTTATGATGTGTCTACATGGCGGCAGCATTTAAGCAGGTATTCCTCCCCACTAACCATCATGTGCACGATTTGCACCAAATTTAAAGCCATTTCAAAGCAACCCTTGTGGGACACTTTAGGCCACAGTTTACAGCAAATGAAGATTCAAAACGAGCAAAAAAAGCATTTCATTTAATGAGGGGAATTAACTGCGCTCTACTGTAGGCAACAGTAGTTTTCTGTGTTTGGGATGCAAAGTCAACTGAACCTGAAAATCTAATTTGATAAGGCTGTGGCTGTCTGGCTTTGTCAAATAAGGAGCATGGAGTTAGGAAAATGAAGGCACTGCTTATTTCTTCTTTTTAAATATAGAATCTGTGGTAATGCTAAACTATTGTGAGCATGGGTCCTATTTTGCTAGTCTTACATCTGGCATAGTAGTAATTTTTTGGGTGCAGGTAGTGTTTTACAACTGTATCACAACTATATCACAAAATTTGATGGCAAGTTATACATTTAAGGAAATTTTATTTAGAAATAAATATTGTGCTAGCTTTTTTTTTTAAGTTTTCTAAACCTAGACCTAAAGGCATTTCTATTTATTTTTTTGCACTAGCTTGAAGGGAACGTGGATGGCGCTGTGGTCTAAACCACTGAGCCTCTTGGGCTTGCCGATCAGAAGGTCAGTGGTTCAAATCCCCTTGACAGGGTGAGCTCCTGTTGCTCAGTCCCAGCTCCTGCCAACCTAGCAGTTTGAAAGCACACCCAAAAGTGCAAGTAGATAAATAGATACCACTCCAGTGGGAAGGTAAACAGCATTTCCGTTCGCTGCTCTGGTTTCCAGAAGTGGCTTAGTCATGCTGGCCATATGACCCAGAAAAACTGTCTGCAGACAAACGCCAGCTCCCTCGGCTTGTAAAGCGAGATAAGCGCCGCAACCCCTGAGTCTTCTGCGACTGGACTTAACTGTCAGGGATCCTTTACCTTTACCTTTTTAACCCATAGAAAGATCCACCAGGATGAGTGGGATTAGCATCCAGCACATCTCTGGCTGAGCCAGGAGGTTCCTGGCACAGACCGGCTATGCTGGCATAGCTCCCCATCCTCAGTGCAGTGGGAAATAAGCGAGCATATCTCTCCCATCCTGGCTGGGCAAGGGCCTGATGGAGCTTACCCTGGTGTAAATCATGAAAAGGGGTCATTCCAGGGGCAGGACAGGGGGGAGAGGGAGTTAGGTTGGACCCTAAGCCTGTTCAGCATGGCCACATGACCTGGGAACTGAGAGTAAAATTAAGCTGGCAGAAAGGGTGGTGTCATTCAAACTCTATTTAAAGGCTTACGCAATAGCATTGGGATCTGATGTACTTTATTCTAGTTTAGCTTTACACCAGCTTTATGCCAGCCTCTTGGGTATAGGATTGATCCGTTCTTTTTTTAAATACAGTGGTACCTCAGGTTACAGACGCTTCAGGTTACAGATGCTTCAGGTTAAAGACTCCGCTAACCCAGAAATAATACCTCGGGTTAAGAACTATGATTCAGGATGAGAACAGAAATCGTGCTCTCGCGGCGCAGCGGCAGCGGGAGGCCCCCATTAGCTAAAGTGGTACCTCAGGTTAAGAATGGACCTCCGGAATGAATTAAGTTCTTAACCTGAGGTACCACTGTATCAGATTAGAACCAGGAAGCATAAGATTCAGGTAGGTAGCTGTGTTGGTCTGACACAGTTGAAATATATAAAAATAAAAATAAAATTGTCTAGTAGCACCTTAGAGACCAACTAAGGAAGAATAAGGTTCAAGTCCCCCTTCAGTCATGAAGCTCACTGAATAACCTTGAGGACGTCAGTACTTCTTAGCTTCATAGGACATTTGTGAAAATAAAATGGGAAGAAGCAGGAGTAGGGATGTGATAGAAGTTTGATTCGGTTCACACTGAAAGGCAAATTTATCTAATTTGCACTTTCCAAAGAAATGCACAAGCCAAAATACATCCAATTTTTTAAAAATCACATCTCCACCTTTTGCAGTGTAGTTCTCCAGCCAAGTAATGTGGACAAAAATACATAAACTGGGGTAAATTGAGCTTCGAACGCATCTATTATTGAAAATATCACAAATAACTGCATTATATTATGGGAAATTGCTTTGCAATAATGTGTCTATTATGCAAGATTATATACAATACTTCACACTAAAATTTTCATGGGAGCTTTTATTATTATTTTTAAAAACACAAACTTACGTTGAAATGTGAAGAAGCAAATTTAAGACTGAAAAATGGGAACTGATAAAAACTGAAATGGATAGGTTTGCCCATCCTTAGTAGGGAGAGAAAACCATAATACTGTCCTGAGCTTTTTAGAGGAAGGGTGGAATAAAAATGCAATAAATAAAATGATGTTTTATGATAGTGCACTGGTGTAGTTGTTAGTGCAACCTATCCTGAGCATTCATGTGCTTCATACATCAGGTCTTACAATCAGGCTGTGACACTTTCAGTGGGCTTAATTCCTCAGTCTTAAATAAGCATGGCTATTATTCTTTGGAGACACCAGCAGACGTCCTGCAAAGGTCATACTCGATGCTTGATCTATTACCAATAGTACAAGTCGAAATGATTTTTGTATCAATGTTCCTATTCGATTTTATAAATAATCCAAATCCCCTATAGTCTTGTTAATAAGAGAGATGTCCCACTCACACATCAGTGTGGAAACTGGAATGGAAGAAGACATAATTTGATGCTTTCAAAAAGATTATAACTGAGACAGCTGTCAAGGCACCAGATAGTCCATCCCCCCCATATAAAATTGTAGATGCTTTCTTATTCAAGGATAGTTTTTAAAAAGAAACTTACAAATGAGTACTTACTTCATTGTACCTTGGAACCACACACAGATCTGAAAAGGCTTAGGGTGCAATCCTGCCCTCCATATGTGGACTCAAGGACACAGAGATTCCACATGTGGGAAAATATGGAATAGTGGACACTCTATTCCTTTTGCCCCATTCGTGAAAAAGAGCGCTGGGATAATTAGGGTGTCATGAACTGGTTGGACACAGAGGAATGATGGGAGGAACCAGCTGGGGACCTCCACAGGAAGAAGGCTCAGAGCCTGGAAAATGGTGGTGGGAACATGGTGAGTGGCCAGAGGCAGAAGACTGGGAAGAGGAGGTATTAGAAGCTGAGGAGGTAACAAGGCTTAGTGGGCTGGACAGTCTATGGCAGAGAGAAGTTGAGAATTGGAGGCAGAAGCTGAAGCAGGAGGGTGGGAGGAGAGACGCCAAGAGGCAGAGGTGAGTCAGGCTAAGTCACAGGTGTCTCCCCCTTCTGCTATGACCAGCTCCCCTCCCCACTCATCTCCCAGAACCAGAAGAGGCATGAAAAGGGAAGAGGAGAGATTGACATCACACAGATGCAGTCTCAAATAGCTTGGGGGGAAACCCTGAAGACAGCAGGTGACAGGCAGCTGTGGGGTGCAAGGACCTTCAGTTTCAGCAACTGCTTCATGGGGGCAAGACCTACGGAATATAATAGTTATGCTCATTCGACCTGACACTCCTGTGCAGATCCTGTTTTTGCTAATAAAGATTTAACTCCAACATGCACAGTGTGATTTACTGATGGCTTGCTCCCGACACCTGGGCAGCTATCATCGCTGAGCCTAGCCTTTTCCCTCCTCCTCACCCATCCAGATTAAGTACTCCATATTATTGGCCTCTGCTCCTCTTTTGCGGCACTGATCACAGCAAGCCCTACCACATGTGCTGCTTGCCAATTTCCTCCAAGCAGACAGAGTAAATGTGTACATGGCTTCAAAGAAGGCCTGGGGCTGGTATTGTATCATGACCCAGAACACTGCTGCACTTTGCTGAGACTCTGCACACTGATGATTGGATGGTGCCTTTAAGTGCATGCTAGTGGCGGGTGGCACTGTGGGTTAAACCACAGAGCATAGGACATGCCGATGAGAAGGTCAGCGGTTCGAATCCCCGCGACGGGGTGAGCTCCCGTTGCTTGGTCCCTGCTCCTGCCAACCTAGCAGTTCGAAAGCACGTCAAAGTGCAAGTAGATAATTAGGTAGTGCTCCGGTGGGAAGGTAAACGGTGTTTCCGTGCGCTGCTTTGGTTCACCAGAAGCAGCTTGGTCATGCTGGCCACATGACCCGGAAGCTGTACGCCGGCTCCCTCGGCCAATAAAGCGAGATGAGCGCCGCAACCCCAGAGTTGGCTACAACTGGACCTAATGGTCACGGGTCCCTTTACCTTTACCTTAGTGGCACCTTTGGTCCACCATATGTTGTTGGACTCCCATCAGCCCCAAACCAGCACTGCCAGTGTTCAGGGATGATAGGAGTTGCAGTCCAGAAAAATACAGAGGTCCAAAGTTACCCCAACCCTGCTTCAGTGGGTAAAAGGCAGTCAAGTGTGGTGTAGTGGTTAGGATGTTGGACCAGGGGTGGGGGAGCCATGAATCTCACTTGGTGGCCTTACGCCAGCCACCTCCTCACAGGGTTGTTGTGAGGAGAAGATGGAGAGGGGGAACTGATGCACACCACCTTGAGCAGGATATAAATGTAACAAGAAAATAATAATAAAATAAAGTAACATGAATAAAGAGGCTACCTCTAGAGGCCCTGTCTGTGGTTTGACACTTTGAAGACTTGTACAAGAAAAGAGGAAGAAAGAATAGGAACAGAAAAATCTAAGATATATAAAAGAGATATAACAAATGAACACATCCCCTGCTCCTAAGGCAGGAAGGCATTGTCCCAGGCTGCCATAGGTCATTGAGTTCATATTGTTGTAAAAAAGCACTAAAAGCATGGATTTAAAATGTTGCAAGTGGCAATATTTGTATTTCCTTTGAGGACTTAGAAGGAGAATTTGGAGGAAGGTGTTCTCTTCATTTTCTGAACAGAAGAGAATGAGGTTCTAATTGGTAGCATTCAAAATGAGTCCTTTGCCTCTCTTTCTGTGCCAAACCACTGGCCAGCATATGGTAGCTCTGAGGTGATTTTGTGATAGCCATAATATGTAAATTAGCCCTAAAAGACCACCAATAATGTGTCTGAAGTGTATGTTACTTATGAACACTTTACAGAGAAGAGTGCAATAATCTTATGAAGAGATGCTTCTGATAATCAAATGGTCCACGGGGAATGCTCAGTTTGCTTAAAAGAAAATGACTGAAAATGAACAATGGCAACATTTCAGACAAGTGGTTCAGGTAACAATGGCTTATCTTATCACATCTCTTTCTGCACTAATACTGTTTCAGAAACTGTTGACACTACCCTACAAAAGCATTTACTCATCCAAAGCTTCTTGCACAAAAACATTTCTAGGCAAGGTAATGAAGCATCATTGCACACCTTCTCTTGTGAAATCCTGCAATTTGCACAATATGGCAGCATGCACAGAAACTACATATATAGCATTATTTGTTCAACCAAATTAGAATGTGTGTTGGGTGAGGGGGGCGGAAATCTACATACTTTCAGAGGTGTTGCAAGAATTATTTTTATCTCACATTGTTTTTGGAAAACCACAATTATAGATGAATAACAACTACTGTGAAGGAATAGAGGGCCTTGATTGGGGGGGGGGGAGAATGCATGGCGATTTACTGGTTCTTTGCTATAACCATGATATACGAAAGCAAATGCGGCAGATTAATGGTCACTTTCCTCATTTACTGGAAGGGAAGTTTGTTAATTTTTCATTTTTCAATAATTACATGTGGTTTTCTGCTTCCTCAAGTCCAGTTCTGAAATAAGTATACATGATATTCAATTTTATTCATGCCACAAAGGTTTTTGTTTTTGTTTTTCTAAGTTTATCAATGGATTTTGGTGACAGTCAAAGAGATGGCAGGAAGCAGCGGCATATGACATACATCACAGCATTAGTTCTGCATCTGTTCCACAATTTCCGGGACAAAATGAATCTTACTGAATACTGAATATTGCCTAAGATAATTTATCTCCCTATATGTGGAATGTCGTAACATCATACTCCATTTGCATGTGCACTACCAACATGAGGAAAAATGCAAATGGTTAAGTCAGAGGTTCTCGCCATTGGAGATGGATTCCCCCCTGCCCCGAAAAAAATATTCAATTACTTTAATAGAAAAGGTATAGTTTCAGTAACACCCTCATTCTAAGCTGCAGCCATCTCCCTGCAAGACATGAGGGGCAAACCTGCTCCCTGGGAGAACAGATCCCTCTATCAAGGTCTTCTAGTTCCATATGTTTTACTGATTCTCAGATGAACATTTTCCCTCAGCTCACTTAGATAATACTAAACGTCCAGATTAAGAGGACCTGATTTTATTTTATTTGGTAATTGTGTGTGTGTGTGTGTGTGTGTGTTTATTTCAAACATTTAGAATGATTCTCAGTGTACACAATATTGATGACTTTCAACCACCCGCTATAGGTATAAGCCAAAGATGGCTTCTTTGTCAGGGCTTTGTATTAAGCAAAAAAAGAACATCTCCTTACTGACTTTATTTCGGGGAGCATGTTCATTTATCCAGCACCCTCATATTAGAGGCAAATGTCAGGACGAAAAGATCCACGATACACTGTCTTCTTTTTTTACACCCATACTGTATCTCTCATACAAGCAAGCTCTCAGTGTCACTAGATGGCACTATCTCCTCCAGTATACAAACATCCATTAGTATTTGCATTGAGAGTAAATATGATTTTGAATTATGCTCTGCTCAGTGTCTTTTGTATGGATAAAGCAAAAGCTGCCCCTCAGATTGTTTGCTTCAAAGGAAGTAAACATTGTTTACTTCAGAGGAAGAAGAATATAACTCTGCAAATCCCACCCTTCCTTAATTTTTCATGTTTTGTTTATTTAAAACAAAATATTTTTGAAAACTCTATGCAAAAACAAAACACGCACGCACACACAAATATGTTATTCTCAAAGTGAATAATTTCTGTCATTATCTGAGGAATTGATAGACACATACTTGGTACAGCATTCTTATAGCAGATTTTTAAAAGAAAAATTATGTTTGCTATAGTGTTTTGATATCTGTAGATCACTGTTCATGTTAAACTCTGAAACATCAGTTTTACATTTTTAGTAAGTATTTTTGTTTATTATAACTATTATTGTTGTTGTTTCTACCTTACATGAACCCCTTAAATAAAATATACAGTATACAGTGAAATCCTTTATCTTTTACACTACACAAATTAAATCGTTTACATTATTAGGTGCAAAAATAATACCCCTAAATAAATCCCAAATGAAGACTGCAGTGTCCATACAGTTTTGTTAAACAGCACCATGTGCTATTCCAACAAATGCATACTGTGCAGTGTTTTTTCATTGCAATTATAAACTCCTTTCAGGACTTAATCACAATATATCTTTCTTCTATATTAAAGTTGAACATCATTATTAGAAATCCAGCAAATGGACACAATTTTGGTGCTTCTCATATTGTTTACCTATTTCCTGCCTGCCGGATTTTCTTAGCAGCATGTCAATATCACATCAATATCATCATTAGAAATTTAGCAATCAAACAGATAGGTTTGCTGCAGTGTATGCTTATCATGATTAGTTAAGCATGAACTGCATATTTCTCTTAACAGCATGTCAATATCATCATTAAAAAATCAGCAAAGAGGCTTGGGGCTTACACATATGTCAAGTGTACACATTATTATCCAAAAAGAATTCCCTTAGCTTCCTTTTCATTTGATCACAGTGGAAGGAACATTTTGTTTTGGGGCTGTTGGAGGACAAATAGAGTTTCTACAATAAACAAGTAGTAACTCAAATAACATCCAGCAACTGGGGTTTCAGAAAAGTAGCTATGATAAAATGGTTTGTAAAACACAGCAGAGCTAATCAGAGAAATCTTGTATTTGGGGAGTAGTTTTATAAATACACAGATGCAGTTATATATCACAGTGTCCTCTCTTGCTCTATGTGAGAGGATATAAATTTTAAATCTCCAAGTTTGTGTGGAAATTCATTAAAAGAAAACAGAAATTTGTCATCAGCATAGACTACAGTCAGGAATATTATATTCACAGATGTTTAGCTCTAGTAATCCAAATATTAATGCCAGACATGATAACCGAAATAGTGATAGACACGTTCAGTCTGGCCATATGCTAGAGAATTAATGGACATTCCACTACCAGCAGAAGCTAGCAAGCGATTAACCGTTTCCCCACATGCAAACACAGTCTCTGTTTTTACACTTGGTCTAATTATAACAACAAACAAAACACCAAGAGGAGAAAGGAGTGGCTCTCTTTATCTCCCTCAGCCTCTACCTTTCACATTTGTTACTCTCAAAACCCCTCTTCAAGACAATTGCGGTGTTTTCAACTTTAGACTGAAACAGCCCTCTCTTCCTGTTCTTTCCCCAAACAGACCCAATGAGTCATATTCCCACACGCTGCTCACATTTTAGATCTCAGACATGACACAGTTCCATTTGTCAATTTGTGTGTGTGAGAAAGATAGACATACAAACACACACACACACACACACACACACACACACAGAGAGAGAGAGAGAGAGAGAGAGAGAGAGAGAGAGAGAGATGGAAGAATGTGAAAGTTGATGAGCGAACCCTTACTGCTTTTAAAACATGTTAAAACTTGTTAAAAGCAACTTTAGAGCTCACCATCATATTAATGGGAGGGCAGCATTTGTTTCTGAAGGAACATATGGGGCTGTAAAAATGCAGCCACTTGACATCCTCGATCATATAGTTAGCAGTCTCTGTTTACGATGTCTCTGGCCAGGTGGGATTGTGGCTGGAGCACAGTGAACGGATCTCTGTGGGTGCCTGAGATTAGCCTCCTTCAGAGATTTCTAGTCATCCAGCCTGTGTGCAGTCTGTGGCTTAGGCTGTTCTGTGACATCTTGCAATAGGCAAAGGCATTTCGGAGACATTTTACAACTACCTTGACCTTACCTAACATTTTACCTGTGCTATTATAATGGATTGAAATCCGATGTACAGCCAACACCACTTTGAAGTGCTTATGCGTATACTAGCTTTATGGATATGGAAGCGACATGATTTAAAAATAAAATATTGGTCATGTTTTAGAAGAACTAGGTCATCTGCAGAAAACAGAGGAACCCTGGCACTACCATTTAATAAAGTCCAAAGCCAGGCTCTGCTTGGTCGATGTGCATGTGCATGTTCATTTTATATTATTTAGTGTACACGCACATGCCTGCATACATATGTGTTGCTGTGTGTGATTTTTTTTTTTTTGTGGCACTTAAGTTAATCTTCAGCCAGAGCAATTGCGTATTTTGTACCTGCATCAGAAACATCAGAGTCTCATGGGACTCCAGGTCACATGAATAGCCATACTGAGAATTTGGATGTCATCAATTGTGTTTTCTGTGCCTACGTCCAATGTAGAGGTCATGAACTTTAGGGTCAGTAAATAGCAGGAAATAGTAGTGGGGGAGGAAGGGGGGAAATATGCTTTCTATTGGCTAGTGTAGGAAAAAAAAATCAGTTGAGACAGATACTGCTGACAACAACTCAGTTTACTGCCAGGTATTTACACTCAGCTCATGCAATGACAATTTACATAGAACATATAAGCTGTATTGCTGTATATAATATTCTTGCATCTAATGAGTCATTATGCTGGAGATGATGAAGAGATGAGTAGAATATAAGTGTATTAAAAACATAATTGCTTTTCTATTCAAACAAAAGCAGTGCAGTGTATACCACAGTGACAAATGTCTAATGAATAGTGGTGGAGGTTTTTGTTCAGTCTCAGTTTATGGCAGTGCTATGCCATAACGGCATAGTTAAAATCTTAATTGCATTTCATCTTTGCAGTTACCTGATTGTTCTTTCCCCCATTCAAAATGCAGCTTACATTGCTATTTTTGAGTGAGGGTTGTTGTTTTTTTTAAAAAAAGCTTCTTTGATCAGTGTATGTTCTATATACTTTGTGTACATATTGGACATCTCCATTTTAAATCAGCAGAACAAAACAAAACAAAAAGCCCTGTAATTCACTTTACTAGAAAGCAGGGTGTTACAAATCTGGATGTATTTCATTGTACAATGTTCACTAATTTATATATTTAAAAAATTATCCAGCCCACTCCATTTGTATCTTACATTTGTATCGCACACACATGTTTACAACAATGTGCTTTAGACAAAAAATAATAAAACAAAAATGTAATAACTTATATAGTAGGTTCAGCATCAAACCATGCCATGGTATGTAGTTTGAATCTATAGGGCTAGGACAAGAAAGAGGGACTGTAAACTTCCCAGTAGTTTGTGTGTGTGTACATGTGGATGCATGTAAATTAATTCTCAACACATCACTATAATTAATATGGAGAAAACTTTACTATTTTCATTAAAAGGATATACTCCATGTGATGCTAAGCAGAAAATTTCAGCTGATGCAGTGATTCAGCTGACAACTCCTTCCCCAGTTGTGGAGCTTCATGTTCCGACACCGGGGGGGGCAGAGAGCAGGCGGGGGCGGGGCTGGCGCATGTCCTGGGGCATTGGCACGCTGCCTGCGGGGGCATGGCACCCAGCACGGGCGGGGGGACAGCCGTGATGGCACCCCACCGGGATCATGCTGTCAGGGACGGTGCGCTCCCCCCGCACTCCTCTTCCTCCACCACTGCCCCCCATGTGGTCATAGCAAATTCAGGAACATTTTGTATGATGACTTTTTGAGACTCATCGTCTTTCACATTTTCTTTACTTCTTCTTTTGTTTAGCCATGCCTCTCAGTCTTAGGGTTTCAAAATGTGTGACACTTAAAAAAAAACAACAGGAACAGTATACAGTGCACGCCTATAGGCCAGCATCATTTGGCCCCTGTATGTGTAGCTTCATAAGAAATGGAAGAAGATAGGCTGCTACTACAAGCTCTGCTTAGTCACTGCCATCTATGATAAGAGGGCTCACTTTGTCACATATAACAAGCAGCTGTTAGGTGGGACATGCAATGCAAATACACGATACCCTAATAAGGTGGACTTGCAAATGTTGCTGGAGTCTAAAAATAAGCGGAGACCCCTTAATGGCTGGCAAAGCCCGAGAATATGTGAGGAAGTGGGGTCTTCTAAGAGTCAGTAAAGTTGGTGCATCAGCTTTGCAATTCTGGATGGGTAGACTTAGATGGATTCAACCGTTTTCTATGCAGCTCTTCACTAATAAGGCTCCAGAGCAGCTAACGTCAATAAAAATATAAATACAATACAATCTAATACAAGTGTAATAAAAATAATTTACACAATTCCAACAAACAGAAAAACTGCAGTATTAAGTTATTCATTGCTCCCATACAAATATGACTGTAAAACAATTCTTTCTCCTCATCCCTCCTTCAAAAGTTGATCGCTTTTCTAAAAATATAATGAAGAGACCAGATACACCTCAATGGGGAGGAAATTCCACAGACACCAATGAAAAGAAACTTCCTTGGGCCTTTTCATTACGTACTTGCACCAGGAAAGCATCATTCCCCAATCTCAAGGCATATGGGAATAGGTGTCCACTTATATTGTTAGGCACCAGGACCTTCAGGGCTATAAATGTCAGTATAAGCACCTTGAATTGGGTCTGAATCGCAATCAGCAACCCATTAAAAATGGTGCTTATATGTGCTTGACATATTGCTCCCATTAGCATCCTGGACACAGCATGTTCCAGACCATTTTCAAGGGGAGCCTCATGGGTAACCATGGCTATGTTATCACTGTCCAGGGAGCCTCATGGGTAACCATGGCTATGTTATCACTGTCCAGAATTGACCATAACTGTGCATCATCTAAAGCCAGGCATAGGCACTCCAAGCTACCGTGGCCACTTGGTTTGAGGAACATCCCCATACTACATAACTGTTCCTTCTTCAGTGAAAGTACAACCCAATCCAGAATGGGCAATTCTGCTAGTTCCTGGACATTAGAATTGCCCATCCACAGCATCTCCATCTTGTCTGGAGCTTCAGTTTACTGGCCATCGTCCAATCCATTCATATATCCATACTCTAGTTCATCCCCTCCTGGTGCTTATGGAGCACAGTGACATAATTAACTCTCATTGCATTCAATGGGGCTTATTTCCAAGTAAGTGCCATCAGTCTGGTGCTTCAGGCAAGATAATTAAGTGTTAAGTCTTTCACAGGACCTACTCAGAAGAGCTCTGAGTTTGAAATAACCATATTGAATTTTATCATGGGGCATCATATATGTCAACAATGGCAACTGCGATGGCAGTGTGCTAGGTGAAACCACCCAAGTCCTTGGAGAAGTGGTAAAAGGAGGAGGGCACTTGCCTTTCCACATAGGGAGGTGGTGGAGGAGATTGGCAAGGCAAAGCCAGCACCATTCAAGCTACCCCAGCTGCTGCCAGCAACCCACAACTGCATCAGGGTGACCAACCAGTTAGCAACTGCATGCTTGCTGGTTTTGGTTCCTGTCCCTCTCTCCTTACTCAAACATCTGGGAAATGTTACATGGTTTCCTGTAAGGTTGCAATTAGTAGGGGAACATCTTAATATCTCATATTAGAACATCGGATAAGTTTAACGCCAAGTTTAAAACTGGTTTTTAAACCCACCACATCTCAAAGGTAGACCAACTGTTCTGCAGACAGAAGGCCCTTGGTTCAATTCTCATCATGCTAAGAATGTGAAACTGCCATTCAAGGTAAACAATATTGAGCTAGATGGATCGATATTCTGACTTGGCATAAGGGGCCTTCCTGTGAAAATCTCTCACTTCTGCCAAAAAATGATCCAGAGAAAGCCTATGAAATGAAAATGTTGGGGAAAGAATATAGATGTAGTATTTATTTAATGCAATTCTATCATATGATGGCATTAAGCAGAAACTGATTGTGAAAGAAACACATTTGGTTTGAATATTTTCAAGTTGGAGAGTTTCTTTTTGCTGGCATTTGGTAATGGGCGATGAAGGCCATGTACTCAGTTTGAGAAAACTGTAATGAAGAATGACAAATATTTTTGATCAAGCATATAGAAATGACTGCTATAATACACATGTGAGATGGAAGTTCATGATGCAATGGGAACAAGATACAGGGGGCAGTATACACATGCCAAAACTGGGAATATATCCGGAAGGCAGGATTCCCTCTCCCTCTCCCCCCCCCCAAAAAAGTGAGAGCAATAAAAACGTTCTAAAATAAAGACTAGGAAGTATTTTATCTTGGTAACGATATGGAGAACAAACAGTATAGCCCACATCTTTGGGAATCTCAAGATGCTTGGGGAGACTTCTTTGATATGTGGTGATGTATTTGGCCAGCCCTCTGGGGATCAGATCGCTTATTTGTAAGCCTTCTCAAAAGCAGTATTTTGCTAAACTTTATTTTGGGTGCTGAGCATATTCTCTGCCAAAGTAGCCGGAAAGCGGGCATGCTGCTTTCTAGTGCACATGGTTCTTAACGCTCAAGATGAAACACCAACCTATTTATCTCTCTTTATAAAGCCAGCATGCCTCACGCGCAAAGGCTCGTTGTGAACGATGTTTTTAGAAGGCTGATTCTGTAGGAAGGGAAGATGATGCCGCTTCCATGCTCTCCTTGACATTTGTCTTTTATACTAGTGAGCCCTTGGGAGGTAAAAAGCAGGCTGCAAGTCAAAATAAATAAATAAATCCAGGAGGCTCCCCTTGAAACAGTCTGAGAACAAAACAACAACAAAAGAGGGCAATCAATTCCAGGTAGACAAAGGGGAGACATTCGTTAGTTTCTCTTTACATTAGAGGAGCAGCTTCGAGCTAAATTGGGGGGCATGTCTCAGCTGGGTAGGAAAATCAGAAGAGGAGACGGCCAAGATTGTATTATTTCAGTGTGTTTGTTATTATTTCAGGCTATATAACTCGCCTTCCTGTAAACAACACCAAAGGTGTGTTGGAAGTTTGAATCCATTCCTTGTACAACTCATCTTAAAATGTTCTCTCTCTCTCTTTCTCTCCTTGGAAGGTTTGCATGGAAAATTAAACCTGGTAAAGTGTTGATGCACCGTCAATAGTATTTTATTGGTAGTGCATTCACTAGTGGTTTCACCGGGGGTTCCAGGGCACAGACTGAGGGCATATGATGCAGCCACTGTTGCTGAAGCTAAGCAGGTCCGGGCCTGGGTGGGAAACACCCCAGGGACCCATTGTGTGCCATCTTGCATTCAGTGCTGGGAGAGAGTAAGGATGTACATGTATCAAATAAATGTGCCAAGTAAATATTTGACTAGGGCATAATAACTAACATATAGGGGCCTCCTGGCTAGCGACCCCAAGCTGCTGACATTCTCTTCTTCCCTCTGTTGTTGTTGATTCTCAGGATCCAGTGGTGTCTTATAAAGTCACGAGCAGGTTATAACTCGCATCCAGCAGTGCCAGTTCCTAAATATATCAGCCCTGCTAGGAACATTTTAGCAGGCCGTTGGTATCAGGATTTCTTTCTATCCACTTTACAGTACAATATCTATTAACTTTTGCTGGTGACAAGGGAATGGGGTTTTGGCGAACCGTCTTCTGTCAGCGAAGGCAATTGAACAGAAAAGTTCCTCACAGAGGCTGCAGTAAGGGGACTTATTAAATCAAATCCCCACAAGGAAAGGAGAAATAGCGTAAGGCATGAAGGAAAGGAGGGGTGGGTGGGAGAAGGAAGGAAGGAAGGAAGGAAGGAAGGAAGGAAGGAAGGAAGGAAGGAAATGGGTCTGTTGCAAACTGTATTCTTGGGAGTTGCAGGGCAAGGCGCAGATGGAGTGAGGGTTAGGGTTAGGCTCCTGGATGCTCATGAATGGCAGCAGTGGGATCTGGGAGAGAGTATGAAAAAGCAGCTCTCTCCCCCATGACATTGGGTAGGAGAACAACAGCCGGGCTATAGTCCAAGTGGCAGCCCCAGCAGCAGAAGCACCAGCAGGTCTGAGGAAGGACCCCAGAGGCCCAGGGCCTCTTTTCAGCCCTGAATTTAGGGTGATACGAGCAGTTCCTCCACACTGAGTGTCGAACAGAGGGGAGGGGGGAATTGAGAATATCCATTCAGGGCCACCTAATTTTGACCTCACTCAGGTCCCCATATTGCCACAGGTCTGCCCCTGCTCTATTCTCTCCCCATCCTCAACTCTAATGGCAGCAGACACTAGGGCTTGCCAACCTGTATCTGTAGGAAGGCAAGTCTGCCTAAGACATTGCCTGGCCCTACAAGCAGAGGCTATGGTCCGTTTATAAAGAAACAGCACTCTCGCTTTAAGTCAGGCAAGGCATGGCCATGGGCTGCCATGTGTTGCTGGACTACAAGTCCTATCACCCCTGCCCATTGGCCATGCTTACTGGTGCTGATGGGATTTGAGGTCCAATAACACCTGCAGAGCCAAAGTGGAGGTGGGTGAATATGAAATTTTCAATTTCTTTGTTTCTCATTTTTCCAATCTTAAATTTGGTTCACCACATTTCCACACTAGCTTGTCAATTGTGAATTATTTTAATAAAGTAGTCCTCACCAGCATTTTAGTGTGATTCTCTCCTAATGGACAGATTCTTTGTGTGTGTGATTTCCCCTAATGGTCCTTTTGGAGTTTTGTACATTACTATGAACTCTGGATTCCTATAAAGGCAACTGAGAAATTTTAGTAAGTATTCAGGTAAAAGTTTAGCATCAGTGACTAGCATCACAACCCAAGTGCCACCAAGACTTCTCTAGTTCAATGTTATCAATGGATCAACAAAAAACTTTGTTTGTTTGAACATTTCTATTCCATCATTCTCATGTAAAAAACCCCCACTACTCAGTGTTTGACTCCAGCCTGTGCTCAAGATTTCAGTGAGGCTACATAAGCCTGTGCCTCCTTTACCCTAGCCTCTTTGAATTTATGACACCCACATCTCCTCCCTTGGAATAGTACAGCATTTTTATAGAATTTCAGAGATGAGTATCCCACCCACCCCCATGTCTTCACATTGGCCCTGTAGGCAGCTTTTTCACATTTTCTGTACTACCTATCAGAGAGAGATAAGCAGTTAATGTGGGCATAGGAGCCAACTATCACCCATAGGGTGATAGGTGCTCAGAACTATCAACTGGCAGTGACAAGAGCTCAGGGCAGTGGGACTCAGAGGTGGAACGTGGAGCATCTTTGGGGCTAATCTGCCTCACCAATCTGGAGCTGTGTGGTCTCTGGGAGTGGGCAACTGAAGAAAGCCTTGCTTCTCTAAAGAGTAGAGTGTAGGAAGAGAGGCAGTGAAGGCACATTCTCATGGCCAGAGAGGTGCTCTCCTGATGTAGGTTAACTTGTGAGGAGTAAAATTCATTTCCCTTGGCAGGTTCATTTGTAGCAAAACTATAAAATGTGGCCCTAATTCAACCTTGTTTGCCTGTATCCTGCCTCCATATTTTTGGCTCTGGTAACAAGTAATCTGCTGTAAAACCTCTCCTGTACAGGCGATTCAAGGTGTATGCTTTCTCACCTGCTGCAATAATATTGCATAATTCTCCTCTTTAATGGAGCGGTGCAATCTGTTAAATTCACTTAAATAGTCTCAGGGAGTTTGAGCATTTTTCAGCACTATAAAATCATTAGTGAAAATACACAGGACATTTTCCTTACCACTCTCCCCTAGGTTTAATGCTGAGCTGTTTGGGGTGTGTGAAGCTTTTTACCACCCTTAGCTAAAGTACAGTCCATTGCTCAAAATGATGGGAAATTCCTATTAGCAACGGAACAAAAAGTGACAATAAATGAGCTAGGGTGATATATTTGTCAAAGGACCTCACTGGGAGGTTTTCATATAGCTGATTTTTATAGAGCACTTTAGAAAGCATATCTTATTCTCTTACTTCCTAAGCTTTCTGTTCCAAGGAAAGAAAGGCAGAAAAAAACAGGGAAAGCTGTCAATAGACGGCTTTGTGAAGCAACTGGAGCGGAGGGCATCTGTGAACATTAGCATATTGTGGAGTGATCCAGATGCACAATACTCATCAAATTTCTATCAATACTAATTTACTAATATCAATAATGATCTGTTTCTCAGTGGATCAGCTTTTCCCAGGCATGGGACTCTGCACTACTTACCACTCCCTGAACCCTTCATCAGAGGTGTCAATAAAACTGTCCGCCGTTCTGGGACTATTGACAATTATTAAAAAATGACCTTGATGCAATTTTACGCCTATCAAAACAAAGGCCATATGTTAAGAATTATAAAAAGCTACAGTGAAGAAAAGCTGTGACGGGCTTGAGCGGAGGGGAGGGAAAGGGGGGGCGGGTGATAAGCCATTGTGAAAATTGGCTCCTTCCCTCCCTCCTTTCTCTTCCTTTTCCTTGAATGTTCCCCTCTGCCCTTAGAAAGCAACTGTTATGCTAAAGGGATAATTGGAGCAATTTAGAACTCAGAGATACATTTTTTTCCAGAGCTGTCATAGCATATCATCTCAGCGGTTAATGTGGCGTAAAATATCATAAACACTGCTGAGGGCCCTTGAGTAGCTATGGCAGGCACCAATCAATAAGCCCCAATAGCTTTCCCTAGCAAACAATAACAGGAACAGTTGCCTGCTTTTTTTTCCTCCTAGTGTGGCTTAGATGAATTCCATCATTACCGAAAGTTGTTTTCACATATTAATTCAAAGCCAACATCCACCACTCTCAGGGTTTTAATAGAGTTTATGGAAAGGGGGTAGTAGGGGGTAGATTAAAAATCATTCATGGTTAATAGCAGCATATCTCAGGGTCGTGGGACTACAGGCGCCAAATTTAGTGGTACATTTGTGGCAAATGACAATTTTAGAGCCCCTGTAAACAAATGTCTTATTCATTAATTAATTGAGTAAGGTATTCGTATACTGCTTTTTGAGCAAACCTCACAAAGTGGCTATATAAAGACATTCGGACAGTAGTCCTAAATTTGCCTACTCAAATTTTGGTCTTCTTGAATTCAAGGGAGCTTACTCCCAGGGAAGTGAATTTAAGGCTGCAGATTAAAGCAATAACCCAACAGCATTCCTGCTGGGGTAGTCAAACATCCTGAACTGAAGCCATGCCAAAATTGGGGAAGGGCCATAGCTCTGTTTTGCAAGCACAAGGTCCCAGGTTCAGTTCATGGCATCTCCAGATGGAGCTGGGAGATAACTCTGGAGAGTTGCTGCCACTCAGTGCAGACAATAGTTAGATGGACTTATGGTTTGATTCAGTATAAGGCAGCTCCCTAGGTTTGTAATAAGAATAAATGAAAATGATATCATAAGGTAAAGTCATGTTACAGGGGAGAAATCTTTCTTCAAAGTCTGGCGTCCTCCACTCAAGGCATGATAGTGCCTGAGTCACCCCCAAAGTGACATTGGGGGAGGAGGGCTAGGGGGTCTCGTTTGATGAAATGCTGCAGTGGGTGGCATGGAAGAGAAGGAAGCAGAGAAGCATGGGAAAATGACCAGGCAATTGGGAGAGAAGAAAAGGGAAATGGGGTGTAAGTGCTGATGAATTTCCACAAGGGCTTTTTCTGAGGGAATGAGCATTGTTGTGGAATTGTGAAGAACTGAAATTAAGATTGGGAAATGGTGACATAAATTGGCAGGTTTGTCCAGTAGCTGCAAAAATATTACATCTTCAAAACTTAAATATGCCTCCAGCAATAACCCCTAAACAAGAACACACTGTGATGGCCTCTCTGTACTCTCGGTAGTAGGAGAAGGCTTTGTAGCTGGTGCCAGTTCAATGCATAGGCTTTTATCTGTGTGTGTGTGTGTGCGCACGCGCGCACACACACACACACACACACACACACACACTAAAGAGGGGTTCCTCACTTGCTTTCCTGTCTTATTATGCCCCTGCAGGCAAGCAGAGGGAGGAAAGAAAACCCACCAAGAAAAGGTAATTGAATAAAACTGCTCTATTGAGTTCTTTTTACTATGTCTCAGAGATTCCATTTTGTTACAACGGGAGAACATGACATATGCTGCGGCTTATTAAGTAAACATCTTCTTGTTCTGTTCTAAATGACTGCTTAATGTATGCACGTTGCTGGTAACTAACCTTTGAGATGAAAGCAAACATTACCTATAGATGACAACACTTTTCTTAGACGCAGTCCAGCAAAGCCCTGGAACACTCTGTTCTACAATGGCAAGACAGTTGCATATGATCTGACCCAGCACTCCCATGGAACTTGGTGCCTTTCTGCATAGCTTCATTGTTTTCGTAAATAAGGGTAGACAACCTGCTGCCCTCCAGATGTTGTTCAACTACAATTTCCTGACCATTGGCCATAGTGGTGGGAATTATCTAATATGGGGGGGGAGAGACCAGGTTCCCTCCCTCTGTTTGATAACTGTAGAACTATGGTCTCTAAATACATGATTGATTAAGAACCTGTGTGTAGCAGCAAATTCTGTTTTACAGAAAAAGAAATCACTTTGACTACAGTTTTAGAAACGCAGGTCAGATCCACACCATACACTTAATGCAAATGAGCATTCTTCCCTACCCCCCAAAGAATCGTGGGAACTGTAGTTTTTCCTCTCACAGAGCTATGATTCCCAGTATTTTCAACAAACTACAGTTCTCAGGATTCTTGGATTGAAGTCACATGCTTTAAATGGGCATTGGATGTGTATTAAATGTAGGGTGATGATCTATAATACTGACAAGATAAGTGGTGTGTGTATATGTGTAAATATATATTTACATATATACCACATTTATGTCAGCATGTGACAGTGCCCTCACCCTGGGAAATGGCTTCGATTGGCCAGCTAAACCAGGAGGGGGTAGCCAATGAGCCTTGAATCCTTAGTTACTTAGTGACTTCCCCTGCATGCAAAGACGGGCTCCAGTGGAATGAACAGACAAGACCAATAGTGGGTCCAATGGTCTAGAAGGCAGTTTCTGCACATGCCATAGAGAGAAGTGAGGGGCAGATGGGGCTTGTCAACCCGGGAAAGTAGCCCATCTAGGAGAAGTAAAACTCTGATCCTAAACCTCCACGGAATAGGAAAAGGCTAAGGTGTAAATTCTACACAAGTCTGGAGTGGAGTCTAAGACAATGGGTGGCAGCTCATATGCTTCCTTCCGGCAACTCCTGCAGCCAAGCTGGTGACAAATGTATTGCTCTGCTTTCCTTTAGACCACACCAGCAGAGGCCAAGTCTTGTTGTCTGGGCAGCTGAGGACCTCCATACACACTGCCAAGGCTTGTGCCCTGAGAGGTCACTTCAGTGCTACTAACACAACATTTTGACTTTACCCCTGCAGGGGCACTGCATTGTCTCTTGAGACAGACAGATGCCAACAAAAACATGCAGAGATAATATATGCCAGCTTGTCAAAACGCTGCATCCAATGGTATCCTGTGTTCTGACAGAAGACGAAATGGTATCTAGTGTTCTGACTCTTTGGTCTTTCATCATCATAATCAATCCCCCACTGTGCTCTCCACACAGCAAATCACCTTAATGTGGAGAGATGAAAACCATAAAGAGAGATGGAAACAATGGGCAATTTGTCTCTTGGGTAAAATTGACAGGAGTTGAACCCGGGTTTGCTTGCATGGAAGGCCACTTTTCCCCTGTCCCCAGTTCATGTTTGGTCACAGGAGCCAAGGAAAGGACCTGCCCTTCCTTATGAGACTAGAGATTCCGACTTTGGGCACTTGATCTTGGTAGAGTGTGACCAAGATGTGGAAGCCATGAAGTGATGTTTATAGACATGTGGCGTTAACATGTCATTGCTGTACTACTGGAAGAAGGTTATTCTAAATGGCACCATCTAATCAAGAGAGACAAGAACTTTCATTAGCAAATAACTGGAGAAAACCACTTGGGATAATGGGCCAATACATATTTTGCACTCCTGAATCAAAGTTAAAGTAGGCTTTGGGGATGGTGAGCCTCATTAGGGCAGTAAACATGTCCTGCACTGTAACAAAATAGTCAATTCTCGGAAGAAAAAGTGTGAACAGTCAGTTAAATGTCACATTTTATCAGATTTGAGCCATCACATAATTAGTTTGGTTTTTGTGAAAGTTTCTTTAAAATAAGTATTTGTACCTAGCACTCCAAATAATAGAAGAATCCTCCCATTTAGTTATGTCTGCCAGAAAGATAATTTCAACATAGCATTTAATCTTCTTTAAAGTTATGTATTCCTAAAGGACATAGGGAGAGATCCCCTAAAAACAGAATTCTTCTTTATTCAAAGGATTTGGGGTGTGTGCATGATTAGCAGCATGCACTTTTTTTTCTTTTTAGTCATTTGTTCTTAAATCACATTCTTTGTAGGAACAACTGATTAAAAATATACAGGGGGAGAGGAAAAAGAATGACCATGTACTTCTGTCTTCTTTTATTTCTGTCATTTGTGACCATCCACCAAGATTTTATGATCACAAAGCTCCCCTCCCCCAGTTCAAGCACTAGTTCTAGAAAATCTGAAGCTGGAGTGGTTTAACATTCAATCCCTCTTCAGAAGAAACTCTGGAAATTGTAGCTCTCTGAGGGGAATAAGAACTCTTAGTGCATATCCTCCAACATTTCTCCAATGAAAATAGGGATGTACTATTCAATAAAAACAATAACAATGTTATTATTTATATCCCACACATCTGGCTGGATTGCCCTAGCCATTCTGGGCAGCTTCCAACATATATAAAAAACATAATTATGCATTAAACATTAAAAAACTTCCTCATACAGAGTTGCATTCAGATGTCTTCTAAAAGGTATATACAGTACAGTGGTACCTCGGGTTACATACGCTTCAGGTTACAGACTCCGCTAACCAAGAAATAGTGCTTCAGGTTAAGAACTTTGCTTCAGGATGAGAACAGAAATCGTGCTCTGGCGGCGCGGCAGCAGCAGGAGGCCCCATTAGCTAAAGTGGTGCTTCAGGTTAAGAACAGTTTCAGGTTAAGTACGGACCTCCGGAACGAATGAAGTACTTAACCCAAGGTACCACTGTAGTTACATATATCCTTGGCTAGAGAGTTGCATAACTCCATACCCTTCAATGAAAATAGGAATGTCCTGCCATACCCTCCAACAGTTCTCCAATGAAAGTAGGGACAGCCTAAGGAAAAGCAGAACATTCCAGGATCAAATCAGAAACTGGGTGGCCTCTGTAAATCTGGGATTGTCCCTGGAAAACAGGGACACTTGGAGGGTCTGTTAGTGCTGCTAACAAACTGTACCTCCCAGAATTGTTTGGTGCAAACCATGTCCATTTAAAGTGGTATCATAGTGATTTAAATGTGTGGTTGAATGCAGCCTAGCATGAACCATGCAGCATACACTGCCACCAGCATCTTCCACCTAAGAGTGGTTTTTGGTTTTTTTGTTTCCTTTGCCTAGTGGTAGGGCCAGGCCTGGACACAGAATAGGGATGGGGAACTTGAATCACAACTCCCATAATCCCTGACCATTGGTCACACTGACTGGGGCTGATGGGAATTGGAGTGCAAAAACTTCTGAAGTGCCACAGCAGGCTCCCCATCACTGCCGCAAGATAAACTCAGCAACAAGGGTGCAACCCCTGCTACAACCTTCTGTAATTTGGCATTCCTTAAAGTGCATTTCACAGCATGCTTTCTCTGCCGTCGTGAGCCAAGTGCAATGCAACATCCCCAGCTGTCTGGAGCTTAGTACCAGTGATCCTGATTTCCTTAGAAATCTGTAGCAGTATCTTATTTCCCAACAGAGAGCTTCCTTACCCCCCTTTGTCCTGAAATCCTGTCAGCAGATGCTTGGGGAAAAGTCAGCCTAAAAACATCACATCCCCCGGCGAACATTGTGGGTCTGTCAGTTTTGCATTTAAAGAAAGCAGGCCGGTTTAAGACCATGCTTTCTGACAGCGGGAAAGAGGAATTACTCCTACATGCCACCAGCTACTGAGTTTAACAGCCCACCACTTTCAAAAGATATAATGCGCCAGCTTAACCACCACATCATAAACCAAACTCTTTAACATCTTAATTTGAGCCCCCAGGTGCTCTTTCTTTAAAGTTATAATGACTGGATTACAGTACACTGATTAAAGCATACAATTGGTATCAAAGTATAGCATTTACCCAATTATAAAGTAATTGCTGTTAAATCTTGATGATAACTAACCCTTTCATTTCACCTTTACTTCTCTCCGCACCATACATAAAAGAATGTCTTTAAATGATACATCGCCAAACCAGCATTAATGAAGTTGTCAACTCAGTTGATCCTCTGGTTTTCTTTCCTTCTTTCTTTTTAAACTGTATTAGTTTATGACTACCATTTTTTTATTTATTTACTAACTAGAAACGCCATACCACCCTTAGTCACTGATGGAATTCTTGTAAACTTGGCAGAGACTTAATGAAATATATTGCCTCAAAATGTATTCAGTGTAGAATAACAAAGTGTTCCTGCACCTAAGTGGCTTTAGAAGTGATATAACTGTTCTCTCAACATTTCAAAGGAAAGTGTTTTTGTGTGTGCGCGCACACATGTATGCTGGATCAGGCTGATAAACCAAAGGCCTCCGAGCAGCAAACTGAAATTGACAAGCAGGGCACTAATTGTATGTGTGTCTGGAAAGGTGTGTCTCCTGGTTCCAGTACAATAGTACCATATAGTACATGGGTAGGCAAACTAAGGCCCGGGGGCCAAATCACCTTCTAAATCTGGCTCGTGGATGGTCCAAGAATCAGCGTGTTTTTACATGAGTAGAATGTGTCCTTTGATTTAAAATGCATCTCTGGGTTATTTGTGGGGCATAGGAATTTGTTCCTCCCCCCCCCAAAAAAAATATAGTCCGGTCCCCCACAAGGTCTGAGGGACAGTGGACCGGCTTCCTGCTGAAAAAGTTTGCTGACCCCTGATATAGTATGAATCTATTGAGAAAGGAATGTGTGATGCAAGACCCTCCTGTGCTGACGTCACACCTTAAATTGCACAGACAGTGGGCACACTGGCGGAGGAAGGCGGGTGCGGGGGATGCGGTTCACACCGTGTGTCAGCCATGAGGGCGGGTGACATCATCAGGCCACCCCTCCCCGCTTGCTGTTTGGGTGTCACCCTGGACACTCACCACGCAGGTGGCACTCCCGGACACTTGCTGTGCGGGCGGCGGACCACTAGGGATGCTCCCTGGATGGGCAGCTAGCAGCGCCTCCCCCACACTGGCTGCTAAGGACGTTCGCTGTGTGGGTGGCTGGCCCTGTCCCCTCAGGGCGGCTAGCCCCACCCCTGTACCGCTCTGGGTGCCAGGGCAGGTAGCTCCACCCCTGAGTGGACATTGCACAGACTTGTCTGTCACTGCTGTCATTCAGTCTTTAGTTAAAAACCCATGGGTCCAGGAACTTCAAGGATCAGGTAAACTGACTGCATAGTATTATGAAACCATTTTGATTGCAAATTTGTGGACATAAATGGTTTGTGATGTGCGTGTGTTTAAAAAGCTTGTCATTTCTTTGTCCTTCGGACGGCTGTTTCATTGAAAATGGCAATGTCCAGTTTCAATTACGTTCTGAGACAATCTCACTACTGACAATAAAACATGATATCAAAAATATCTGTGATACTCACATGGCTCTTAACAGCAGACTATTGGTTTTATGTATGTTCATATTTACAATCTAGTCAATAGTCATTTAATTTTAACTAATGGCAGAAAGTTGTCGACAACCATTGTTGATACTATATTTTGCCAGATAAAGGGATGTGCAGGGCAATACATAGAGAGGGCAATACATGGAGAGATTTATGCATCTTTAGTGTCAATACTCTTCTAGCATGGCTGGAGCAATTTGAAATGCAACTGATGATAGGCCACAGCTACTGTGTACATATGCAGTAATTTGAGGGGTTGGGGCTCACACAAAATCCTGCTTTGAATTTTAGCAGCATGCTTCTGCAAATGGCTAAAACTACCTGACTGCTCATCTCCCGCTTCTGGCGCTATGCTCCCTACACCAGCATGCAGCCTCCAAAAGATTACCCCTGAGGGAATGTGATTCTCAAGAGAAGGGTGGTGGGACTTGCTCACTCATGGTCTATATAATCTTCCTCATTTAGGAACACCTAGATCTGAGGCACCACTGCATGCCTGAGGCCAAGACTGTGATACTGGAGACTGGCTGGAAATTATCCACTTCAGTGGTGCTCAGGAGAGGGAGGGAAAGAAGAAGAGAGAGGAAGAGATCTCACCAAGCCTTTACAGAGCTTGTCTGAGGTTTGGGGTGGGAGTCCCCAGTCATCGGGGAGGCACAGGGCATTTTTGGCATTTCAGCGTAAGTCTGGCAGGGTCACCCAGCTGGCTTAGTTCTTCAAGGCCCTGGGGAAGTGTACCTGGATGCCCCGCACCTCTGCAAGGTCCTGAATCTCACGACTTCCAGATTGGCATGGTGTAATTATACCCTCTTGAAAAGAGGCACTCACTACTGCCCTTGCCAACTTAGCCAGTTCTTCCCTTGTTAACCTTAATGAATCAGGTAGGATAAGATTGAGCACATACTTGACAGGTATCTCCTCTCCAAGGATTCTGCCCACAAGGATCTGGTCCACATCCTCAGGCTGTACTAAGTATCCATTACAACTGGACAAGGAGGTAGGCCTGAGCTGGACTTATGCTGTCATGCTAATAATGCTCCGTGCCTCCCAGTCATCTGGGGACTCCTGCCCTGAGCCTCAGACAAGCTCTGCACAAGCCTGCAAGCAGCAGCCAAGGTCCCACCAACTGCATGTGCAGTAACTATGGCATAGATAGTCTTAAAATTTGAACATATACAGTCATTCAGATTCAGGTACAAAATTTGCTGTGGAAGTGTGTTTTAGTTGTACCTGGAAGATATGAATACTCTATTTAAAAACTCTAAAGAGGCACAGCATTTATAGTGGTTAAGGAAGTTACTCATGAATTGTTGCTTTGTTTTTTGTATAAACTAAAGGTGCTTCTCACAGCGACAGACACAATGTGCACATTGTACAATAATACTAATGAGTATTTTATGTCCCCTGGAATGCCAACATTTGTTTTATAGCATATTAAGCCAAAATATAAGGCCCATTCTGCTTCCTTAAAACTTCACTCTTATGGTGTATACTGAGGATGATTCAATGCTTTTCCAACAAAGCTTTAATTGTATGTCTTCCCATCATCCAAAATCTGAGTTGTGTAGCTAAAATCTTTGACTGGGGGGTGTTATTTTCCATATGTTGTTAGCAACAGCACATCACCTCTAGCGTATTCTACTCCAAACTGAGTCTTGTTGCGCTACACTTGCAAGTCTCCTTCTACCCTTACCTCTCAAAAGAAAGAAAGTGTGATTCCTTCAAAGTAGAGATCTATCCAATGCAGATACAGTGCACAGTGGACTTATAGATGAGCACATGCAAGAAGTGACATGAATTGGAAATAGCCTGATTCACTTATCTATACTTAGGCATACCCAAGACTGTATTGTATGAGTAGGTTTGTAGTTCTCATGATTCTCATAGAAGCTTGTCATCATGTTGTTGTTGTTGTTGAGCTCTTTCTGCAAAAGTCCCATTCCACCTGTGCCTTCTGTTGACTGAAGTCCTTCTGATGTGAAGGAAGACCTTGGATGGGCTTAACAGCTCTTTGCACTCTTCCACTCACTCGTGGAGATGCAGAGTTTCCAATTTTCATTTATTTTCTCTTCCTTCTGTAA
>NC_139603.1:36017639-36070139 GCF_964270895.1 Podarcis filfolensis | reverse complement strand
TTTGAGAAATCTGCTAGAGCTTCCAGAGGAACATTCACTGGCAAAGATGACCCCTCTCACATTTTAACTCCCCCTGTGCAGCTGTGGCAATAGGGCTGCCCCACATCACTTGTTTATTAAGGCATGACTATTAATCTAGGGACAGAATGGAAAGAGAGAGATGCACTTGTAATCCCACAGGGTAGAAAGGGAGTGGAGAAGAGGGTGTACAAAACGGAACGGCTTAATACAAGTTTTTTATTACTATTATTTAGGACTTGCTCCCCCCACCCTTGCTTATACTGGACCACACTCACATAGCTTCAGATGATGGATTAAATGAGGGTTGCCTCAGGGATCCATCTCTTCATTCTCTTGCATTGCCAGGAGATGGGAGAACAAGGCACTTAATCGCTCTAAAAACACATGGGGTTGCTTTTTAGAGTTGGTAGGGGGAAAAAATACTAACTGTATTAGTATTATATAAAATGAGGAATTAATGATTTGGTTTTTCAAAAAAAATGAGAAAATTAATACATAAAATTTTATTTTATTTTTTGTATATATCCCATTAGTACAATGGACTAATGACTGGAAAACAATCTGAACTATTTGAATGCCTGAGTTCAGCTGCAACATACTGTTAAGATGCATTTTGGCTACTGTCAAATGTGCTTTAAGTGTGCTTCTGAGCTGGTATTAAATATACTGAAGCAATATATGTGGGTGAGTAGCTATTGTCACACACTGAACTGTTAGAAATAGAATCCAGCATTGCTGGCATACACATCCCCCCTTGTTCCCATCAAGTGAGTAAAGTTTCTAGCCAATTTTGGATTTAAGGGATTTTCTCATAGTTTGACTGAAATGCCAATTTCGAAATTAACCTGTAATAGAAACAGATCTACAAAACAGGTCCAATTTGATATTTTCTGCTTACGAATTGACTGGTTTCGTTTCCTTCCCCAGGCAGATAGGAAGACCTGCTGAAAGTGGAATCTCGCAATACCCAGATTGCCAAATTGAAATGAATTTTTACAGACTAATTTTAAGCATCCTAAAAAAAAACCACCCAAGCTTTTTTGTGTTTGCAAGCCTTGTTTTAAATGGAAGCGGTGACACAACCTTAACTAGAATGGTGCAAACGTGTGGCTCTAATTTATAATGTCAGCCCATATTCCGAATGGTTTCTCTATATTGTGTTCTTTCCACTCCAACAGAAGAAAGAAGGTACTGCAGTGAATTATTGTGTAATTAATCATTTGACCATGTGGGACTCATTTACTAATTAAAAACGCAAAAAGGGTAAATTGAAATAAGCAGTGACTACTAAATCACGTCCTTTGACATGTCAGCAGCATTGTAATATATCATAATGTATCAGTCAGAGACATTTGGATCCTACACACTCAGATATCTTTTATACAGAATTGCCAGGATCATTCATTACACTCCCAGTGCAGTTGCTGTTGCTGCTCCTCAAGCTATCCATACAAATGCTACAGTGGGCTTAGTTGTGAGAAACTCCACATTCGAAAGAAAGAGCTGGGAAGAGAAAGATCTACATTGGGAACTGGCAACTGGGGACTTTTCAAGGCCGAAACTGATCCTCTGAGGGTTCTGGCTGCAGCCCTTATTGGTTGCCAGTTCAGAAATGAAAGAGAAGAGAAATGAAGAAAGGAATGTGAAATTTGCATTTGCTATGAGAAGAACCTCCTGGATCAGGCCAATAGCCCAACTAGTCTAGCATGCTGTTTTCACAGTTGGCCAACCAAATACCAGTGGGAAGGCCTCAAGAAAGGTTTGAGCACAACAGTGCTCTGCCCACCTGCGATTCCCAGCAGCTGGTATTTTGAGGCATATTGTCTCTCACAGTGGAAGTTGAGCATCGCCATTATGACTAGCAGTCATTGATAGCTTTATCCTCCATATGGGTCTCTGAAGGTTTCGCAGAATGGAATTTGGCCTTTGGGCTGAAAATAATCTCTCTCACTCTGCTCTCAGGTTTTCAGAATTAATAATCGCCAAATGGAATTTTAGCATCTGATCCTGTCACAGGCAATAGCCAGTAAGACAAGCACAATTGTTGTGCCCATAGCAGTGACTGGAGGAATGAAGAAGAGCTGATTTATATGTATGAAAGCTTTAGCAGGGTGAAACTTAATTTAAGATTAATGACCATCAGAAATAGTTGGGCAGGATGTTCAGTAAAATAGGATAACCCCACTTGTGACCATTCTGAGAACACTTCCCCCAAGGAAAATGGTGTCAGGCATAGACCATTAGAGGATTATGGGTGCTGCTTGTGTTTTCTCCATCTCAGTAATTGCATCAGTTTCTTTATATACATGGGAAAGAATTATATTTCCTTAATTACAAAATACTAGGTGGCATGAGTGCTGGTGAATAGGAGTATCTCTGCTAAAGGACCATAACAAAAATTGATTATAAGCCTGCAGGCTATCCAACCTCTCTTTCTTTCTTTTTCTTTTTTATGCAGCATATAAATTTTATTTGATCACACATTTGATGATGATGACGACCACTGCTACTACTGTAACTGCTATGACTGTTGCTGCTACTCTATTGTCTGGCTGCTACTCTATTGTTTGGTTAAATGCATTTTAAAAAATAGGATGGTGCAGAAAAGTCTGAATTGAACGGAGCCCAGAAATACATAGAAGCTCTCTAACTTTTATTTGCAAAAATGGCACCGAAAGTTGCATATGGGAGTTCCTGATAACATAAGGAATAGAATTTCTCAGATTTTTCTTTTTGCAGTACAGTCGTACCTTGGTTCTTGAAAATAATACATTTTGGGAGTCCATTTGATTCCCAGAACCATTCAAAAACCAAGACACAGTTTCCGATTGGCTGCAGGAGCGTCCTGCAGCCAATCGGAAGCCATGGAAGCGGTGCAAGATGTTCGGCTTCCGAAAATCGTTCGAAAACCGGAACACTTACTTCTGGGTTTCGATCATTCGGGAGCTGATTTGTTCGGGAGCCAAGGCTTTTGAGATCCAAGGTATGACTGTACTGAGTGGAAAATCAGGCAGCAGCATTTGAAGGACAATAACTGGCTTTGTCAAAATATATTTGTTTCTTACCAGACAATTGCAATCTCTCTGTGTGTGTGATTGTGTTTAAGGCACATGCTTCTTAAAGCAGGTTTTCTGGCGGCTAGATTCTGACACCATGCTTCTTACACCATCAAGTTTTCCAAAGCAATTGTAGACAGAATTATGTTCCTTGGAGGAACCACTTGGGCATCCTTGCAAACCTCACCAGTAGACTCAACACAATGTCAGGTGACTCAGGGAGCCAACTAACTCATAAAGCATGTCACTCTACTCCACCTGACTCTATAAAGCCTTAGGATGTGGTCTTCTGTCTGAGCAAATGGTCTCGTAATGAGAAGACCTTTGCTCACGACCAGGGCTGTCCAACACGTTGATCGCGATCTACTGGTCTATCGCGGGAAGTCCCTGGTTGATCCTGGTCTATCTTTGAACCCCGTCAAAACAATCAAAAAATAAAATTAAATTAAAAAGCTCAACAACTTTGGCTTCCTAAAGAAAGCTGTACAACTCTGACAATGGGTAGCTCACTGCCATGTTTTTTAATACTGTGTGTAGATCACAGACTCTTGGAAGTTGGACGTCCCTGCTCACAACTAACCATGCTCACAGCGGTTACGGCCTCTTAAAAAAAAAAACAACTTCACTGTTTGCCTGCCTGGACTATGCTGCTTTTCTTCTGGCCCATCTGTCTGCTGGATGCCATGTTGAGAACCTGACCTTTGCTTGTGTTAGTCTGGCCATACTAATTGCTTTTGGTCTCCTCTTGGCTGATGACTTGCTCCCTCTTAACTTATGGGACCCTTATCCTGTTATCACAAGGGAAGAGGCTGACCCTCAGCAAACCTTGTCAGTGTGGCTGTGTGGTGGTGGGGAAAACAAACAGGATAAACACATTAGTGTGAAAGTAACTTTAAAATCCACGTTATTGCCAATGACAGCGTAGCCAAGGTAGGGTTGCAAGCTCTGCTTAGTAAATTACTTGAAATTTTAATCAGTGGGGCTGTGAATTAAGGGCACACAAGTTTTTATTTATTTCCTGAAACTATTTTGGTGCTGGCAAAATAAAATACTGATTTTCTTTGAGCAGTACTTATTAAACTGCATGTTTGGAAAATTGCATATCCTTCGATAGATCCTGAAACATATCTATTTATTTCTATTGTAACATGCACATTTATTTATATGTTGACAGAGAAATAAAGGTGGATGATTAATTAAGTAAACTGTTCATTCAGTTCATACCACTAATCCTAACATATCTCCATGTTTTAGAGAGAATGTGAAAATGAATAGTGATGGTGAGTGGTTACCAGTTTGATGCCAATGCAAATTGAGCCCACTCTTTTAAGGAGGAGCTGTTTCCGCAGAAGCTACTCTGTGCCTTACCTTTTTAAATCATTATTCCCAAGGCTTTATTCTCTGAATCCCCAGCAATGCTTAGCATTGGCGAGCACATTGTTTTAATAGTTATCTGCTGCACTCTCCATACTTGTCTTCAAATATTGTGATTTAGATAGGACTCTAATGCACAAGAGCAACTTGTCCCCAGAGCATTATTCAGAATATAAATTAAGTGATATTATAACAGAGCCCTCACTTAGCTCAGCATAATGAATATGAAACATCATGTACTAGTGACCAAGGTCATTCTGCAAGAATGAATTACTCTATTAACTTCTCCTTTAAGTAGCATTAGAGATAATAAATGGAGAGATTTAATGTAATTCTGATAATATTATTCATGCAGAAGTAGCATACTTTATCTTGTTAAAATAATTAAGACACACGTTGAGGGTGTTTTACATGGCAGAGATATGAAGCTTAGCAACGTGTTTGTGTCATGTTTCAGAATGCATCTGCATTAGCCAGCACTGCAGATAATCTGATAAAAATCAAAAAGCTGATTTGTATGCTATGCTAATTCAGGATCATCCCTTTGGCCCTAGGTACTTCCCAAAAGCTACAGAAGATTATGTCAGGCTTTAGAAGTGATATTAGATTAAATTCAGTTCTTTTGCTTATGATTTTTTTAAACAAAAGAAATTACATCCCCCATTCTTTTCCACAAAATCTTCTTTAGCTTTTCTCTAAGAAGCATGTGACACTGGGTTTTTTTAAGCTGTACATATTACTTTTTTATCCGGAAATATTTAAGCTTCCCATTTCAACAACAGAGGCTGTGACTTTGGGAGTGTCAACTCCTCTGTTTTAGCTTTTTCAAAAAGCTGTGACAAAGGGCCTAATAGTCACCCTCATCTCCAAGTTGTGACTTGTGCAGGTATGCAGGTACATCAAGGGCCAGTGATGAGCTTCTGCTATTTCTTTTCAGAAAGCAATTGTATTAAATGACGTTGGCAGTAGCAGATGGCATGGTGGGGCTCACCTGACCTCCTGATAGCTGAGGTGCTGCTGCTTACCAGGAAGGTGAGGGGCAAGGCAATGGGGAGGACAACACAGCACAAACCCACTGGCAGGAGTGCCAGAATGGCTCTACTGGTGCATTTGCACCACACTGACCTAGTTCAGAAGAGACAGGCCACAATGATAGTTCTGTGGCTAATATCATGATAAAGTTTTCTGCTTTCTATGTAGCATTAACTTTGTCTGCATAACCTACTTCCATGAGATACACTGATGACCCATGACATCACTGGGTTTCTTCAGGGCTGGACAAATGCTTGGTGTATAAAAGAAGCAAAAGCTTTTGACGGATGCTTTAAATACATCTGTGTGCCCGTTGTTGTTCTCTGCTTTTTTGGATGAGGACCTGAGATGTAATAATCTAGATGATGATGAAGAAGATGTATTGTATTTATACCCTGCCCTTCCAAAGGTGCCTTAAGCTGTGATCAAGAGCATGGACATAGGGAGTGAGATTTTGACTTTTGAATAGCAGCCTCGATATCATCTCACAAAGGTATTTTGAAACCTTCATTAGTTCCCAAAGTGGTTTGCCAACAAGCTTCTGAAGCTCCTATTTGAGAAACACAGATCCAAAAACCCTGTTGTCACATTGGACTGGGAGTAGCATTGAAGCATGGCTGTCATCAAAGATAGGAGCAGGTGGGAAGCAATAGATGGAGCTCATTGGAACAACCTTTGAGTTAAGTCAGAAGTCAGGTTTTGCACACAAGGAATAGGAGAGGAGATCACTATTGACCCAATGATGACGAATTTTGGGGTCTCTGACCTTCAAGTTCTAACTACTAGGACCAACCTCTGGAGTCAGGGCTTGCTTGGGAGCAGACCCATATCTGTAGACATCTGTGTTTCATGCTTTCCTGGTGGCTCTTCACTGGGGGCTACTGAATGACTGAAATTGAGAGTTTAGCAGTTCAAGGTGCCCTTATGACCTAATATCCCATGGATATTAGGAACTAGTTGTATGGCATGTGTGTCTGTGTCATTGGGGGGGGGGTTGACTCTGAATGGAAAACAGAATACTTGCTGTGCCTTCCAAAATGGGACTTTCCAAGCATTTGTAGATCATAGGTGGCTGTAGGAACTAATATTGTGGTAAGGGCTACACATTGTTTTGTCTAGCTTCATCTGAATTTCATGATTGCTTCTTCAGACTTTCCATTATTTTCGGTATATTTGCATTAGGGTAGTTCTAAGGCACAGAAATAAATTTTACACACCACCATAAAAATCATATGAAGTGTAACAATATTTTAAGTGAACGCCAAATCATCCAAATCTTTGATTATCTAAATAGTCTTCTCTGACTACTCCTTACCCCATTTGGAGACAAAGTTATGATGTTATCCGTATGTAGTCTAGAAATAATGGTGTTCTGTTAAACATCACCATATTGCTGTTCTGTAAATGATTTGCAAATTATGAGCATTAAAGTCTTGTACAATTTCCTAACTTGTACTTCAAACAACTTGATCCCTAAGACTTGCTATGCCAATAACATGAATGTTTAAGATGACTGAAACATAAATGCTTAACAACCAGCTAACATGATGATTGTGTTACATCAGGGTGTTCAGCTCAAATATTTAGGATCAGCATGCCAGTTGCTTAGCTATAAAATTAAATATTTATTATATTTAAAATACATTTGGAGAGTTCTTGTATCCCAAGTTTTGGTACCTTGTATTTAATCACATCTATTATTACAAAGCATTAGTGCAAGCCAACTGCTTGCTTGACAGCTTCATTCCCATTGAGCAAAGATGTTCTACACAGGGGACATGAAATAAGGACATCCTCCAGATCAGGGAGACGGTAAATCAGGCATTGTCCAGATTCTTGGACTATAACGTCCATCAGTCCCAACTAGCATGGCCATGGGAATTGTAATCCAAAATATCTGAAGGCAGTGGCGTAGCGTGGGGGGTGCAGGGGGGGCCGGCCGCACCGGACGCAACATCTGGGGGGGGCGCTCGCACTCGCAGCTCTCTGCCCCTACTAAAATCCACGGGTTAGGGGGCGCAAATTACTTGCCTTGCCCCAGGTGCTAACAACCCACGCTACACCACTGTCTGAAGGGCACCAGGTTGGAGGAGGCTGCTTTGGAGCTTAATAATGCTCTTGAGGAATATTTTGTGCTTCATGTTCTAGGAGACATTTTGGAAAAATGCACTTGACTCTGGGTTAATGAACAATTGTAATTAAGACTTGAAAAGTATCACTCACTCCAATGCAAAGTAGATCCAGGAAGACGAGCATGTTTCTCATATCCATACAAGCTTTTTAACTGTGCTTGGCATGGCTAGTTCAAATTGATCCTGCACTGATTTTGCAAATGGATCAGGGGCTCAAATTCTGAAGAAAGATGAAATTTTGCATAAAATGTATTTTGTCACAAATAAAACCTACTTAACTATATCTAATGAGCCAGGGAACATGTGTCCAATAGGATTAAGATGAGAGGTATTAAAGTATTATTTACTCATATTTTATGATTAATGTCATTCTTATATAAGATTTAGAATGCAGATAAGATAAGGAAAAAGCAGGTTGGGCTAAATCTTTCTCGGCTATAAAGTATAGGCATTATACTTCACTTAACTCCATAGAAATCCTTAATATCTATGCATGCCAATACCCAAAATAGGTCAACCCCTGAACTCCTGCATTATAGTTTATTATTTAAAGTTTAACTGATTAGTTTAGCATTTAAAAGATTTGGAAGGAATTAAACCACTGTTTTCTTTATTCATAAGCAAACAGAGATGCAGATGGAGGATGAAGTGGCTTCTCAAACACTCTGAAACAGAGCTCTCCTAAAGAGCCATTTGTTTTCTCCAGCACATTTTCCCCCCATGACTTTCTAAATAAATATTCTAAGGGGAAATGTTCAGATCCTCTGTGGTCATAAATGCACCAAAAGGAGAGAGAAGAATGCCAGCAAGATAATTACTGCCCTCCCCATTCGTAGGCTCCTCTCTCTAGCTCCTCCAAGCTACTTTGGGGCATACTTTCCCCCTCTCTTAATTTAGGCTGTTTTTTGTATTGCTCTTCATAAAATCTAGGCCTTAATGGCTCACAAAATAAATTTGGGCAACAGTAACAAAAAAAAATGTATATACATTAACACACCATCAATAAAACAAGCATACATTCAACAACTAATGTCAACTACTAACATCAATATGAAATTATTTAACCGCAGGATAAGATAAAACAAGGGATGCGGGTGGCACTGTGGGTTAAACCACAGAGCCTAGGCCTTGCTGATAAGAAGGTTGGCAGTTTGAATCCCCGCAACGGGGTGAGCTCCTGTTGCTCAGTCCCAGCTCCTGCCAACCTAGCGGTTCGAAAGCACCTCAAAGTGAAGTAGATAAATAGGTACCGCTCCGGCGGGAAGGTAAACGGCGTTTCCGTGTGCTGTTCTGGTTCACCAGAAGTGGCTTAGTCATGCTGGCCACATGACCTGGAAGCTGTACGCCGGTTCCCTTGGCCAATAAAGCGAGAGGAGCGCCGCAACCCCAGAGTCGGCCACGACTGGACCTAATGGTCAGGGGCCCCTTTACCTTTACCTTTAAGATAAAACAAACACCTTTCAAGTGTAATTCTTTAAAATTAAATTCAAGTGGCCACTGGGTGAGTTTTCCTGGGAAGGGAGTTCCACAACCTGGATGGTACTGATGAAAATGCTCTCCCCACTATTGCCACCTGCTTCATCTCAGATGGACGAGCTTAACACCAGAACAGGTTGACATTTGAGAAGGTGGCTCTTCTTAAGGCCCTGGGTCCCAAACTATGAAGGAGTTAAATGCAACAATGGGCAACCTTTCTCCTTCCAGGTGTTGATGCACAGCCAACTCTCATTGACCTTGGTGAATATGGCGAGTGGATGATGAGAACTGTAGTCCAGCAACATCTTGAGGGCCACAGGTTCCTTATCCCTGCTTAATGAATTTGCAACACCAGCTGAGCTCAGAAACAATTCTTTTTCTTTTTATAAACACACTAATGGAAGCCTTGAAACCTTTTCAAGGTTAGTACCACATTATGGTAGTCTCAACAGGATATTACCAGAGCATGAATTACTGCATTACTCATATCGCCAACATGCTTAACTCTAATTAAAGCATGAAGGGGTTAAGACTATAGAGTAAGGTGTCTTGTCAGGTCACACACCCTCCCCTTGGGAGAACCGGTTCTCTCTCTTTTCCACCATGTAACCGACCAGTAAAGATGACTGGGCTGGTCGCTCCAAGTCCAGACCAAATGGCTTTAGCAAGCCATCTTTGTATTTTTATACACACAACGTAGAAACGTTTACCATTTTTGTAACCTAAGTTAAACTGCTGTATGGAAAAGCACATGAATTTGACATTTGAAAAGTGTGTAATTAAATCATTGTTACCAAATGTGTGGTCTCTTTCTACATAAAGCAGAAGTGGGGCACTTTGGAAGAAACTTAGAAAGGGTTATTTTAAAGGTCTAACAGCCTATATTTCCCTGCTTCATGTTTTGTGTGCTTAAATATCTGCTCTAGCCCACTCACCAACGAATTCATGCCCCAAATCTAGATCTAGGCACTGAGGGAATTCTCATTTTATTCTTAAACCAAATTACCAAAAAACACACAACACAAACTACTCCTGATGAGGCAGCCTCAACAAAGATATAGCTGTTCTACTTGCTGTTCTACAGTTCTTTTAGCATAATGATTAACCTACTCCTGACTGCTTATTTTAAATTTATTTTATCTCATTAACTTTCATGAGCAAGGCTGGCTGAAATCCAAAGAATGTGCCCAATGTGCTTTATGGATGGAGTTGACCACTACGGTCTATCTGACTTCAGACAGTCCTTTTCTCCATAAGGCCTGGCACATAAAAGTTGTATTCTTGTCGTTGCTCTTCTATCAGAATGGATTCCTCTTTCTTTCTTTCTTTCTTTCTTTCTTTCTTTCTAAAAAATCCACTTTCTGTCCATTTAGAGCTCTGGCTTCTTCTCTTTTTGCATCCCTGACACTCTTCAAAGATTAATCCAGAATGGTCTGGAAAGCAGGGAACACAAAAACACTCTTGCCTTGAAATAGGAGCGGAAAAAACCCAGTTAATTTCAATCAAGATGACAGTTTTTCGGCGAACAATAGTCTCCCAGAGTTGACATGGTGAAGTAATGAATGAATGAAAGGAGAACTGAGTCACAGCTGCACTTTGCAATCACTTTAGAACATCTACACTCTCCCAGCCAAAATACTATTAATACGTGTGTCAGCAGAGTGAGTGAATCTCATAGTGTGAATGGCTCAGGAAAGAAAATGAAGAATATCCTCAGGGACAGACTTTTCTTTTTTCTGCGAGAGACTCTTCATTATTCAAGCATTGTGATACTTTTCCTTTATTTGTGTAAAGATTAAATTGCACATGATTTCTAATGTTTCTGCTACTCCAACTGTCATAGGTCGATGACCTTCATGGAAGTGAGATAATAGATACATCGTCTGTTGTTTGGGCTTGTGCTGTTCTTCCGCAGCCCAGTACATCCCTATTGTTATAAGTCGAAAGCAATTAAATAAAAAACCGTGATAAGGCTTCTCAAGTATCTTTAGTATTTCATATGCATCATTATGTGGCTGTCATTTAGCATTAATATGAGATATTATCTGATGTAATATAATGAGACCCTTGAAGCACACATTAGAGAACTTCTTTGCGGGAGATACATAAACTCAATGAGGGAAATGTCCATCTGGACAGGTACTTAATAATGCAGCTCCTGGAACGGAGCCCTTCCCATTGTTGGTACTTTTAGACACATGTGGGTGGGCGCTTACAGCCATGTACTTCCTTGATTGCAAATGCAATAGATGGCTAGCGGTGCAATCCTACGTATGCCTGATCTGAATTACCATTGTGTTCAACAGGGATTACTCTGAGATACGTACGAGGTGTAAGACTGTAATCCTATGCACACTTAGTTGAGAGTAAGCTTTGTGGAACTTAATTACACTTCTGAGTTAACATCCATAGGGCAACACCATTCATCTATTTGATTGGATTTGACAGTGTACTGTTAACTGACTTCACTAACAGCACATCTGTATATGGAACCTTTCAGGGCAATGGAGATAATGTCAATAGCGTCGTAGATTTCTTGTGAGGTTCATGTTCTATACCTTCTAACATAGTATTAAAGAACTAAACTTAAGAGCATAGAAAGGTGTTGCTTAGACTAGAAATGAGTAGAGTCATAGGAACATAGAAAGCCTCCTCATATTGAGTCAGATGATGTCCATAGTGATTGGCAGTATGTATCCAAGGCACCACATTGTTTATTGCTGCTGGTCTATCTAGTTTAGAGCTGTCTGCAGAAGGGATAGGGAAACTTTGGCCCTTCAAATGTCAGGGGCAAGCCAGCAATAAATCACACAGAGCAAGTGAAGCTAACTCTTTATTAGAAGAAACAAGGTCTGCTCACCGGTGCTTGGCCTAATAGCACAGCAACTCTTCCCAGTAGGTTTTGCCCCTGTGAGGCAGTTGTGGAGACCGACAGTCTCTTCCTTCCCACAACTGCCTAAGTCTCCTCCTCTCCCAGGTGCTATCCAAGCAGTCTGAGACTCTAACTGCACACCTGCCTTTCCTCTTCCCACTTCATATCTCTCCTAGTCCTGGGAGACCAGGGGGGAGGGGAGTTTGCTGCAGCAGACCCCTGTGGCTTCCTCACCAGCCTGACTCTGCCTTTTGGTAGCCCTCCTCTCCTGCTTCTGCTTCTAGACACCTCTCCCTGCTCACTAAACCCTGTTAGCCCTTCAGCTTCGGACACCTCTTCCTCCCAGTCTTCTCCCTCTTCTTCCTCTGACCACCCAATGTTGTTGCACCACCAAGTCCTCGGCTTTCAGCCTTCTTCTCTTGGGGGTTCCCCAACTGGTGCCTCTCACCATTCCTCTGAATCCAGCCAGTCCATGACACCAAATGTTTTTGGACTCCAGCTCTTCACAGCTCTTGCCAGCACAGCCAATGGTCAAACATGATGGGAACTGTAGTCCAGCAGCATGATGAGTGCCACAGGTCTGACACCCCTGGTCTACAGGTCTGACACCCCTGGTCTACAGGCTCCTGATTTAGAGTTTTCCCCACCCTGACCTACAGATGCTGGGGAAGAATCTAGGATCTTTTCCACACAAAGCATACGCTATGCCATTGAGGTGCCTTTCCTCTATATGGCCGTTCATATATAAAAAAATAGGTTGGCATGTCCATCAGCACACTCTGTTTTGCTCGTGTTCTCAAAATGGATCAGGCCAACCTCACGATAAATGGATAAATGCAAGCAGATGCTGATGCAGAACCAGCTGCTGTGAACAAGAATATGTGGACTGGGTCCCCATCCTAAGGTCCATGTTCAGCTGCCAGTTATTATTGAACTCACTGTACACCAAAATAATCAGATGCACCTTTGTAGACACACACCCAATGGCTGATCGGTGCAGTAAATAATGTAACCAGCCTTCCATTGAGTAACTTCCCCCTCTGATTCCCCCTTCTCTTGCGTTTTGGCAGGGTTTTCAAACAGATAACAAAAGAACAATTATAAAGCAAATTCTTCCCAGTAGAATGTTTACTTGAATCGCTAACAATTAGTGGATTGTTGCTTTTGTTTTGACACGCCAAGATGGTAGAAAGAAAGGAAGAAGGAAAGAGAGATGGCAAAGGGTATAAAAAACCAAGGAATCTGTCAACTGATAAAAGGTTCTCTTAAAACAAAAAAACAAAAACAAGCTGAAATATAGCCTCCATACTCCTATCTGTGAACCTAGTATGTTCCTGTTAAAAGGATAATTCCACCATGTGCCAACTATAACCTGGTAAAATGATATATAGAGTGGTATTCATCCATTCATTTGAAGAATTTATAAACCGCCCAACATTTGAAAATATTGGAACAGCAGTGTACAAAAAAAGGAATAAATAAAAAATGTGACGTTCAAACAATAGAAAAATCCATTAAATCCATTTGTAAAACCAACAGGAGCAATATCCAACAATACTACCCTGAGAAAGTCTTGTTGGTTTTTTTAAAAAAAAAAGTCTTAAGGATATGCCTTAAATAACAAATGGTTGGCAGCATCCTAATTTATAGGAGGTGTGTATTCCAGAGAGTGGGTGCTACTGAGGGATGTCAGAGAATTCCATCGGAAAAAGAATCAGAAACTGCCACTATCCTCATTTTCATCCCAGGCTCAAGATGCACATCAATTCAGTGAATATAATTGGTATTGAGCCAGTGAAGGCAATCAGTATTCACTCACAACATTAACAAAAAAAATAAAAAAATGGAATTGGCCAATTTAGTCCCCAACCAGACCTGAACTCAGATTGGAATGGGTCAAGATAACTGGTGTTCTCCAAGAATTCCTGTGGTTGTGCCACCACTGCTCTTCAAAAGCTTCAAAACCTTCTCCAAAACGGGAATATTAGTGAAAAATATCTTCTGAAAATCCATTATTTTAGTGCAAATTCTCATAATAAACACATTTTATGTGCGTTTTTGACTAATAGAAACATTTTTGCAAACAATTAACACATTTTTGCGTGTTATTTTCACTAATATCTACTATATGAATTTTTATATGCTTTGCTTGGTTGGAGAACTGCACCACATAATTCAGAAAACTGTGAATTTCAAAGGACGGTTGTGTTTCAGTTCGCATATTGTTTAGGAAAGTGCAGAATGTATAGATCCAGCTTTCTCCTCCACCCCCAGTGCTGATTTCCCCATACCTTAGAACACCCTTTCAACTCCTCCACCGAAGTAGCTTTTATCAGCCATGAGAGGCAGGGATCCAAGAAGCAAAGGGTTGACTGCATGTCTGCAAGCATCTTGTCCATAACATTGAGCCATGTCAGTCAAAACTAATCCCAGAACAAGTCAGATGGGGGCATTGGACACCCCCTGTAGCATCTATTGATATTCTAGATGGTTAATCAAAACATTTAATGGTTCAATTAAAAACAAATGCAACTATGAGATTTTAATAATTTTAACAATAATGCTATTATTCATCTTTCAATATATATATATCTGTTAAAGAAGTTTTGCCAAAAAGCATTAAAAAAACACCAACATGATTAAAGCTACAATCCTGTACATACTTACTTGGGAGTAAGCCCCATTGAACATAGTGGGACTCACTTCTCAGTAGATACATGGAGCACTGCACTGTTGTTATTTTTTTACTTGTTTATAGAAAGGATCTATATCCTGTCCTTCTAGTGCTTTTTACATTACTCAGGGCAGCTTTCAATAATTAATACCAATTATTATAAGTACAATAACATTCCTAAAAAAAGAAAAAAAGAAAGAAAATACATTGTCCACCTCAGCAGATAAAGTGAAGACATGGGATAAACAATTATCTACCCACAAAGTATAGAAATACTTTTTATGTCAATTGAAACTTCAGCATATATCTATTTTTCTCTAAAGATCCAGCCATACAAATTCCTTAACAGTATAGGAAGAATATTTCAATTTTGTTTTGGGTGTCTGTTGTTAATATCACATTCAGAAAACCACTTTATGTGTCTGTGCCAGTCCTGTCGAGATAGGTTCATTATCATTACAATACTAGCTGTCGACAGTGCACTCTGTGATCCCAGCTTTATGTTGGCAAATTGCTCCAGTCTTTTCAGCATAACCAGATGACAAATCCCAAGGCTGATTTAATAATTTGCCCCCTTTTTTAGGCATGTTATTGCCTACAGACACTGTAGGGAACATTCCTGCAACCAGCAGGGAGATGGAATGATTGAATGAACAGAACTTCCCTTACTGCTATGATTTGCTGAATTGCTACAGAAATGGGAAGACCTTGTTGGCAAGGTGAAGAATCGGGGTATTTTTATGGCCATGAATAGAAGTTTAAAATTGCATATCAATTTGTTAAACCTCTAAGTTCACAGGGACTTCTTGTGTCCGTTGTCTAAGGAAGGCTGCTCAAGAGTCACTTCTTATGCTATTTTTCTCTATTTAAGTTTGAGTGGTTAGAACCAAATATAAGGAAACATTTATAAAAGAGGAAGGGTCCCACGTACAATGGACATGTAAATAATGGGGAAGTTAACCAGAGTTTTGACAGATGCTGGAGGTATATTCCCATCTAGCCACTTGCACATTAAAGTTACACATATCTAGCTGCTTCCCCCTTGTTATTGAAGATGACACATCAGTTGGAAGCTAATCAAGAACTTTACTGAGTATCTTAAACACAATTAGAACAGCAATGGTGGACCCCTGACTCTACACAGATACAGAGCTATCTAGAGACCGACTATATAGTGAGCTAGCCACACAGTCTCTCTGTGTTTTCAGAATGTGAACAAAGAGAAGAGCACAGCACAACCTGCCTGCAAACCATAACTGAGAAGACTTTCAGTTGGCATCTGAGGTACTGACATGAGTAGACAAGATAAAAAGCTGTTTTTATATGCGACAACTGCAGCAAGAGTATTATTGGCACAGAAATGGAAGCAGGAAGAATTACCGACAAAGGAGGAATGGCAGATGAAATTAATGGACTGTGCAGAATTGGATAAGATGACAGGGAGAGTTCGAAACCAGCACGACCAGAAATTCTTGAAAGATTGGAGTAAATATGCGAGTTATTTGAAAGACAATTGTAATCAACTGACTACGCTTGTAGGACTACAAGAAGAAGTATATGAAATATTGCAGAAAAGATTTATGAGAATTGATTTTAAGTTATAGATTATTAAAAGTAATAGTAAGGATGACAAAGGTAAGATTGAGAGATGAGGTAGGAAAATCATTAGATGTGGCTGATGGAAGTCTCAGGCTAAAATAGTCAAAATGTTGTATAGAGATGAGATGATATGATATGTTCTGTTTGGAAAATATATGTAAAAACTAATAAAAATGTATATTAATCAATTGGCGTCTGATTCCATGGTTCAAACACTTCAGAATTCATGTAGGGTAACACTTTTGAGAAAATGTCTCCTCATCAAACTGTCTCTGCATATGGAAAAAATAATAAGGTTGTCTATTTACAGGGATAGATAGGTAGCCGTGTTGGTCTGCCATAGTCAAAACAAAAAATTTTTTTCCCTTCCAGTAGCACCTTAAAGACCAACTAAGTTAGTTCTTGGTATGAGCTTTCGTGTGCATGCGTGGGTGTATCTGAAGAATACACCCTGAAGAAGAATACATATCTGAAGAAGAATACATATCTGAAGAAGTGTGCATGCACACGAAAGCTCATACCAAGAACTAACTTAGTTGGTCTTTAAGGTGCTACTGGAAGGAAAAAAATTTTTTTGTTTTGACTATTTACAGGGATGTTATACTAGTAGCCCTCCAAATGGTCTCTCTTAACCAATGAAGGATCTAGGATCTGAAGGGAGACCAACTTACAATCAAGAATTCTGAGACAGCTGAGATTGTGGATAGACTAAAAGAAGAGAGTCACCATCACTAATACTGTTATTGGTCTATGGCTGAAACCAACTTGTGGCATACAGTTCTAAAGTTCATATGTGATGTTTCCTGGATATCAATCTCTATGGCAACAAAAACTCTCCTGTGACTGACAACAAAACAAAGCCGACATTTTCTCTGTGCTATAAACCGGTATGTGAAACTTCCCATCATATGGCAACACCTAGTGCTTTGCTACTGAACTTCTGCTTGTGCAATGAGACTTCTTCATATAGCCCTGTAGCACAAAACCTGATCTGAAGTGTCCCCCAACTCTCTATAGTGCTACAAGTGGGCAAGAGGAAAAGTTATGCCTATCATACAGGTGCTACTAAGCTGTTGCCCATGTTAATCCCCTCTTTTGGGGGAGAGTGGGTACAATTCCAGCAGGTTTGATGCACCTAGAAAGCTATGACCAATTTACTTTTGAAAATATTTTTTTGGGGAAACAAAATTTGGCATGGTTAACCCACTCCTGGAGGACTACCATGTCTGCAGGTTCCATGCACCTGCATGGAAAAAAGCTAAGAACTAAAAAGTTATGGCTATTTTGGTTTCCCAATGTAAGTCAAAAGCAGGACATATCCCAACTATTGCTTTGGATACAGGGTCCAAGGCAAGCCTCCCCACACCCCAAAGCTGTCTGAAGTGAATAGGGGCTTGACCCAAAGTGAAGCAGTGGGGGGGGGCATTTGCACAGCCTAATGAGTATGTTTCTCAAAAGTGATGAAGTTATTTATCCCAAATGTAGATTTTCATTTTTCTAATGATCTGAAATCTTGATTTTTAGTCAAGGATTGTACTGTTATTGCAGCTAAGCCCCATTGAACTTAATGGGGGCGTTCTTGTGAGTAAATGTGCATCACATTAAGGTGCCTATGTACCTATTAATTTGTACATCTTTTCTTTTCTTGTTCTTCATCTCCCTTGTTTCTTCTCCCCTCCCCCAGAAGTCACTCATCATAGCTGACGTATTTTATTTTTATTCTTGTATCAATAGCTATGAAGGGAACAGTTAACCCAGTCTCTAAAATGTCAGCGGTAGTTTTGCCCTTGAGCCATTCAATAGTTTTGATTCATCTTCTGCAAAAGTTCATGTTGACAGACACTTTCTTTCTTTCTCCCTCCTTCGCTCTGCTGTCAGTGTCTTTTATTACTATATTTATACATATATATGCCTATGAACATTTGGATTCCCTTATCCACAGTGTATGAATATGTTTCTTGCCTGAGTTATGCAGTGATTACCTTTTGAAATGACCTGGCAGTTCCTTATTTCCAGCATATTAATGGTCTGTCTGTTGGTTATAATTGCTTGGGACATTCTTCTGCTGTCAGTGGGCTTGTGCCAGATACAAATTTTGTAAGTAGTCTGCATCACTGTCGATAACTTAATTCAAAGTTATTTGGGAGAGGTGGCAGAAGGTGTCAAGAAAGGACATTAGCATGTTCAGCTGGCAATTTGTAGGCAGTTTTCTTTGCAACACCACTGACGAGACAAGCTGCTGTTTCAAATGGACAATGGCATGCCTCTTCAGCTGTGGGAACTACTGATACACACAAGCACAGCCAGAGCTTTAATTTTTTTACTGTCCCCCCTTTGGATGCTCGTCCTGCGACAAATTACTGTCAAACAGACTTTATGGTTGATGTGATAAAGAGGGATAGTGAATGAATAAAAATGAGGAGGCACAAAATAAACAGAATGTGATAATAAAATCTTATCAATAAGTATACGAATGACATAAAAAATAAGATAAAATGCCCAATATCTTCACACTTAATCCAAAGGAAAGACAAAACAGGGGGTGGTGAAGCAAGGAAATCTTGCCATTGCAAATTTTATTGAGATAAATAAAAGTGTGATAGAAGATTATTATTTTTGGTAATCAGTAACATGAATCTGGTGCTTTTGTTTTCCCTCTGTTTGTCGCTCTCCTCTATAAGCATGCTTATCGAGGTCTACCAAAAGCCCAGAAGCCCATAGGTCAGAGAACAGCATTTTGATGGATTATGGGATTGTAACTGTCCCTGCCAGCTGACAGCTTTTATTGGCTGGGAGGATGAGCCTGTAAACCTTTATATAATTATTGTATTAAAGCCACTGTGCCTCTGTGTTGCTGGCGCTTGTTCAGGGATCAATGTGAAGATAATTTCAAAAATGAATAGTAAGTATTGATCGTCCCTTGGTGAAGCCTTATCAGTGTCTGAGGCAGACTACTGTAGATTATAACTTCAATGTCATTTATGATGATATGATACGTATTCTAGAGTACCAATTTAAACAAAGGGCTGATTTAATTCACAATGGATTTTTGTAGCTTGATGGGTAATAAATCACAATCTGTGTAATTTTTAGAAATGAACACATGTTGGCAGTAGTTCAGGGCAGTTCCTGGGAGATCAGAAAATGACCAGGGAGGGCAAATATCAGCAGAGAACCCCTTCTGAATGATTGGCCTTTACTTGATTCTGACATTCAGATGACCTTGGGGCCGCCGCTGGCAGCTGCTGCTTAATTTGCTTCACTGAGGACACAGTTTAACTTTCTATCTGTCTGCCAATTACCTGACATTTTCAACTTATCACCATCTATTTTTTAAATTATTGGAGGCACATCCACATTTTGAAGGGGGGGGGGTGGATTTAAGGTAAGTATTGGTTTTTACCGGTTGCTGAGACATCTCCATGACAAGGAGCTACGATATCACTATTCCTAGACTAGATATTAATAGCTTCTTTGATTTCGAGCAGGGTAGAGAGCAAAGACAGGTGCTCTCTTAACAAAAAACAACAACACCCAAGTTATATAGCTTTTAAATAAGTTTGTTGGTGTCTGACATGAAACAAATCTGCAATTCAGCTTCCAGGGATTCGTATAGCAAATGACAAAAACTCACTTAAGATAATGATAGGTAATGGCTGTTTGTTGTTGTTGTTGCAAGTCTTGTACATGCAGATTGTTAAATTAGGTTGACAAAATCATTGCTAAGTGCTCTTAATAATGTTTCTGAGGTAATGAGAGGTGACGTGAAAGGTCTCTGTATTGTTTGATCTGTAATGTCATTCCTACATGCAGTTCATCTTGCAATGGTGAACTTCAGTATCTGAACTCAGAGAGAGGCTGTCACATTCAAGAGCCACCTAAGACGATCACAGGTGAGTTGGGATGCAAATCTAGTTCTTACCTCTGGCTGGCTTATAGCCACAAAGATCAGCTTCTGGTGCCCTTAATTCACTGTGTTGGTGTGTTAGCAGCAAGCCAGAGAGAATTTCTTTAGGAATGGTAATGAAGTTGGGAGTATCACTTCATTTACCTGAATCCAGTCACCAGAGCTTGTACCTCAGTACAATGGCGCACAAAGGAGCTGAATATGTCGTCAATGAACCTCTCACCCACTTCAGAATGGATTTGCAGGTGCTTCCTGAACTGGATTGCACGAACCCTGTTTGGGCTTTCAAATGACATGTAGGGGAATAGTATGGAGTGGGTGTTGGGTTGTGCCTGCTAACCCTGACCCCCACATTGTCACAAGCGCTACTCCCTACTTTCACACAGCAAGGTCTGAAAGAGGATAATTTGACTGCTCAGCTGATCTCATCTTGCATGCAGGAACCCTGATTGCGCATGATTTCTGATTGGATGAAGGATTCTAAATGTGGTCAGCTAAAACATGCCAAAATCCCCTTTCAGATCATCATATGAAGGTGGAAGTTGGAGCCAGTGGAAATGGGGCCATTGGGGAGTTAGGGACAGGGTACCCTATCCACACCCGCTCCACACTTAATCCTCCCACATATTCTTTGAACACTAGAATTACTTGATGATGACAGAACAAGTCAGAACCTGAGCAGAAGGTCACACATAGGTTCATCCATACATTTATTGTTCTCTTCTCTGTCCCCCCAACATTAGATTAGCCATTTATTCTATACATCAATCCTTCTGAGCCACCTAAGGATGTTCCAAGAGTAATTTATTGCCAAAGATAGATAGGTGCTGTCTCTGTTGTCTTTTTGGTGAATACTGAAGATGTTCCTTTTCTAGACAACCTTTTAAATGAGGATCTTTCCCAGTCTGTATCTGTCTTGGACTTGTTTTTATAAGTTTTGATTGTTTTATCATTTGTGTGTTTGTCGCCCTGAGCACCTTTGTGAGAAGGTTTATAATTATTATTGTTAAAAAAAATTGTCCAGTAGCACCTTAGAGACCAACTAAGTTTGTTCTTGGCATGAGCTTTCATGTGCATGCACACTTCTTCAGATACGAAGGCTTATACCAAGAACAAAGTTAGTTGGTCTCTAAGGTGCTACTGGACCATTTTTATTTTATTACTGTGTCAGACCAACACGGCTACCTACCTGAATTATTATTGTTGTTGTTATTGATATATATCCAACTAATGCATTTTGCAAATTAACAGAGGAAAATCAGAACCAACTTCTTTCCCAACACAAAACTCCCAATACAGTGGGAAAAGCCTTGACCTTGCCATATTGGTATATTGGTATAATAATTTCACCTAATTAAACAAAGGAAAATACAGTAATGGGTTTCCTGTGATCCAATTCCATTACGCAGGAGTTGATTTTTCTAAGACAATGCAACCTTCTTGGGTGGCTAGGCTTTTTTCCTTAAGTGGCCAATTAAAGAGTTCAGTCATTGTGCACAAAGATGATACATTTAGCGGCTGTATACTGTACTACTAAAAAAACCACCAGAATCTTATAAAATATCCCAATTTAAGGCCTCATTAACTTGTGTAATAACTTTGATGTTACATTTGCAATCCTTTACTGTAGTTAAGGGTCAACAGGCATTTTCAATAAGTATTTAAAAACATTTCACAAACTTTAGTTATGTCCATTTCAATGGGGTTTAGAATGAATGCCAATTTTTATTTTTATTTTTAAAATGTGTTTTTTTAAAAGTTAAATATGCTCTCTTTTTTAAGTTTAAATGAGAGAAACGTATAAGTAAATTGCAGCAGGGTCTCTTATGACTAAATCATTTGCTGCATGATTATACTTATCCCAATTTGGAAAAGACTATCTGCTCCCTTCCCACACGTTCATCGACTCTACTACCACAATCGTAGCCGGCTGCAAGATAGGATTTCCTTGCCATTCACCAACAGCTTGTCTCTGATGGCTGACTATGCACCTCAAAGAATGATTTCATTTGATAGCATCTGAGGGTTATAAGCAAATGTGAGAGAATGGCCAGACATATCAAGGGAGGTGAGGTCAGAACTCTAGCCTTCTTATAGCTGTAGTGAGTGAGAGAAGAAGAGGGAACTGGTAGTTTTTGTGATTGGTTCAGTGCCCTAATGGAGACATTGACGAAACCAATTAAAAAGAGGAGGAAACATGAATGTTTGAGTTTCATTTCATATCTATCTCAGAGAGAACATGACTGGAGTCCACCCTCAACACAGAGGACATTATGGAGGCATTGCCTGAGGTAAATTTTATAGCTTATTATCTTTTGAACCTGTATGAAAATTATTTATTTCACAATGATGCATTATTTTTATTCTTTTACATGATTGAGGAGGCTGATTCATGTGGTTGATTCCTTGATTTTATCTGAGAAATCAAATGGATCCATGTGCATTGGATATTTTGAACATGAGCCTCATTCCCTCGTAAAGGAATGACTTGGTGCAGGGTAAACTTCCAAGTTGGGGAGAGCCCAAGGGAATGACTGGAGAAAGCATTGTCCAGCCCAGCCAACTGCTTTGGAGTATTAAATCATAAAACTAAGTTCCATGGCTGAATAGGTAGTCTGTGATGCTCAGCTTACAGGAGAAGTGAGCAGAGGAGTAGACAGAGCAGAAGATGGAATTTCAGTCAACTAGCATCTTAAGGTCCCATTAGAGTAAGAGAAGAGCGAAGAGGAAAAAATAAGTGAATAATCCTTAGCCATCAACAATGATAATCATCTGGAGTTGATGGGAGCTGTATGGGGATACAATATTGACAATGGGAAGGTTGAGTTGACAATTTATGTTATAACAGGCAGCAATAAGGGTTTGGGAAGACCTGGAAGAGCTGATGCCACTATGAATAACACTAAACATAAATTAATGGAATTGCAAAGCTCAGGCATGTGTAGTGTCCTCTTCTGGGATTAAATCTTGGATAAGGATCTCTCAGTGAAGTTCCAACAACATTCTCTCCAATTGTCAAAGCATGAATGAACTAACCGCAGTTTCCATGGTATCCATGATAAAAATGTAACCTTCTTCATACAACTGTAGCTATGATTTATTCATATTATTACCCTTTCTATTTTCAATGAAATAACTTCCAGAAGCTTCCTTGTAACTCACCATCTCTATTGATATTAGTAATAAAATTATAATTTAATTGCTTCAGAATGCAGATGTTTCATATCAAATGGAAGACAATTAAGATCATGGGTCTGTTCATGTAAAGGAACGATTCATAAGACAAACACAGAAGGTTCTGGGACTGACTACTGAATGAACAGAACAGGTTGGCCTGGTTTGGGGGACCCAGATTGAAGCAACGGCACAACCCTAGTCAAAGCACATCTGGTCTTTGAAAAATTTTGTTGTCATCTATTGTTCATACAAAAATCAGGATTTAAGCTGAACAGACAAGTCAATGTGTTATTACCTCATCTTTATATATCTATATTGTCATCTTTGAAATTTTATCTATATTTGACTGCATTTTTATATTTTTACATTGGGTTAATGTTACACTTTGTTTCTCTATTAAGCGTGTTCTCCAATAAATGAGAGCACGTCTTGCGGTGTGGGCCACCGGGCCAGGCCTCTGGTTGCCAGGCAGGTTAATAGTTGTCGCCTGGCATTGCGATTGGATAACCGGGTTGCTGGGGCAAATTGTATGTTGCAAATTGGGTGGGTGGGACCATAGTCTTTAAATATCAGTGCACTCTGGTTTCTCTTTCTCTTTGCAGAGTGCATCGGATCACCCGCCTGCCCGCCCTCTTTTCCGGTTGACCTTGCTTTGCCTGTCATGGGGTCGTCTGCCTTGGCGCAGGGGCCTAGTAGGAATCTTGCCATTTGGTGATTGGCTGTGCCATTTGGTTTTTGCCTACTACTCAGCAATTGGTCACAACTTGTAAGGTTGTGGTTAGGCATTGGTTATAATATGCTGGTGGTGGAGGGGTCAGGTTAGGCCGTGCCTGCCCCTCCCGTTGCGCTGAAGGGAATTCCGTTAAAGGAATCCTGGGGCTTGCCATGATTTCGTCCAATCCCTGTCATGGGACCAGGGCCGCCCAATCCCTGTCATGGGAATCCTTGTCATAGGACCGGGCCGGCAAGCTTTCGGGGAGCTGCTGGGGTGAGCGGCGTGGGTCCGACACTTAACTCAAATGATCCCCAAGTTAGACTTTCCCTTCTACTGGCTACCGATCGGACCTCGGGATGTCAGTTCTGTCCCAGGCGGGGGGACAGATAGTCATAACCAATGTCTAAACAACCACTCACTGATTTTGTATTTTAATAAAGTTGTGGCCAAAATAGTGCCCAAAAACCAAAACCAAATTACGTGTTATGTGTGAAGTTATTTGAGGGGTGGCCTGGGGACCTACACACGCAACATTTGGAAGCATTTTACATATATATATATATATATATATATATATATATATATATATATATATTCTCGCCCAATTTAGTCATTGAATGGAGCTAGATCCCGACAAGACAGGGACGTTGTGAGTTTTGGTTCTTGTGTCTAGCAGTTGGGTAGATTACCTAAGCTGGGCCACTGTTTCCCTGTTCAAACTCAATTCAATATATTAAAGTTAATGTATACATTTCTAAATGACTTGCAGTTCCAATACTTGAAGGAGCCTTCCTCTCTGTATAACCTGGACTGTGCATGAAGATCTGTAGGGAGGTTGAACTTGTGGTCCTGATGCTGAGCAAAGCCTATGGTGTGATGATTCAAAACAGGGCCTTTTCCATGGTTGCACCCCATGTATGAAACTCTCTCCCCTCGGAGGTATGGTTGACGCTGATGTTATTAACTCATCAGCCCTGACTGAAAGCATACATCTTCACCTGGGACTATGGTAAAAGCAGATTCATTCGTGTTAGCAGCTTTGCTAATTGTTTGTCTGCTGTACTGTATTTTGTATTATATTTTATTAAAATATTAAATTTGCTTATGATTTTTATTGCTTTAAGGTAGAGATTTTTCTTTTTTCTTTTTTCTTTTTGCAATCTCACTTGGGATCATTTCAATTAAAGGGCAGTTTAGAAACTGAACAAACTAATAAATATAAAAAGGTTAAAAAAGTAATATGCTGTATAAATATATAAATCCATACCCGTGACTTGGTATAAGACTACATCCATCTGATGAAATAGACTGTGATTCACACACACAAAAACTGTACCATAACACTTAGGCTGCAATCCTAACCCCAGTTACTTGGGAGTAAACTGTATTGAACTCAATGGGATTTACTTCTGAGTAGACATGGTTAGAATTGTGCTATATTAGTCTTTAAAGGCACATTCCTAACCCTAGATCTGCTGGAATGAGTGAGTTAGGATGTGGCAGATCTCCAGGTTAGCCAACCATGGCTCAGTCGGGTCTAAGCTGGCTAAGCTAAGACTTGTAGATTTTACACTGGCATAAACCCTAAAAATGGGTGTTCCAGGGAAGTGGTGGAAGATGGGACCAAGTATGGGGAATATATGCGGCATCCTAACTCCATTCAGCTTCATCACATGACCGGGAAAAAGGTTGATGTAAGCGAAGCTCTATTTTAAAGGCTTCTTTTCCCAGGCTTAGGTGGGCTCAGCCAACAGTAGCTCCACTACTTTATGCCAGTTTAACTTAAGCCAGTATAAATTTCACTTACTTCCCATACTTAGGATTGCGCTTTGCTGCTTTGGATAAAGCACGGCTACCCCCTGGTAATTAAAAAATACCGTTACATTACTTAAATTGTAAAACAATTTATAATATACTCCATAATCTGTAGACACATCACATTATAACCATGCATAGTTTATCCACACAGCATTCCATTTTTGTTTGACCCACTCCATAAGTTCTCTTCTATATTGGTCTGGTATTAAATTTCTTACCTTTCCTCCTGACCTTTGGAGATCTCTTTTCTTTTGTAGCCACTATCCATTGCTCCAATGAGTGCTGTCCAGCAGTCCCAATAACTCCTTTGCAGAATCCATCTCATTCACGTGAACAGGGAAGGTGTTCATCAGATTGGTTGGTTGGTGGTTTTAGGTATGGATTTCCTACTACATAACTCTAATGCAGAATTGACTAACATAGTCTCTTCCAGATGTTGGATTCTAACACCCATCATCCCTGCCCACTGGTCACGTTAGCTGGGGTTGAGAGGCATTGAAGTCCAACAGTATCTGAAGGGAATCTCATTCACTATCTCTGCTCTGATATAACTCCCTGAATTTACAGAGAACCCAATTGGCGGTGGGGATGTAGAAGTTATTTACGCCGATGTGTATTCCTGATTAATCTGTGGCCCAAGACACTGTTTGTTCTAGGACTATAAGGATTCCAAGACTGGAAATATATCTGGTTTTTTGTTGAGTACTACACACATTTACAATGGTGTCCAAAATTATAAATATTTTATCTCTGGAAATGAATGACTTCTAGAAGGTATCCAATCACTGTGTTGTTGCTGTCCCTCCTGTACACATTTTTTTTTTTGTCATTAGAGGCAAGAAGATATTGAATTCTTTTAGTCTTTGCTGTACTGTGAGAAATAATGAGGGCTTTAGGTCATTTACATGCACACACAAACAAGACACCTAAACACATGATAGCATAATCCAACGGCTTAGCCCTACCATATAATTTTACATGCTTTGTGTCCTCTTGAGCCTTCAAAGGTAGTATTTATTAGTCTTTAGACCAAAACTATGTGCATGCCATATCATTACTAGCTCAGGGGGAATCATTTGAACCAATGTAATTTACTCAATATTGGTCAGTTTGACTCCTGACCCCCGTCCCTTGACGGTGTATCCTTAGCAACCCTTGATGTGTGTTAAGTCAGGATGTGCTTATTGGTCTCATCTGTGACAGCTTGCTGAAGGCTGCTTAACACAGCTTGGTCTTTTCAAAGGACTGTAAGGCATCCAATACTATATTCTGACCCGGCTATTATTTAGGTAGGCAGTATTATGATGAGGCTGGTGTGTATCCTGGAATTTATATTTCTCTCTTTAAAAAAAAAAATAGTTTATTGAAAAAGTCACTTTTAAAAAAGCAGTCAGCATATATGCAGTGCAGTGAGCACCGAGAATTTATAAGATCATTTGTCTGGGGTAAAAAATGTTCCTGTTTATAATTCTATATAAAATATATGAAATTGTTTGTTTAAAATGTTAGCCCATTATGTTTTTTATGGAAACCACTTTGTGAGTGCCATGGTACCCCCCTCCTAAATCTTGTATCATGAATTACTACTCAAAAACAAAAGCGGAAATGATCTCTCTAGATAGATATTGGAGGTAGACTATTTCAGCTCATGTCATTTTGATGTCTGTTCATAAGTCTTTTTTGTTCCATTTCTGTACACATCTGCAAAATAATTTAAAATCCACATAAATATTTGTATTTAGAAATACACTTAAACACATTTGACTTTATCTTCTTGAAAAATATTCATTTCTAAGCACATTCTGCCATGAAAACATACATTTTTGTACACATATTTGTATTTATTTTATTGAGCTGGGGCAACATTGCAAATTTGGGGGAAGTGCAAAATGCAGAGGCTAACTGCATCCTGATCCTCACATTAGTCTGAGAGACATGGGTCAGTTCATATTGGAACCAGTAAATGATGAATTCCTCAAGCATACCAAATGCATATTGGTAGGTTTGCCGACAATCTGCACAAGATAAGCCTTTGAATATTTGATTTTTTTTAATATTGTTGGTGGCTTTTGCACAAGTTTGTTTTAATTAATCTGGCCTATTGAGGCATAAGACTCAGCTAGTCAAGCATTCAGTCAACAATAGACTCTCACTTATTTTACATCTCTGAACAAGTGGTAGCTTCTAACTTACAGCATGGGTCAGAGTCTCCTTGATTTATGGGAATGGCCATTACATAAGTTAGGGGTGTGGGAGAATTCAGTTCAATTCACATTTGAAGATAAAAAGGTAAAGGTAAAGGTAAAGGTAAAGGACCCCTGACAATTAAGTCCAGTTGAGAACGACTCTGGGGTTGCGGCGCTCATCTCGCTTTACTGGCCAAGGGAGCCAACGTTTCTCTGCAAACAGTTTTTCCAGGTAATGTGGCCAGCATGACTAAACCGCTTCTGGCAAAACCAGAGCAGCGTACAGAAATGCCGTTTACCTTCCTGCCAGAGTGCTACCTATTTATATACTTGCACTTTGATGTGCTTTCAAACTGCTAGGTTGGCAGGAGCTGGGACCGAGCAACGGGAGCTCACCCAGTCTTGGGGATTCGAACTGCCGACCTTCCGATCAGGAAGCCCCCGGCTCAGTGGTTTAGATCACAGCGCCACCTGCGTCTCTTTACATTTAAAGATATACCTACCCAATTCACACTTTCTGAAACACTTGAACTGAAACACAGTTCTTCTAGTGCAAGGTTACCATTGGTTAAATTCCATTATCTAGAACTGAACATGATGTCAAATGCATCATTTGCAGGTTTCAAAATCTGCAAAGAGTTCAGCTGAAGGAAGACTGATAATTTTCAGGTCCGCAACCAATATGGAGGAGATATTTAACCCTTCCTACCCTCTGTGCAGTTTTGAGAGAAGTTCCTCTGTTGAAGATGTTATTTGCATTGGGGGGGGGGGGACACATTGCTGCCAAATGGGGCTTTTGCTCCCAAAGGAAACAGTAGATTTAGTTAAGGTATTTTCCTCAGGATAGAAGCAAAGGAGGAAAGAATGGAATGTTCCTGCATCCCTGCTGTGAACCAGACAAGTGTTTGGCTCCTTCATGTGTGGCTATTTGTGCATTTGTAAAAACCTGCTTGATAGATAAAAAAATATATTGAAGGTCACATCTGATTTGAATCTAAGTCCTCTGAGCCGATAAAAACAGAGGGAGGGAGGGAGGAGAAAAAATACAATAAAAGGAGTATAAATTCATAGAACAAGTACTTAGTAGTCACAATAATCAAAACAAAACAACTGCCTCCAATTGTCTGAAGCACTAACATTAGTACATCTAAATGAATTTTGCATACAAGAGACATCAACCTATAAAGTTCAGGGCCATCTAAATATGTGATTAAAGGAAACCAAACCATGAGGATGTTAGACTTCAGGGTTGGATGCCCAACCAAAAGTACTTGGTGCATTAACTTCTGCATAATTGAAATATCCTACACTCTTCCCAGCCATTGTTTCCTTGTAGGCGGCCTAGAATATTTCCACAACCTAGCAAAAGTGATTTTAGTTACAATGAATGAGCACACTGGAAGAATCCTAGGTGTGCAGGAAGTGCCATCATGCTCAAAGGAAATAAAAAAGTTCATTGCTAAAAACAACCAGTAGGGATGTGTACAACACTCCCCCCCCCACACATTTAGTTGTCAATCAGTGCTATATGAACTTTCCTTCATTTAAGATTCAATCCAATCCCCACTAACCTGGAAGTAAGCCCAACCGAACCCAGTGGGACTTACTCAGTGTAGCCCCTCAGACAGCTACAATTCCCAGAGTTCCCCGGCAAGAGGAATTGATTGTTTAAACCACTCTGGAAACTGTAGTTCTGTGAGGTGAATTTGAGTCTGTTAACAACCTTCAGCACCCTTAACAAACTACAGTTTCAGGATTCTTTGGGGGAAGAAGCCATGACATTTCATTGCAGTGTGATACTGCTTTAAATGCATAGTGGATATGTGGCCTAAGGCTGCTATCCAGCCCCGTTTTGCATCCATGGAGTGATGTCAGTGTTCTGCCCACTGAATGTGTTGGATGTGCAGCAGCCCATAAAAAGCCCTGAAATAGGATGTTCCTGGCTGGGAGGGCTGGGCCGTGCTGTCCCAGGATCCTGAACTGGCTCCAGCCCCATCACTTGACAGCATTGGGCCCAATTCAGACCTAATTGCTATGCCAGCTTCAGGCTTTCTCTGTGACTTGCCTGTGCCCATTACCTTGCACCCTGGGCAGTTTGAGCAGAAGGAATGTGAACCTGCCACTTGATTAAACCCCACTGCCCTCTGGCTGGTGTTTGGATTCTGGTCCTCCACCAGTAACACAAGTTGCTAGCTTGTTACATACCCAGAAATTAAGTAACAATATGTGGGGAAATAATATCGCTTACTTTTCCCAATAGTTCTACAGGGTTCAGATTCAGTTTTTGGGATCTCCTGACAAAATTATCTCGGGTAGCAGGGCAAGGAACAAACATCTGTGTGGGACTTGGGAGATAGTTGCGCTAGGTGAATGCTATGATGGGACTTCTGGACCCCACTGGTCTCAACTGCCAAAGGGTGGGGGCCTCAGTGCAGGGTTTTACACAGAGTTTTACACAGAGTTGCCAAGGCTCCTGGGCTCAGACTTTACACTCCCCGGCTCACATCAGTGGAAGCAAGCTGGGAGAATTATTCATTGAGGAAACAAGCCGCAGAGTTGCTGAGCCCAGCGCTTGACCCATAAAAAGATCTCTCTATCTGGTCTAAGGACCAGGATCTCTGTCCCATGAGCTCTCCTCTTCACATGTACAAAACATCCCCCCAAAATCTGCACAGCATGTCTGGCAGTATGGGAAGAGGAATATCTCTGCAGTTTAACATATTAGAACCTTGTTGCCCTGGGATGAAATATGTTAACTGATGTTAAAGGACACCTCTGTTGGTTCTAGTGCCAACCCAACAGAGCTGAACTTTAGGGAAGCTTTTAATGTTTGATGTGTTACTGTATTTTAATATTTTGTTGGAAGCCGCCCAGAGTGGCTGGGGAAGCCCAGCCAGATGGGCGGGGTATAAATAATAAATTATTGTTATTATCATTTAGATCTTTCTGTGGCTGTATTCCTAGGCAAAAGTGTACACTGCTAAAGGAAGAAAAAAAGAAAAAAAGAAAAGCCCTCTTATGTTTATTTCTTGTACTGCCATATGTGTAAATGAGCCTAAATGAGTTTGCAGTAAGAAATAAAGAGTGCATTTAGCAAGCCCAGGAAGAATGAAATAGTGAGGTTATCTTTTCAGCAACAGATACACACTTTCTCTCTCTCTCTTCCCACCCTCTTCTCCCTCCCTCCCTCCCTCCCTCTCACACACACTTGCGTGCACACAGAAAAACAAACTCGTAATGAGCGGGTACTTTATCAAGGCCTCACTCCATCCTTCATTAAATGACAGAAAATTGCTCTTTGCTGGTTTTGTCAATGCAGCTTTCCCTCCCAGAAGCCCATTTGTTTCACACGCTAGCACAGAATATTGCAGGAATTTGCAGATTTTAAATGACAAATGTGTCTAACTTTACTTTGTTCCAAACAATATTTTTTTTTGCACTCATCTAACTATAACATGCACATATTGTAGATCACGATGGCAATTCTGCTTATATATTGCACAGCTTAACACATCTTTATAAGAATGGGCTTTGGATCTTTCGTATTTGACAGTGTTTCCAAAGGATTCTCTGCCTTCAATAAACATCTATTGCCCCACCCATTATATGTGTCTGAGAGAGACTGTGTGTGTGTGTGTATCACTTCTAGCTAAAAGCACAAAATAGGGCAAAGGAGGCTTTTTACTGCATTCTTTCTGCTCCTCATTAAATCTTATTGAATTTGTCATCTTTTCCTAATTGCATTTGCATGTACGGGAGGTGAAAGGATGCTTTTTATGACTTAAAAACTGAAGAGTTTGACACAATGAAAGGAAAAAACAGTTCTTCCCTGATCTTTCAGGAAATGGGAAAGAATCTGAAAACAGCCACTGTGTTGCTTTGTTAGAGTAACACTGATGGGTAGGATAATAATCAATGTAAATTATTGAGTTTCACGGCTGTTATTTTGAAGGTAGAATGCATTTCTTTGTGGTTGGTTTGTGCAGTCATTATTTATTCATACCAAAAGGATTAACCACTCACAACATATTATTTTATAGAGGAAATTCTATTATAAATGAAAATTAATCAACACAGCTTTAGAGTGTACTAGATGCCGCAGTACGCCCAGGTTTCGTGATTTCAATAAAGTTGTGGTGCAGATTCCTCTATCCTGCATTAGCATGCCCTATGAATTTCAGTCTAAACAAATGGAGAAGAGTTTTAGGACAGAGCCTGCAGCATGACGTGTCCTTTAATTGCCATTTACATAGCCGAGGAATCATTAATTTCTAATTCACCTATTATTCACTCTTCTTAGCCAGCTATGTCAATGTCGGGTTTGGGGGCAGTGGAATAAATGCAGCTCCTTTCCTGCTTTAGTAACCCACCTTTTTGTCATTTCCCTTAATGCTTTTCTGACCTTAGCCAAATACTACTTAGGCATGGGCAGCTTAGGGCTCTTGTTTAGATATGATTTATGATGCTACATTAGCCCTTCATTGACCTAGAAATGCCCTAATATTAAAACAGTTTGACACACAGAAAATCAAAAGCCCTTTTATTGGAAGTGCTATTGTCCGCATCATAAGTTTCCCCGATGTGATGCCACAGTTACACCATCAATTTCCTACTACTATTGAACACTGTATTGAAAAACTAATGGACAGAATCCTTTGTCATTTCTGTCCCAGTGACCAGCAAATAGCTCAGAGAAAGTCTTTCCTTTGATATCACTCCAGGCACTTTGAAATGACATGTCCAAGATACTGCCTTTGCATTTTATGAACGGTACACAGAGTGGGCCAGATCGGGCGAAGTGCCACATAACTCTTGCTGCCTTGACTGCTATTGGTAGGGAAAGGTGGGGGCATAAATAAGAGAATGAATAAATGAAACTCTTTGAGGATCGCAGGAGACCCTCATCATCTGTTGGTTCCATTAGAAACTTAGGTAAAAAACAATGGTGTGAACAGGGCAGGAGGATTACATTACTATTATTTTTTGCATAACCCCCTTTATTGGATACCATCAAGCTCTCTTGCTCAACTTCATTTCAGTAGGGACAGCACTATTATGTCTTGCCATGGTACTAGTTCCATAGCAGCCTCGAAATAGTTTAAACAATATTTATCTTAAATAAATGTTATTATCTTTGGGGAGAAGAGTAAAAAAGGTAAAAGTAAAGGCAGACCCCTGACAGTTAAGTCCAGTCACGAATGACTCTGGGGTTGCAGTGCTCATCTCACTTTACTGGCCGAGGGAGCCGATGTTTGTCCGTAGACAGTTTTTCCAGGTCATGTGGCCAGCATGACTAAGCCGCTTCCGTCGAAACCAGAGCAGCGCACGAAAATGCCATTTTACCTTCCTGTTGGAGCGGTACCTATTTTTCTACTTGCACTTTGACATGCTTTCAAACTGCTAGGTTGGCAGGAGCTGGGACCGAGCAACAGGAGCTCACCCCATTGCAGGGATTTGAACCACCAATCTTTCGATCGGCAAGCCCTATAGGCTCAGTGGTTTAGACCACAGCACCACCCGTGTCCCCATTTATCTTAAATAAATGTTCTTATGTTTGGGGAGAAGAGTAGATGCATAGAAATGAATGCTTTCCTATGGATCTACTGGAATATAGTAATCCAAAAACAATAGTTTTATCCCCTAAATAAAAAATATACATTAAAAAAGAATTAGAGCCTGAATTTAAATGACTGCAACACTAATTCTGTATGTCCCAAGAGGCCAAAGGGATGCAGAAAAGAAGAGGACAGAACACTCTCCACTCCCTCTCCTCATTCATGGTGTATCCACAAACCCTCTAATTCTTTTCTCACAAATAGGGCTAGGATAACCAGAAGATGTCTGATAGGGAGAGGTTGCAGGGAAGTAAACCAAGGGAGGAGGGGGTTAGGCTCCCCCCCCCCATAGCCATCCCTTTTGCTTTTTCCTCAGATTTGCATTGTTTTGGTACAGAAAGTATTGGCTTAAAGTGTAGAGATCTTTCCTATTCTATTGATTCAAGAAGATTCTGGAAACTTCTCTGTGTGATGCAAGCTGGAAGTTTCTAGCTAACAAGTAAGTTTTCTATTCTGCCTAGAAACAAACAGAAGGTTCTTGATGTTTGGGTTATTCCTTCAGAGAAACTGAACCGCTGGTTTAAACTGGTTCTGTCATCTCTTTCTGTCAAGGGCATGCTGGCTATAATAATACAGTTGGCCAGAAGGAGCCAGGGTTTCACTTTCTGTCTCTCTTTCCTTCTGGTGTGGCATTCTGTACATAGTATGTTTAAGTGTTAAGGTTTTAGTCTTATTGTAAGTTTAAGTCAAGTCTGCTGCAACTGGACTTCTTATGGACTCTGCCAATCCTGAAGAACTGGATTTGTGACCATTATGCTCATTTGCCTTCAGTAGTAAAAAGCTCTGCTGGATGAAGTTGATTGCCACTGGTCTATTTGGGGGAAACCCTGCATCGTGTTTAAGTTTTTACTCTGCTAGCTATATACTGGAGTCTGCTCTGGATCAATATGGAGCAGAATCTGACACTCTCCACTCCTATTTGAATCACGTTTAAATGCATGGCACTGCTAGCCATTATGCATCGTTGGCTTGCTGTGGTGTGTGGTAAACCCCCTTATAGAAAGCCAAGCAAAACAGTTTGAATCCATTAGTTTACCTCCCTATAGTCCCTCTTTCCAAGTGCTTTTCTCTTAGCCCAGGTCAGTTTTAGTATTTCTGGGGGCAGGAAAACCACCTTTCAAGTGGCTTTGTTGGTATGCAAATTTATTTAGCTTAAAGGCATAAATTAAAGGTTAACTTTTTTAAATACAACAAGTCTCTCAATAACTGTATTACCAAAACATGCATAGCTGTAGGGTAATAAACAGTAGCCTCCTCTATATGACTGGTGTAAGGATTAATCAGATTGTGACCATAAAAACACTCAGAGCAACCACGAAAGGCACAACATTAGGTCAGGAAAGACCCACTTCTCCCGTTCCACTCAATTGAACTTAAAAATCTGGAGTTGTTTTTCTTATAAAGTAGCCCCACCCTACTTCTCACATGGCAAATCATTTCCGAACTTGAATGGACTTTCCAAAGCCAGTTTGTGACATAAGGATTTGGGTGTGTCTGAAGTTGCTCTTTACATCTTGATCTGACATGGAATCAAAGAGCTTGTTAGTTTGGTATAATTTAGATGTTTGCTAATCTGTATAGTGATCAGTCCACATTATGGTTGGCAGCTTGCTGATTTTTCACTTCCAGTATTTTTAATCCCGGTTCAGCAATGGGCTATGAGAGGTACACGAGGAGAGGAAGTGGAATGGGACTTTTGCTTTGCAAATTCGGGATAGTTTGCTATTCTCAAGCTGGAATCCAGGGCAAGGCATCCTGGAGGGTCTGCATACTTCCATGATTAAGAAGCACTAGTCTTCTTAAAATAGCCTATGTATCATAACTGTAGATAACATTGCATCATTAAAACCTACATATGCATGCCCTGTAGAGGGAATAGAGGATTCCCCATCCCTGCATCCAATTCCATTATTGTTTCCCAGTCTGCTGTGCTGCGAATTCCACTCCTCTCAAATTCCCTAAGTAGGGGAATTTCTAAAATTAATTATCCAATTGGCATGTGATCCATTTGCTGCAGATTTCTGTTCCTTAATGGGATCAACTGCAAGATTGCATTAGGAATCTTTTTGTATGGTGTTTTACAGAAGATGCACATATGAATCCCATGCACATGACAAAATCTATACCCAAGAGGATCTTGATACAGCTGTGTATAAAATCACAACATTTGCCATTTTGCTGTGTTGAATCAATACACATATTCACATTGGAGGTGTCTGTGTGCAGTGAAAGATGCTGCACCAAATGCTTTGAACAAAATCCAGAATTAAGCGAAACCAAACACTGAGAAATTCATTATGCACCATTGCTTTTCAGAAGTGAGACCCAGTAATTCAGAATTCCAGAATGTCAAGGAGAAATTCAGATGAGAAGAATTCCAGACGTGGGAGCCCATCCATGAGGCAAAATGAGGCAACCGCTTTGGGTGGCAGGATTTATGGAGACAGCAGATCCGTCCTCCAAGGAATGCATTGCCCGCAGCTGCTGCAGCGATGCCAGCAACTGCTGCAGAAAGCTCATTGGAGGCCAGAACTGCCACCTCCTCAGCAGCCGCCCCCATGCCACCTCTACAGCAGCCTCTCAGCAAATAGCAAAGTGGTAACCTCTAGAAGGAAATGGCAGGCACTGCCCTCTGGGGTCGCCTGGCTTCTACACCTACCTGGCATGATTTAGAGTAGGCCCCTTTTCCCCACTCTACTCCATGAAAATTCCCACTTCAACCCTTGGGTACGGTTCATATGATTCCCCCCCCCCCCATTCTTCATTTTCAAAGATCTTTATTTTCACCTTGTTCCTGATGTAGATTTTCACTTTTCCCCTTGTGGGGTGACAGTTTGGACTAGCCATGCTAAAAAGCAAATGACTCACAGCTCTCGCTTCTGTCCTTTCTATACACATCCATTTTAGCCCTGCTCAGATGTTAGGTATGAACTAGGAATCTCCAACATGGATAGAGGGCACTGGAGCACATGGACCTGCCTGCCCAAGCCTTCCATATAACCATCTGTTGTACCCCCAACCATGTTGAGTGGGAAGCTTTGAAAGGGCAATTCTGGTGAAAGAATCCTCCAAATGAATAGGAATCTTGAAGGTGCTTAGAATTCTCCCCTGCAAACCTTCTTGTTCAATATAGAAAGGTCAGGAAGGTAGAGCTGGCATATTCAGGGAGACTGGGGACAGGGCTAGTGTGTGTGCCCCCCTTTCCCCTATAGAAGTTCAAGTAATAACTTCCTAATGGGTCTCGAGTCTCTCCTCCTAGCTGATACTTTGTATGTGTACTTGGCTGAGATCCAGTGCATAATAACATGGGAGTGGGTCCCATTGAACTCACTCCCCAGTAGATATGCATATCATTTCAGCTTTCCAGTTTTGCACGTTATTCTACTCTGTCAACTCTCCCAAAACTTTCTGTTTTCCTTTGTGTGGGAACTGAGCAAATCTAAACCTCACACAAATACAGTATATTGCTGGTGCTCTTTTTTAAAAAACAGACTTAACTTTCATTCTCCTACATAAAAAAACAACCACCCTTGATCATGATTCTGTGATTGTTTTGGCTCCATTGTGAATGCCTTATTGCAGGCCTAGGCAAACTCGGCCCTCCAGATGTTTTGGGAGTACAACTCCCATCATCCCTGACCACTGGTCCTGTTAGCTAGGGATGATGGGAGTTGTAGTCCCAAAACATCTGGACGGCTGAGTTTGCCTATGCCTGCCTTATTGCAAAAGGCAAATTGTGGAACAGCAAACTGAAGATAATCCACCACTCATGTACAGCAGCCCATTCAGGGCTCTGCATACCACCTTGTTTTGCTGCCTGCCCGAAAATGAAGGAGCTGAGAGAGATTATCTCCAGAGGCAGGAGGCCTCTGAAGCCCAGTAGCTAATAAAGAACAGTGGGAGAGAGCTATTGCCCTCGTGTCCTGCTTATGGACTCTCTATAGGCATCTGGTTAGTTACTGTGGGAAACAGGATGTGGTTCTAGGTGGACCAATGATCTGATCCAGCAGGACTCTTCTCAGGTTCTTCAGTTATTGGGCACCTGGCTTAACACATGGCTGGTGGGTCACAAGTTGTTCAGACCTGAGTGATATCACTTGTAACTTATTATCAAATGTGTTCTGTGCATTTGGGGAAGGAGCTAATGGAAGAGAAATGAAACAGCTATGGAACTTGATTGGATAATGTGACACTACATTAAAATTGGTGATGGTAGGGAGGGAATAACACTGGTCAACAACAAATTTGTTGTCTGCATTTTTTCAGTTGATTTAGGACGAATCTGATGCGCTGAATCCAAAAATCACATTGGTTTTGCTCAATCAGGTCAAGTTTTTGAGCTATGGCCACATGCCTTTTTTTACATTTTTATTCACATGTACGCTTGTGTGGAACATTTTAGAAGAAGTTGGTGGGGGTAAAATGCCATGTCGAATAATTGTTTTGATTGGAAATGATTATTTTAATGACAAGAAGTCTTCAGGTCCGATAGTTCTGGGTGATTATGTCGAAAAGGGATCAGTTTGAAGTCATAAATCCTCAAAATCTTCCATAAATTCGTGCGCTGTTGATGTGACTGGGATCATCAGAAAGAACCGGAGCAGCCTCAAGTATCCCAATCTTCAATCAGCACGTCATCCTGTAGCTCATTGTGATGAAACTCCAGTGCCTATCTTTGGAGAACTGCCTGACATTAGTGACGAAGATGCCTCCAGTGTTGAAGGACATGAAGAAGAAGAAGTGGTTCTTGAAGATGATGCTCCACATCCATTTTCCCAAAAGGAGTTGAATGATCTAGTTCGCGACCTCAGCTTGTCAAAGGACTCTGCCGAACTGTTGGCATCCAGATTGAAGGAAAAAAACCTCCTCTCTGACAGTGCTCGCATCAGCTTCTTCCGCAACAGGCATCAAGAGTATCTCCGTTTTTTCTCGGAAGAGAAGGACTTGGTGTACTGTGCAAATATTGCGCAGCTTCTGCTCAACCTTGGAGTGCCCAAAGATTGGAGACTGTTCATTGACAGCAGCAAGCGATCACTGAAATGTGTTCTGCTACACAACGGCAACCAGTTTGCCTCTATACCCCTGGCTCACTCGAGTACACAGAAGGAGAACTATGAAGCGGTGAAGTATGTGCTGGAGAAAATTGGTTATGATCAGCATAAGTGGTTTATTTGTGTTGACCTGAAGATGGTGAACTTTTTGTTGGGACAACAGTCTGGCTTCACCAAGTACGCATGTTTTCTGTGCATGTGGGATAGTAGGGACCGTGCTCAGCATTACACGAAGAAGGATTGGCCTGTGTGGGAGGAATTGGTGTTTTGCAAAAAAAGGAACGTCATCAACGACCCTCTGGTGGAAAGAGACAGAATACTCTTCCCACTGCTGCACATCAAGCTTGGCTTAATCAAGCAGTTCACCAAGGCTCTGGACAAGGATGGTGACTGCTTCACTTACTTGTGCCAGGCTTTTCCAGGATTGACCATGGAGAAGTTGAAAGCTGGCATCTTTGATGGTCCTCAGATCCGTCAGCTCATCAGAGATCCAGAGTTCGGAAACTCAATGAACAAAGTGGAACTGGAAGCGTGGAAGGCATTTATTCTGGTAGTGAAGAACTTTTTTGGCAACAATAAGGCCAGAAACTACGCAGAACTTGTCAACAACATGCTGACTGCTTTCAGAAACCTGGGCTGCAACATGAGCGTCAAGATGCACTACCTATTTTCACATATGGACTGGTTTCCTGAGAACCTGGGTTCAATGAGTGACGAGCAGGGGCAGAGATTCCATCAGGACATGAAAGAGATGGAGACCAGGTATCAGGGTCGTTGGGACGCAGTCATGATGGCTGACTACTGTTGGACTCTGAATAGAGACCTCCCTGCCGCTGAGCATTCCAGGAGTTCCAAGAAATGGAAGTTCAAGCCCTGAAGTTTGAAAAATAGTGAAGCAACATGCAATTTAGGTGTACTTACCTTTATCAATGCCCACCATTCAGTTTACAGTAAACCTGACCTGATGGAGAGAAACGGATGCCATTTCCTGATTCAGCAGTGCAAAAATACCCTAAATCAGTTGTAGAAATCTAGACAACATTCAAAAGGTAAAAAAATTGTTGCCCAGTGTAATCAACTGTTCCATTGGTGGAAACAGGGGTGCCATCTTGAATTGGGGGGAGTGCCCTGCATAATCGATCACAAAATGCAGCACACACACACTATTTGAACGGCAATAGCTTCTATGGATGGAAAATATAGATGGCGATTTTTTAACAACTTCCCACTCCCACACGTGTGTGTGCACTCACACTCACACACACCATAGAGTTATCTTTCTGAATTTCATTTAAGAATGACTTAAGTATCTGTTGACGATACTTATACATAAAGCAAGAGGAGGGCCAGTTTAAAACCTCCAGGCATAAATTTTAAAATTGAGCCATGTCAGATCATAGAAACTCCAGTGTAATTCTTACTTTGTGGATGACAGCTGGCTAATTAGCAATCCTAGAGACTGTCACCCATGACCTCTAAGGTCACAATGCAATGTACTTCCCCTTGTTTATTAGCTTAACACAAAGGATCGTTATGGTGATCCTCTTCTCTTTTTTTCTTCCATCTTCGTTGTTGTTGTTTTTTAAATCCTTCAGAATAAATATTTGCGGGAACATAGCTGAATATTAGCATCACAGATGCAACTAAATGTCATTATTAGCATTTTAAACTGCCCTCCCTAAAGTGAACCAAGTAACTCAGACCCAGCCCATCCATATGCAAATGTGATTTTTGTTCCTCATCAACACACTAGCTGTTGTGTTCATTACTGAAAGAAAAGATCCTTGATTTTCAAATAAGGGTATTTATTTTTGCTGAAAGTTAGGAGTTATTAGTTTGAATTGGGCTCCATTTATCTTGCCAATAGACACATCTTGGTTGTTGTTGTACTGTACTAAAATGCCTGGTCTGTTTCATAAGGGCTAAGTATTTCACTAAGCTCTTGCAATATTGAAAGAATCTATATACTGAGAATTTGAAAACATGTCAGCCCACCTAAATTACATATTGATCAGGTTTAATTGCATGCCACCCATCAGTATTAGGTTTGAAAATTCATAAAAGAGAAATAATGTACTCTTTGTGGATGATTACTTCTGGGGCATTTAAATGAATTCCATCACTTAACCCTGAGCTGAGACAGATTATTGAGCATTGCAATCTACCCAGTCAAAGTCCACTGCAGTAGAACAGCTGTTTTCAAACTCTCAGAGAACAGCACGAGTGCAAGCCATATAAATTTATATAGATTTTCTTTTAAGGAAAATAGCAACGTCAAACATTAAAAGTGAACGTGCATTTTTCAATTGGTTCGTGACTGTCCCACCACATTGTTTTGCTGGATAAGCACCCATTTCTAAGCCCTCTTGGCTCTATGCATCCTTCTATGTCCAATGTAAATTCACATCATAATTAAGATCCGGCAACGCTTTGGAAATGGCTTGGAAATTCCCATCCACACATTTTCATTTCTAAAGGTTAATTTGTTTACGGGTACACAAACTACTCATCTTTTTCTGTCAAAACCCTATGGAGTCTCTTCATTATTTATTCGCATATGTATATTTGTGAATGTACACACACACACACACACACACACACACACAGAGACACAGTGTTTCTCATCTCTGGAGCCAATTTTCTTCTGAAGGTGACTCTGCCTGCAAAAAGGGAGTTTATCATTAGTTTGCAAGGTGTTATTTCCATTTAGAAATTATGTTTGTGGTATTGCGCATGGCTAGAGAAATTGTGCTTATGTATGTTTTCCTTTACAGATTATCAATACAGACTAAAAAAGACCAGTTAAAATCATTGGGTTTACTTGGGTAATAGTTTAAAAGCTACATTTTATTTAGACACTTTGAGGTAATAAATATCTGTGAGCATAATTAACTGTCTTTTATCTAGCTTGGCTTCTTAGTGATGATTTTTAAGGGTCTTTAGTCTTGTCTTAACATTATTGCTCAGTTCAGGCTCAAAATGTGCTAATATAATGTAAAAACAAGTTTGATTTAAGCCAACTGACATGTTCCACATCACTGTGTCATATTAACTCAGTTTGAACTTCATATTTTAACCTCAAAAGTGTATTGTCTGGGGAGCAATAATCCATCAAGTACATTCACCTCACCGTTATAACTTGAGGGGTCACTGCTACTGAGGGTTGCTTTAGTTGTTTTGCTTATTTAGTGAAATACATGTGGGACGTGAACTGAACATTTCTGAAGTTGGGTGGGGGAATGGAGCTCTGTGAATTTGGTGCACACAGCTGAGGGAGGTTTGCAAGTTGTGTGTATGATGGAAGCCAACTTTCCTGGAAGCCAACTGTCCTAACAGATCTCATTTCCATGTAAAAGAGTGCTTGTGTGACAAATATGTGCATATGTGCGCATGTAGCAGAAAGCTCTGGTTGGTGATGTCATCCTATGGGGCAGTATCCAACTATGCAAGGTGCCTCCTCCTCACACAGCCATTGGACACAAACCATGGTGTACGCATACAGCAAGTTAGACATGGGCACTCAGCCCACATGAGGGATATCATAGGTATCATATCTATGGTTGGAAGAGAGACCCTGAAGAACATCTAGTCTAATCCCCTGCAATGCAGGAATATGCAGCTGTCCCATACAGGGATTGAACCCACAACCTTGACATTATCAGCACCATGCTCTGAGCAATTTATGTATGGCACAGAAATGATAACCATGTACCACATAGGAGTCAATTAAATTGCCCCTGAGCTGGGGAGGTCAGCAAATTTTGCAAACCACATCACACCCTGTTAAATGCACCTCTCATTATGTTGATCATCAACTGGGGAGGCTGAAAGGGATGAAATTTACATGCACCCCATGCAATGTGTTAAGACAACTGCTTCCCCTCATGAGGTACCTACCCAGCATCCATCCAAACATCCTGCCCCTGGAAGATAACATTAGTGTCCACATAAATTGGCTCTACTCAGATTGCAGCATTCCCATACAAAAGCCTTTGTCAATCAGGCTGCCCTCCCTTCAGATGTCAAGGAGATGAGTAATTATATATATATTAGGAGAAATCTGAAGGCAACCCAGTGTAGGGAAGTTTTAATGTTTTACTATGTTTTTATATATGCTGAAAGCTGGCCAGAGTGGCTGGGGAAACCCAGTCAGATGGGCGGGGTACAAATTATTATTATTATTATTATTATTATTATTATTATTATTATTATTACTACTACTACTACTATTATTACTATTATTATTATTCATATCTATTTTCAACCTATGGTACATTAATGAATCATTGGCATAGCAATCTGCAAGTCAGTAGTTATCAATTTTCATTTCCCAACTTTAAAATGGGAGCAATAACATCATGGAATGTTGTGAATGGCAGTGAGATAATGATAGGCACGTATTTACAAAAATAAAAATAAAAAGTAGCTATCTAAGTAATAATATTTAACAATGATATAATGTCTTTGTTAACAATAAGATAATAGTTAAACCAACCACACACACCACAATACTTTCAGGAGTGTTTAACATTAGAACACTCACTATTACAGCCAGGTTAGAACCATTAATGGATGAGTCATAATTTTATGCATATTTTAATCTACTAAATCGAGTGATTGATAATAGCAAATGCAAAAAAGAGAGTACTATACTGAATGCATTTGTACAGTCTGAAATTCTTACAGCTTTCCCTGAATCATGTTGCTTGGAGGAGAGGAAATTGAGGATAAGAGCTGAAATAGATTAGAAAAGCTGTAAATGTTTCCCTCTTGGTGGTTTTCCTTTCTTTTACCATGCTCCTGAAGTTCCCATTCACTTTGGAGTTACAGTACCAATCCACTTTTTTTCTGCCTGTGGACAAATCAATAGCAAATCACTCATTACTCACTGAGTACATAGGAAACAAATCTGTAGAAGTCTAGATCAAAGAAGGTGCTTATGGCCTCCCAAATTGAGGCTTACTACCTATAAATCATCACTACCTTTAGTCTCTTGAGAAGTCTGAAATGACTCTGCTAGGAAACCAGCATATAGAGTTCACAGAAGTTTTCCCTTCTACCATTTGTTGTTGCTTGATACTGCTACATTACTTACCCATTTGCCCCAGCAAATGCTCAATTTCTAGGCTGGTTCACACATGCACTTGCTCTGTTTGCATCCTTGGCATGAGATATTTAGTGGCAGAATGTGTACACTGGCTCTATGGAAATGGTTTGCATTTGGAACCACATCTGTAGTAGATCTATGACTCTTTCACATGTGAATCACCTCATGCCATCATTTAACAACCCACATTCAATGAACCTGCATGCAGAAACCTAGAGAAGCCTGGCAAACACACATATTTTGTTGTTTCTTACTTCTGTGCTGGAAGTTGTAGAATTCAGCAAGGACAAAGATTGGGACAAAACTAGAATTAGTAGGTTCTGTCTGTCATTGGCTGTGGCAGCACCTGTCATTAGCTCTGGTTCCACCTACAGTTGGCCTTTCCACATTATCAGTCCCAATAGGCACCAGCCACCACAACGGACTACTGTTTTCATTCCCTACTGTCCAACATCTGTTGTCTGAAGCAACTACCTCATTCTGCCTAATGGCAGGGCTGACCCTGTCTAGTATAAGCTTCTTGAAATTTGCTAGGGCTGGTCCACTTCTGAGTGGGGCAGTGTTGCGAGCAGGTCACGTGGCCTTCACACGCAGCAGGGGCTGGGCTAAGCCCCCTTGTCATCAGGGAGTCCCCAGCCATGTCATGGCCCCCGGCCAGCTAATCTGGTTGGCTGGGGGCGTGGCTTACCCCTTTTGAGCAGCAACACGGCTGGGCGATCTCCTTTATTGTTCCAGCTTCCGCGGATCTCCCGCCCTCCGCCCTCTTTTAATGTGTTTATCATATTGGCCTTGCTATGGACCTTGGTTGGTCACCGTTGAGGGGCCTGGTAGGAATTTTTCCACTTGGCAAATTGGCAGTGGCCATTTGGTTTTCGCCTACCTTGTAGCAATCATCACAACTTTTGTAAGGTTTGGCGGTTAGGCATTGGTAAAACCTAGTTTGGGGGAAGGGAGGTGTGGCCATCACCTGCCCCTCCATTCTAAAGGATATTACTTTAAAGGAATCTGGGGCTCGTGGTTCCTGTCCAAAGCCTGTGTGGAGGCTGGGGCCATGACACAACCTTCTGGTGACCCTGGGGGAGCTCCAAGTTGATGTACATCAACAGGGCTTCTCCTACTGATGGTTAACCCTTGTGACACTTCCTGCATGGCGGGCAGGAGTCAGATATAGTCGGTTCAATTCCAATGCCTAAGCCAATACCACTTACATTCTGTAACCAATAAAGTTGTGGCCTACATTTTGCCCTTTAACCTAATATATGGTGGCCACGTGTTATTATTCAACATAAGGAGGTGGCCTTGGGGTCTTGACACACAATGTTTCTCCCTTTTTACATTGCAGTGGCCAAATCTCTCCTTTTTCATTTCCCCCGGAGATCATGACAGCTTTTCTCAATTTGGATGGGGAGGACAACTTCAAAAGAAAATAAAGTGCAATCCAAAGTCTTCCAAAGTATATGCACACTTAGTGTCACTAACTCATTATGCATACAGTGCTATCTTATTTCCATTGACTTCATTGCCTTCAGAGTTGAATATTGTGGCCATTCACCAAATGATGCATATAACCACTTGGTAAGCTTATTATCTGGATGGTTACAGATGACCCATATTCTATACCCAGTGGTATTCTTCTAGGAAAAAAGATGCCAGTACTCATCATGAAGTTGTTGTAGTACACGCCACATTTTTGACAGTGCTTTTCTTCTACAAAAAAAAAGGTGCCAGTACAATGTACCCTCAGAAAAAAACACTGTCTGCACCATACCAGAGAGTTGGACCTGATGACAAACTCTGAGGTTCACAAATGTGTAGGAAGAGAACAGGGAAGATTGGTTGGCAGGGGCATAGTTTTGAGTGTGTTAAAAAGGTATTTATGGATGCATGTGAAAATAAACAGAAATACCATACAAATATTGATTAATTTTTGGGAAGCACTGATATGCTTTCCACCATATCAGACTTCTGGCAATGTGTATGTGCATATAGAACAGTATGGAAATATTATGCTATTATACATTGATTCTCATATAAACTTTATAAAGCCTGTGTTAGAGAACTTCTGTATGATGGAAGGAAATCTAGATGTGTAGTGGACTTGGAAACAAAACTAGGACGTCATGAATAATAATGTTGGTCTTTGGATAACTTAGTCGAAGAGCACCATGGAGTACAGAGGTTTGGTGGGCCTTTGGCTAATTAAGCAATCTATGACCTTTTAAACTGTGGTAGAGGGAGCATTGTATTTGTTTGTTTCCATGCTATGTATTTTTGTGTTTTTGTATCGTAAACTTCCCTGCGATCCAAGGATGAAGGGCGGTATAGAAATTTAACTAACTGACTAATAAATGGAAATTCTGTACATTGCTCTGTGCAGATGACCTTTATGCAACAGAGGAGAGCATCTAGAATAACTGTAGATCCCCTTTTATGAGCTGAGAGTAGGATTGCAATCTAATGTGGGAGCAGGTCCTATGGAATGGAGTAGGGCTTTCTTCCAACTCCAGGGGCATAGGGAAATGTGAGTGGCAACACAGGTCTCCAAGTAGTGTAGATTTCCACAAATTGTGACCAGAAAGCTAAACATAGCATATCAGTCACATATTGTAGCCTGCATGGCACTCCCTGTTTTATACTTCCAAGCAGTCAATGCTCTTGTGGTTCTAATATATTGCTCTGTTGAGTTAGGTGGGCCACACACTGGGTAGACCCAGTGTTGGGAGTTGTCCCCTGCAAAGCTGCCTCGGATACCACTCCTCAACATTGGTGCCCCTCCCCTGTGAACATTCCACCAACAGTGGGGGTGAGAGTAGATCTGCTATTTGTGGTGCTGCCATTGCCTTTCTTTAACATTAGATTGGGGGGGGTGGCATAGGAAGGCAGGCCTTCCCAGAACAAAGTGCTAGCTTGAGCTGGGCTGGGCCCCTGTCAGCTGCCAGAGCATGCTGAGCAGTGCCACCATGTCTGCCTACAGGTTTCTATGGTTCCCATTGCTTTTTGGTCACGTGTGAATTAGGTTGTACAAGCATTAAATGTACAGTAGTCTCCATTCTGCCATAATGCTTCTTGACTTCCATTGCAATCCTTAGTCAGTATTAAGACCCATTGAGTACAATGGGAGATACTGCCAGGTTAGGGATTGTACTACTGCAGTCTCAAGCTATATTCTCTACAGCAGAAAAAATGGATACAGCAGGTTGATGCCCCTAGCTTTTAATGATCATCATTCTTGAAACCGTCCTCTTTTTAAAAATCAGTTCTTTCCCCCTGTACTAAGTGTCCATGATTCCTAGTAATAACCAAGCCAACAAAAAGCTTTCTTTTACTTTCTGAGCAAGTGGGGATTCATTTTATTGTATTTTTAACACATTCCCATTTAATTATATATTGAGCAGACTGCCTTCAAAGGAAAACCTTTCCTAATTGTATTGAAGCAACAGAAGAAACTTTTTGATGATTCCAAGGAACTGAAACTTTTTCATTCCTGTTTTTCCCCCTTTTAAGTGTAATTACTTTTTCGATAGAGTCTTCACTGTGTTTTTGAGAGCCACTATTAAGAGCATTGTCGGCAAGGAAGCACACCCCACCCCCCAGAACTCTCCACATTCAATATTCTTAGGAATAAATAATACACCATTGGAATGAGGAGCTGTCCAAAAGTAGAGCTGAATTAAAACACTCTTATGATCAAGGGCTGCGTTCACAGGGCAGTTTGTTCTATTTTCCTAACTATTAATTTCTGCATTATATTTGAGCTTTCATGTGATCTAGAAGCCACTTCTGTAAAATGAATAGAATATAGTCCATGCTTACTGCTCATTTCCGTGTTGTTTGATTCCAGAAGAAATCTGTTTGCAGCCTCCTTAACCTGGAAAGTCATTGGAGTGAAGTGATGAAATATGGGGTGGTATTTCAGCATACAGTCCTTTTCTGCTGTTTTCATGGGGGATCAGAAGCACACATGTACAAAAAAGGCAAGGCAGTGGAGACATTGCCCAATGCTGTCCATTGACAGCTACTGGTGTCAATGAAATCTAGCATATGCTGGTATATCAGACAAAAAGCCACAGTTTCATAGCACAACAAGTGGTGGTGTTTTTCTGGAGATACACCTCCCCACCCCCACCTTAAAAGTGTAGCACTTATAGCAACAACTTCATGGTGAGTACTGGCACCCTGTTATGCAAATATTTCCAAAGGCCTTTGTGGTCCTCAGCCAAATGTGTGTGCCATCTTGATTGACGGGAAGTGTGTAAAGGCTGGCACTGGGTCATATGTACATTTTGTCTCTGGTGGTTTGCTTGTGTTGGCTGATTCACCTGATGTTACATTGAAAAAGTGATCCTGCACTATCTCTCTCACACACATCAGAGCACGCCTTGACTGCATTCCTATGCACTGTTACCTGGAGTTAGGTTCCACAGAACTCTGGAACTTTTGAGTTAATATGTACAGATGTGTAGCCTATACTATGCTAAATAAGTGTCCCACTTGCCTAATGGGACTTACTTGCTCTCCTTGCCATATTCACAGTCTACATCCTCCCCAAATTTGCTCCAGGGTGTTTGGGGAAGCCCTGGAACAGATTTAGAAGACAAAGGGAGACGAGGGGCGGAATTCCATTGTGCAAGCCGGAATCCTTGCACTGACGGGATGCTTCCTTAGCACTGCAATGGATTCAAGCCTTACTGAATTTATTTCAATAAAGGGTGTGACTCAGTGGCAGAGTACATCCTTTGTGTGCAAAAGGTCTCATGTTCAATCCCAGGCTTCTTCAGGAACCCCGTCTGAAAGCCTGGATAGGCATTGCCTGTGCAGACAATATTGAGATGATCCAGTGCTCCACCTTAGTAAAATACAGCTTTTCTTCTTTCTTTCTTTCCTTCCTTCCTTCCTTCCTTCCTTCCTTCTTTCTTTCTTTCTTTCTTTCTTTCTTTCTTTCTTTCTTTCTTTCTTTCTCTCTCTCTCTTTCTCTCTTTCTTCTTTTTCTTGTGGGATCCATGTTCATGCCCTTCTGCAGCCAGCTTCTGTTCATCAAAAGCAGCCAGGTTAAGTACATTATAACTGGAATTATATCTCTTCACTGCAGTTGGCATTGTCTGTTCATTCTGTGACATGAAGAGCAGGAACCTCAATTATTCTTTGATCTTCCCCACAAGCAAGATAATAATTGGAAGTTGACAAAATTCATGCTCAGGTTGGAGGCTATTGATTTCTGTTTGTCTTGCATCTTAGCATCTAGACTGCAATTGTCATGTATACTAAAACATAAAATTTATTGTTTCATACAAGTTTTACTAAATCAGCTCACATGGAAAGGGGTTATTGGCAGCTTTTTCATTATTAAACATGGTAAGACTAAGGGATCTGATTACTTTTTTGCTGTTGTTTAGAGGGCCTGCAATTATTTGCATGTATGCCAATAAATACTACCTCGTTAGATATTGCAAGAATCATTTAAAATCTATGCTGTTCTTGGGAAGCTCCTAACAAAATTACTTCCCAATTACTTCTTAGCATTTAGTGCTTTATTCATTCTATAGAACTTTATGCTATATCTGGCCACAATTTGCAAATTATTTCAACTGTGCTGATGGAACCTTTCCTTCTCCTCTGCTCTGTGGTATCACAGACAGAACATCTAGCTTGAAAGCTCTGCAGCTATCACTATGCTTTATCCCCTATTCTTCATGGAGACTCACATCAGCACAGCAAAGGGTGAGCTCTCCCCAATTGCACGGATCGCTTCAGAAATAAGCTATGCTGTCTATTCCCAAAGCAATATGAAAATGATATAACCTCCACCCACTTGTTCACTTACCTTCTGATTTCTTAAAGCATCTCCCATCTTACTTTGAGCCCCACTGAGAGCTGTGAGCAAATGGCCTTTCAAAAGTCTTTGCTCTATTTCTGTGCAGATAGGTTGTGGGGCCCATTTCACCACATTTCTCCAGGAGGAGGAGAAATTCTCCAACAGTTCCTTGCAAGGGGGAGGGGCTTTTTATTGTTATTAGCACCAATAAATCAATTACCGGTATATTAATTTTATTTAACAAAATGTATATTGTACTTCATTGTAAATAGAGCATCTAAGCAGTTAGCAGCAGCAGCAATAATAATAATAATAATAATAATAATAATAATAATAATAATAATTCTGTTATTCAATCCAAATGTTCTCAGGGCAGTATATAACAATACACCAATCAATACAAAACCCATAAACTCCATTAAACTATTAGAACTGGCAGTAGCATAACTTACTTCTTGTCCATCCTAGCTTTGCTTTTGTTTCATTCTTTGCTGCTGCTGCAATTGGTAACAACAGCAACTGTGTTGGTAGCCTGGCAGCCATTTTGCATCCTTCATGGTAGCCTAGATCTAGCATCTCTCTGGGTTCCATCTCTGGTATCTCCAGGTAGGTCTGCGAAAGATCCCTCTCTGAGAATGAAACCCTGAAGAGCCGATGACAGTCTTTGTTGACAACATTCCCCAGTGCATTAATTGGCTGATGCTGGAGAAAATGCCATTGTTACCCTGAACAACTGTTTGGAAACCTATTGCTTGCTTTGCATTGCTTCTCTGTAGCTGTGAACATGAAAGTTTCACATCACGAATTTAGCCAGGGATATTCACTGCTCCTCTCATGATAACAATATGAGACAGGCAAACAGTTGTGACCTGCTGTTCTAATGCATCAGGGAAAGGGGATACATGGCACTATTTTTTTTCTTTATAAAATCCTTCTGCTTAGACTACACTCTCAAGGGAGGTTAGTGTGAATAGATGGCTGACCTTTGTCATGTCTGGAAGCCATACATAGTATTTAGCATGGGTTGTCTGGAAAGCTTCTTTTCAGGGAATTGACTTCTTTGAGTCTAAAACCAGAGATTCGTAAGCCCAACTCTCCAAGGAAACTGTAAGAGAATGAATCCTTCTGAATACCAGTTGCTGGAAACCACAAGAGTGTAGAGTGCTCTCTGTGAGAACAGGATGCTGGACAAGATGGACCATTGACCTGATCCAGTGGGCTCTTCTGATGTTTTTAGTAGCTTGTTTGCTGTCCAGGAAGTCTTTTGGGGGTCTTATGACCATATCTTCATGGCCTACCTCAAAAACAGAGAATCACATCATCATTTGCAGTGGGCTTGCCTAACCCAAGCTGCCCCAATTGTCATGGGCGTAAGTAGATGGCTCTTGAATGACTGATGTTTAATCATGCACACCTAGGGACACTCATGACTGCAAGACTGGAGGAGTGCTGATTGTGGAATAAGTGGCATAGCAGATTTGCAATGGCATAAGCCCCTGTTTTGGCTGACTGCATCTCTATCCATTTCGTTTCCACAAAATGCCTGTTTCTAGCCTGTGCTGTGCATAATATGATTCTGCTAAAGAAGATTTAATATGAGTCTGTAAGTAGCTTGAGGGGTGGAAAATGGCCAGATTTCATAGTTTGATATTACATTTCATATTATGTGCTATAGTTAAGTGTCAGTTGTAATTTTATCATAGTGATTAGAAAGCCCTGCAGCTGCAGCTGAACTAGAAAACAAGCTGTGAATACTTCAGGATATCCTAAACACTGCACTTATCATTTTACAGCAGTAAATCTGAAACTGCTGCATTTGGTCTCTGTTTCTTGGACAACTCTGCAAATGGTTTTCAGGAAAGATGAAGCAAAAAGCAGCCGTCACTATGTTCCTTGAATTTTGAGAGAATTAAATGGGGAAGGGCTACTTGGATACGGAACTTGCTTTGTGATGCAATACCTTAGCTTTTAATTTATCCCCTTAAAATATCTATTGATGCCAAGCAATCAGATGGCATAGGAGTCAATGTTGTGCCCAAGATAGCCTAGTTTGTCTAAATATCTTTTCTGCTATTTTCTTACTGCAAATCACCATGGAACTATGTTCAGGGTGGGACTATGTGCTATAAGAAACATAATTTGGGGGGGGGCATTGCAGTCAGAAGTTAAACACAAGGATGGGCAGCAAGAACAGGCAGACTAGCTTTGCACCCCATTGCTAGTCCAATCACCCTCTATGAGTTGGGAGGAGATCTTATGAAGCAGGGAACCTCCTATACTCATGGAAATGCAATGTGCTCCTGTCTTCTCATAAAATATCAAAAATGTGTGTTGGGGAGGGAGAGCATTTCTAATAATCAAGAACTTGCTACCCGCCACTCCACTCCCAAACCAGCATGGACTGCCCAGGTTCATCATTCAAAATCATTGCAGCTAACCAGCTAACTTTGGCAGAGCAGGGATCATCAGAGCAGGGATTATGGTGATGATTTATTGCATTTCTTATCCTTCCTTTCTCATAAGGTCCCAAGGCAGGTTACAACAATGCAACAATACATTCTCAACACACAAACACTTGAATTCTTATTGCACTTCCTTGTTGTGGACAGACACCTGGTCAGAATGCTCTCTCTCTCCCCTGAATGGTGTGTTAACTCCTCTTTCTTCCAAGAGCTCCTGGCTGGAAGTCCTTGGAAACCATTTGACAAGACATTCAGTGGCCCTGAATGACAGCATCACTGGGATTTTTTTTCTTCCTGAAGTGATTCTTGTGGTGTCACTGCCATGCCAAGGGATCCTCTGTCAGAATTCTCTGGCAGTTTCCACTGTATTCTGTGGCTATTTTTTTCTAGAAAAAGAGGTGCTGTAACTTGACG